>NW_022107431.1:2227304-2264538 GCF_000313985.2 Echinops telfairi
CCTTTGGTGGGTGGACTTCATCCCCTCTATTGTGGACTTCATCTCCTCTATTATTGTATCCTTGTTCTGGGTTGCTTCCTTCAGCTCCTTTATTACTGCCAGTAGACTTCTGAAGATTTCCTTCTGTGGCAGATCTGTATCTGCTTTTTCTACGAGAGACGTTAGCTCTGCTACTATGTTTTGTCTCTTTTTTTTGTTGGGAGTGATGTGGTCTGTTGATTTTTCCTCGATCCTTTCATAGGCCCCATGTTTCTGGGAGGCCTGGGGGCCCTTATCTGTGTTACTGTTAGGGATTCTCTCAGGTGGTTGCCTTTGACCTACTCTAAGGATGTGTCAGACTGCTGTGTAGGCAGCGCTCCCCGTAGGCTTGGTGACCAGCAGTGGTGAGATGTTTCAGCGACTGGAGTGGGGGATGTGGCCTCTGTGAGTGCCCCCAGGCTGCTTTGACCTGGTCTGTCAGGGTACTCTTATCAGCCCCCTCTTTTTTTGTTATTTAGTATTAAAAAAGAAAAAGTTAATAATTTTTAACTATTAAAAATAATTTAGAAAAAGAATGGAGAGGGAAAGGAAGGAGAAGCCGTAAAAGAGGAAGTGAGGCTTGATAACGTCCATGAGGCTGGAGGGGTCCAACTCTTCCTCCAGGTAGCGGGGTGTTGTACCCCCTTTATGCAGGGTTCCACAGATGCTGTGTGGGATTATTTGCAAAGGCCAGAACTCTGGCTTTCCCTAGTATGTCTGCCCTGCGCTGTACGTAGCACCACAGCAGGGGTGGGGGTGGAGTGTTCACTGAAAGGGAAGCTGGGCTTATTGTCCTATGTAGGCTGCTGGCATTCTACTTCTAGTTCAGAGGCTTTTATTTTTATTTATTTATTTTTTATCCCCTTGGTCCGCTAGACTAAAATCAAATTAACTTGTCACACACAGTCACTGTCTGCAGCTCAGTGATACTTGAGACTGAGGCTTGGAACTACGCATCTTTGTTATGCAAAAAGCCTCCAGGCCCTGCAGCTGGAAGTCCTCAGCTAGGTTAATTCACATGCTGATTTATGTTACGGACCCCTGCCCAGGTGGTCTTTGTTGCTGCTGGGGGAAGGCTGCGGTTTGGGTTATTAACCTTTAATATATAATTCACCTTCTTTTTCATTTTTATTTTTCAATACTTGTGATGTGCTCTGGATTGGCAGCTGTCAGGCTGGTCCCCAGAGGGGTAGATCCAGTTTATCGGAGGGGGCTGGGGGTGGGGGTTGTTTGCATCTCTGCTGATTGGAATTGGTTATGCTCCCTGAATTCCGCTTATTTTCTCCCACACCGCGATCTACTTCAGGTAATAATATTTTTCTTCTATTCTAAATTATGGCTACCCGCCCCCACCACTCCCCAGGCGGTGAGCTCAGGGCGGCCAACAGCGTGGAGAGCTCCCGCGTGGGGTTCTCCTGTGTGTGGTGGTACTGTCCCTTTAAGGTGGCAGCGGGGAGAAACCGCGTCTCCAGCCGAGCAGTGTGGCTCGCAGAAGCTAGTGCGCTTCAAAGCATTCTCAGTTTGCTTTGTGAGTGGAAATCGCACGCAAAAAAGAGATGCAGGAGAGACCCTAGTACCCTAGTTCTAGTTTCTGGACGCCACCTCCCCGTTCCCTTCGCCTTACCTCCCAATGTTCTGGTCTGGCCGCAGGAGCTCTGGACAATGCATCTTATCTGGCTGAATCCTGGCCATTTTAAAGACAAGGTTTACAAGGAGATAAGAAAGTTGTAGAAAGAGAAATGCGTGTCTGGGTGGAAGAGATCTTTCCCCACATAGTCTCTACCACACAAAGCCAGCCTAACTTTGACAACTCCCTCCCTCTCTCTTTGGAAGCCTATTAGAATTTTAAAAGATCACTTTGCATTCACAGGTTGGGCGAGACTCTTTGGATAGTTATGTTGTGGAGTCTTCTTGGTTGGATAGCTGAGACATGTACTGATCCCGCCATGCCACTCTCCTCTCCAGAGTCACTCCAAGCTTCTCACCAAAGGGGAGGACGCTGTTCATGGGAGCACCACCCGTTCTGCACGGTCTCACGGCCATCTGGCCTGGACAGAGAGGGCTGAGCAAACACGCTTCAGGCTGGCTGCTGCCATCTCACACCCACTCAAGGCACCCAGTGGTCTGAAAACCACAGCAGTCACCCTCAGTGGAAAGTTCCACTAACCTTATGCAAGGCTTCCTCTTCTGACATGCATTTGGAAGGTGTCCTACATACCTGCTGCTGCTGCTGCTCAAAGCCCATGTGAACTGGAGGAAAATGTTTCTGAGCCACAGATGCACAGGGCTCACACTGGAGCCGGGTGACACACCAGACCATCCCTGCATGGCTTCCTGCGCTACAGAAAAGGACATGGGAGCCTCAGAGTCCGATTTGGGGAATACGTGTCTGCCTGCTCTGCCCCATGTTCAAGCTCGCAGAGCTGTTCTCAGTGCCCTGTGCCACAGGACGAATCCGTGCCAGTCCTGCCCGCCCCAGCCCCGCCGTGGTTGTCATAGCTGACCCCATGGTCGCAGCGCTGTGTTAATCAAGGGTCTTCCTCTTTTCCACCGCCCCTCTCCTTGACCAAAGCACTGGGTCCTTTCCCAGGGACTAGACGCTCCTGATAACGTGTCCAAAACACATCAGAGGAAGCCTTGCCATCCTTCCTTCTAAGGAGCACTCTGGCTGGGCTTCTTCCAAGACCAATTTGCTTGCCCTTCGGAAAGTCCCCAAATCCTCACAACTCAGCCAATAGGCAGTCACAAGAAAGTGAGCACAGCTGTCTTGGGTCCACTCAATGCTCATGGAAGCAGCAATCAGGAGACCCAATGGCATGCATCGTACGGGCATATTGCTGCACAGAGCCCCTAGAAAGCATAAGCCAGGATGTGACTGAGGACTAAGGTGACCTTGACCCACGCCATGGTGTTTTCCATCATTCCACCTGCACGTGCGTGTTGGACACTGTATGAGGATGCATCCAAGTCACGGTGCTGGTGAGGAGCCCAGGGAGCACTGAGGACTTCCAAGACTGCTCCAACACAAGAACAGTGGCGAGGACCATGCAGGGCCGATCTTTGCGCCTCCTTCTGTTGTGCAGAGCCTGCTGCACCGCACCCAACAGCGCCTCCAATGTGCTCCTTGGGCACCGTCATTCACACGCACCTGTTCACTGGCTGGGCTCAGGCATGCTGTAGTGACATCCTTGTTCTTGCAACACATACTTCAGAGAGCTCTTGTGCTGCAGATCTAATGCCGTGCATCGGTTGCCTTCTCGAATGCCGCTTCCAGGAGCACTGATGGTGGACTGAAGACTAGATCCTTGACAACTTCAATCTTTTCTGTTTATCATCATGTCACCTGTTTGTCTCACTCACTGCCATCGTGGTCTCCCACTCACAGCGACCCTATAGGACAGAGGAGAACTGCCCCCAGGGTTCCCAAACTGCCCCCCTTTGCTGTAGCAGCAGAAAGCCTCCGCTTTCTCCAGCACCTATTGGTTTAAGCATAAGGGCCTGGGTCTTCCTTACGTCGTGCTGTGATCCACATGGAAGGCTGTGACCCTTGATCTTCGTCAGTAAATGCTTCCCGTCCTCCTCGCGTTCAGCAGGCAAGGCTGTGTCACCTGCATATACAAAGTTTTAGATAAGCCTTCCTCCGATCCTGATGGCCCAGTGCTCTTCATAGAACCCGGCTTCTCTGATTGGCTCTACAGATGGAATAAATATGGTGAGAGGATACAACTCTGACACCACCTTTCCTGATTCTAAACCACGCAGTATTCCCTTGTTCTGTCCCCACAACTGCCTCTTGGTCCATGTTCGGGTTCCACAATGAAATGTTCTGGAATTCCCATGTGGGAGAGTAGAAATCTCCTGTAAGGATTCGGTTGTGTGTTGACGTATGTGCATGTGCGGTGTGAATATTGTGTATGTATGTGCGTATGTTCGTGTAGGGGGTGTGTGTGTACCTGTTAATGCGAGGGCCGCAGGAAGGTTCGTGGAAAACCCCATGACCATTTACTTCTATTTTCCCTCAAACTTGGTGAAGCTTCTTCCTATGTGTGGGGGGCATGTGCATACAGGGTCATGTGTCAGTGAATGTGCCTCTGTGCATGTGCACGTGGGGTGTGTGGCTGTGTACACATCCTTGTCGGGATCAAGGCCATGGACAGCCTATGGACTCGCTGCAGCCCGGAAGAAAATGTTGGATGAAAGGATTTTGTTCCTGGCCCGGCAGTTGGGCATCTCTGCTCCGGTGACTTCTAGGACTGACGGGTCCAGAGAAGTCAGTGATGGATCACAGCAGTGAGACTGAGTGTGGCAGTTAGTTACCTACGCATGAATCTCGTGGTCTCAGTGCCCATGGACCCCCTACTCGTAATGCAACCCACCTCATCGTGCGTGCCAACCAGTGTCATTTGACTTCACCTCAGAAAGGATCGATTCTTGAGTATTTTCCTTCCCTCCCACACATCCAGCTCTTCCGCTGCCCTCCCCTCCAGCCCTCAGCACTGCTCTCCTGCCGACTCTGGCCTTTCTCCCCCTCGCACCACGTGGTCTCTGCTACATACTCCTCTCGTCTGCTCAGCCACGATCAATCAAGTGAATATCATTTTGTTGTTGTTCTTATAAAATTGATCAGCTCAACACTTCATTCTGCTCTAAATATATGTATTTTCCCCTAAATATATGTATTTTTTATGAGTCCTCAATTTATTTTCTCTGTAACAAAAATATGTTCAAGGTTCTCAATGGCTCCTTCTGAGACACATTATTTTGATACACTCGTGGCAATGTATGTGTCTGAGCTTTTTTTTAAAGAAGTAGAAATCACTGCAGATAAGCCGCCCCATTACTCCTGCCATGTAACATGGAGCCAAAGGAATGGCCCATTTCATCTGCTCTTCCTACTGAGCAGGCTGTGTTGAACTGTTTTCTAAATGCCCAAGACATGCAAAACACATGGTCACTTTAAGGTGCCTTGAGGTTGGGGTTGCTCTTAAAACACTGAATGATTTTAGTTGTTTCTCTGGACCAAGTTAATGTAAAGCAGATCGAAGCAAGTAAAGCACGTGCATGTGTGAGGAGAACACAGGTGACTGGGGACTAGAAGAACAATCATCAAGCAAACAGTCAAGCCCCAAAGCTCTCTTCTTGAAAAGATTCACAAAACTGGTGTTTTCTAGACTTACCCAGAAATAAAGCATAGAAGATCCAAATTAATAAAATCTGAAGACATCGCCACAAGTCCCATCTATGTGTGTGCGTGTGCGCGTTATTAGAGGCCACCAATCCCTTCCAACCCATGACCCTCGGGTCAGACGGAAGAAAACGCTGTCTGGTCTGGCACCATCCTCAGTGTTTGAGCCCCAGGCCCTTGTTGCAGCCACTGTGCCCGTAGCTTGGCCAACGTATGTGCGACGGATTTTCTCTGTATACTTCTAAAGAACATTCAGCATTCTGCGATGGCACCAAAGTTCAAATGCATCCAATCTCTAGTCTTCTGTATCCATTGTCTAGCTCTCACATGCATATAAAGCTATTGAAAATACCATGGCTCAGGCCAGATGCCTCCAAGTGAGCTCTTGGCTCTTTAACACTGTAGCATCCGCCCAGTGTAATACATCCTCTGATCCGACTGCTGCTTCCATGAGCACTGATGATGGATCCAAGCAAGCGGAATCACTGACAGCTGCAATCTTTTCTCTCTTGACACTGAAGTGTGATTCATACTGAAGACTGCAATCTTTGACTTCATCAGCAAGCATGGCCATGCCACATGCACACCTCAGACGACTAAGACTTCCTCCAGTCTTGTTTCACTTTTAAATATATATATAAATCATTTTACTGGGGGGTCTTACAGCACGTATAACAATACATACGTTGATTGTATCAAGCACATTTGTACATGTTGCCATCACCATTTTCAAAACATTTTTGTTCTATTTGAGCCCTTGGTATCAGCTTTTACCCCCCTCTTGTGACCCCTTGATCAATTATATTATTTTCATATCTTACATCGACTGCTGTCTCCCTTCATCCACTTATCTGTTGTTCGTCACCCTCGGGGTTGGGGGGTATACGTCCATCATTGAAATCAGTTCTTTCTCCCTCTACCCTCATGGTATCGCCATTCCCATAATTGTTACTGAGGGGTTTATCTGTCCTGGATTCCGTGTGCCGTGAGCTCTTTACTCATGGACATGCTCCAGTCTAGCTGGATTTGTAAGGTAGAACTGGGTCATGATGGTGGGGGGAGGGAGCATAAAAAACTAGAGGAATGTTGTGTGTTTCATCAGTGCTATACTACACTCTGGCTGGCTGGCCCCTTCCTGTGACCCCTCTGTGAGGGGACGTCCACTTGTCCAGATAGGCTTTGGGTCTCCACTCCACCCTCCCTTGTTCACATGGCTAGGACTGTCTTTGTGTTTTCTGATACCTGATCCCATTGTCGACACCTCCTTTCTCCAGTCTTGATGTCAAATTCCTCTTCAGATAGTCCAGCTTCCTGGACTATGTGCTCAGCGACAGACTGAGTACAGAACAAGGGACCACACGCACACACACCTTTCCTGATTTAAGGCCATTCAGTATCCCCAGGTTTTGTTGGAACACATCTTGGCCTGTGTACAGGTTTATTTTTTTTCTTTTAAAAAATCATTTTATTGGGGGCTTGTACAACTCTTATCACAATCCATACATCCATCGTGTCGAGCACATTTATTGCCATCATCATTTTCAAAGCTTTTTTTTTCTACTCGAGTCCTTGGTATCAGCTCATTTTTTCCCCTCCCTCATGAATCCTTGATAATGTATATTTTATCATGTCTTACACTGTCTGATGTCTCCCTTCACCCATTTTTCTGTTGTCCCTCCTCCTGGGAGGGGGTTATATGTCAGTCATTGTGATTGGTTCCCCCTTTCTTCCCCCACCTTGCCCTTACCCTCCTGGTATCGCTACTCTAATTATTGGCCCTGAGGGGTTTATCTGTCCTGGATTCAGTTTCCAGTTCTTATCTGTACCAGTGTACATCCTCTGGTCTAACCATATTTGTAAGGTAGAATTGGGATCATGATAGTGGGGGCGGGGGCAGCATTAAAGAACTAGAGGAAAGTTGTATGTTTCATCATTGCTATACTGCATCCTGACTGGCTCGTCTCCCCGCAACACATCTGTAAGGGACTGTCCAGTAGATGGGCTTTGGGTCCCCATTCTGCTCCCCCTTTCACAATGATGAATTTTTTGGTCTTTGATGCCCGATCCCATCGACACCTCATGATCACACAGGCTGGTGTGCTTCTTCTCCCATGTGGGCTTTGTTGCTTCTCAGTTAGATGGCCACTTGTTTATCTTCAAGCCTGTAAGACCCCAGATGCTAAACCCTTTGATAGCCGGGCACCATCAGCTTTCTTCACATCTGCTTACGCACCCGCATTGTCCAGCAATTGTGTTGGGAAGGTGAGCATCATGGAATGTCAGGTTAATAGAACAAAGTGTTCTTGCATTGAGGGAGTACTTGAGTAGAGGCCCAACGTCCATCTGCTACCTTAGTACTAAACCTATAAATATATACACATAGATCTATAAATATATTTACATATATACATGCCTGTATTTAGACCTGTATAAATGCCCTTTGCCTCCTCTATTTTTTTTCCAAATCATTTTATTGGAGTTTCGCACAACTCTGGTTTAGAGTGAGCACAATTACGTGCTCAGTACTTCCTATTCTTCTCGATGTTATCCATGACTTATGATCCCCAGTCCAATGCCTTTGTGTCTTTTGGGAATTCTCCATTTTCAGCTAAGTTCCCCCTGATTGATGTCAGCAGTCACCACTTGTTCCAAGTCCTCCTCTGAATCTGGCTATGAAGTTCCCTGGGTACTGCTGTAACTGTTTTTAAATTACCTTCAGCAAAACTGTGCTTGCTTGTGCTATCAACGGTCCCGTTCTGTAGTTCGAGCACTCTGTTGAGTCACCTTTCTTGGGAGTGGGTATAAATATGCATCTCTTCCAGTCCGTTGGTCCAGTATCTGTCTGCTAAATTTCCTGGCATAGACCAGTGAGTGCTTCCAACGGTGAATCAGTTTGTTGAGACATTTCCATTGGTATTCCATTAATTCCTGAAGCCCTTTTATACTATTTCAGTGCAGCTTGGACTACCCACATCCACACCCTCTTCAATACCACCCATCCTTGAAATGGCTGAATGCGGACCAATTCCTTTTGGTATGGTGATTGTGGGTTACTTCCAACTTCTTTGGGATTTCCCAAAAATTTCAACCTTGCCCTTAAAACTTCAGAAATCAAACTTACTGCCAGAGGCCATCCAGTCCTGGTGACACTGTAGGACAGGAAGTAACTGCCACCATGGGCCCCTGAGCTGGAACACGCTGCCAAAGTCTCTTCTCTGCCACAGCACAGCTGCTGGGCTTGAATGGCCTCACAGTCAGCACCCAGAGCACACACCCTCCATGCCACCAGGCCCCAGAGCAGGCTTTGGTTTTTTTCTTTTCCTGACTTCTTTCAGCATGCTAGGTTGAGCATGTTCTTCCCTTTTGGTTTTTTTAACTCTAGTTCTTTACACATTTTATTTTCATGCTTAATTTTCTCCAGCTGCCTCTTGAAAATGTCTGGTCGGCTTTTGTTTCTTCAAAACTTCTTTTCACTTTGGCTACTCGGTGGACAAGAGTCAGTCTGAGAGTCCTCTGACGCCGTCTCCGTCATTTCTTTTCTCTTGTCTTTGTGACGACCTTTAGCTTTTCTCATCTATGTTCTTCACGTCACGCACTAGTGCTCAAGGTAACGAATCTCTTCATAAAATGTTCTTGAAGTTCAGCACTTCAGGCTTTTCCCCAGCTTTGACCTACACTTGCATAGTAGTGGATGGTCTTATCACAGCCAGTCCTTGGCCTCGTTTTGCTTGATGATGCTGGGGTTCTTCAGTCTCTTCCTACAGTTGTCACCAACTTAATTCCTATATATTCTACCTGCTGAGGTTCATGTATAGTTGCTGGTTATGCTGTTGGGAAAAAAATATTTTTTCAATAAATAGTTGGTTTTGCAAAATTCTGTCATGTGATCTCTAGCTTCATTTCTCTTGCCAGGACTGTATTTTCCAATTACTGTCCCTTCCTGTTTCCAGTGTCCAAACTCCAATCACCAGTAAGTATCAATGCATCTTAATTGTATGCTTGATCAATGTCACACTGAAGAGGTTGGTAGAGTTATTTCTTCATTACCGGCTTAGAATGAGACTTCTATTAATTGGTCTTCCTCATATGCTTATCAGTGTTGTCCTATCTCCGACATCACTGTCCTTCAGGAGAGATGGTAAAATGTTCTTGTGGACGATGAATGTCATGCTGATCCTCCAAGGCTTGTCTCTCCTGGTGTGACTAGCCAGCTCATCTGACGCCTCAACTGCATGGACAGAGTAGAACCCGCAGCCTCTGTGGGTTCCCAAGGCAGTAAATCTTTAGAGGAGCAGAAAGCCCCCTCGCTTCCCTCGGATTGGCTCATGCTTTGAACGAGGGCTCTTCACAGCAGACCGTAGGACTGTCTAATTCAAAGTGACCAATAACCAACCATTTCAGCAACGCACAAGAGATCAATCTTTGTGTTCCATTTCCTTTTTGACCAGTTCCAATGCTCCCTGGATTCATACATCACACATTCCACTTTCCCATCATCTAGAGGCATTTGCAGCTCTTTCTGCTCATTTTCAGTCACGCACGCATCATCAGCAAACGAAAGCCCAGCACGCTGTGCTCCATCCGTGTCATCGTGGTCGCCTGCTTGAGCAGGCAGTTCGTTCCCCCATCGTTGTCTTGAGAGCGACCGAGGGGCTTGTCTTTCAGCACTCCATCAGTCCGTGGCTGGCTGCTGCTCAAGCTCCCAGGAGCTCATCCTTTCCTTCCTTCCTGGCTTCTTCTGGGCTGGAAGCTCTGCTGATGCTGTGGCTTGTAAAATGCTGGGAGCCTGGCTGCCCCCTCACACCAGCACGCAGCCACCAATGTACCACACGTTGGCAGGGGTGTGCCGGACACACACGGGGGCCTTCAAAAAGTCCATGCAGAAATGATGTTATCTTTCAACTCCACTTTTTCTGGAACCTTTTGAAGGCTTGCTCTTTCTTTCTTCCCTCCCTCCCGCCTTTCGGTTCCTCCACCAGCTGTCTCATGAGGAGACTTGCCAAGCAGGCCAAGTGACTGCCTCTGCATGTGCTCTTGGGGACAGGCTGCCTGTGGACAGGTCTGGCCAGGATGGTGATGGGATTAGTACTAGGGCCCCATGACGACATAGTCAGAACCCAGGATGCTGCTTCATGCAGGGTAAAAAACTATCTATAACCAAGTGGTTGATTTTGACCTACAGTAGCCCATGTGTGCAGTCTAAGCAGAAGTGGTCACCGTGTCTTACTTCCTCTGATGGGTCTGAACTCATCACTATTGGCACGGACACCTCCCCCCGCCCTGCCATCTATGTCTGTGCCTTTTTCTCCAGGACACAGCTGTCTGTTCCTCTCTTGACCCCAGGCCTGCACCGCATGACCCTGCATAGAGACCACAGCAGAGTGGTCACTGCCCTGGAGGGAGAGCAGCTCTGCCCCAGCCTGGCCATACGTGGGGTCACCGTTCACTGGCCAGGCCAGGAGTCCAGGTCACAGACTCCGAGTAAGTGTTGGGGGCAGGACAGCTGCTCCAGCAGGAGATGGACGCCATCTCCCAGAATCCCCTGGGGCGTCCAAGCCACTGACCATCCCAGGGATAGCTGCTGTAGTCCAGCCAGATGCTGGCCTTGGAGCTGAGGGTAAGAACAGAGGAGACAAGGCAGAGAGCACAGAGGTTCACCCAGGAAGCAGAGACCACAGCGGGGTGGGCAGGCCTGGGTGCCCTGTTCAGAAGTGTGGTCAGTGATGAGGGTAGAGGACAAGCACCTGACCACACAGCCTGGTCCCAGAGCAGCAGCAGTAGCGGGACAGCAAGGCTGTCAGTCCTTTGTCATCAACACCGACGGCGTGCGAGCCCAGAGCTCACGGCCCCACCTTCCCCCAGGCTCTGCCGCAGCCGTTCTCCTTGGGCGCCATCTCAGGTTCCACGGGCTCTGGGGCCCCAAGGGTGGGAGTTGGGGGTTGGGGTGCACTGTAGGCTCTCATTCAGCAAGGTACATGTGGCTCTGGGGACAGAGCTCCCCACTGGGTGTCTGCGAAAAGGGCAGGTTTCAGAGGTGACTGTTCAAAGGGGTCACCCCAAGCGAAAGCCACACGCTGCCTACCACAGCTCAGGTGGCTGAGAACGAGTGCCATGCACGCCACGCTGAGCTGGGGGGGGGAGGGGTGGACGACACTGGGACGGGCAGCTCTGCCCTGCGCTCTACACCACCTGCACGTCTGCCCCAAGGCGGGCGGGCCGGGCTGCTGCCAGGCGGGGTCCCAGCCGGCATGGTCTGGTCTGGATAGCTCTGAGCCCTCAGCTGAACCGAGCCCAGGCCTGGGCCTGGCTGACAGCCCGTCATTGGGGCAGACCGCAGCCTTGCTGTGCAGCCCAGGTACAACAAGGAGGAATCGCCGGGCTAGTGATGGCACGGGGTCTTTAATCATACTCTTGACACTTCAGGTTCCAACAGCACTGGCCCCTCTTGCCTCCAGAGCGAGGACACAGGAGGCCTGCTTGGGGCATCATTTAATTCAGATGTCAACGGGCAGGAATGGGACCCAACCATGGCAGGCGGCTGCTCCCAACCTTGGGTCCGCACAGCCTCCCAGGCGGGGCTGCTCTGGGCAGCCCAGCGCTGGCTCCTGTCCCGCCCAGCTGCCCATGATCACAGGTCACTGCTACTGGAAGTCCTCGCAGGGGGTCTGCAGTTACCGCACTGCTTGGGGCTAACAGGCCCCACACGAGGACGGCGCCAGCTCGGACACAGCCGTCCACAGTAGGTGCAAACACAGCACCTGTGGACCAGTTCCTGAGGAGCAGCTCCGTGAAGCAGCAGCAACAGAGGCCTGTCACCTCCGTGGTGGCCAGCCTTCCCCACCCTCACACAGCCCAGCCACCAGGCCGGGGGCCAGCGTCCGGGCTCATTCCTGCACACATGCGCGCAGTCAGGTGACCTCCCGTGCAGGCCCCGCACCGTCCGTCGGGCTCAGGATCCGCTCTCGGGCGGCTCAGCTCCCGTGGTGAACTTGAGCTCAGATATCCATCACCACAGAGATGCGTGTGGGTAACTCCAGGTAAGAATATTAACTCTTCCAAACACGCGCTCAAACCAAGGGCCTGGTTTAGAGGTGAAAAGTTACTTTTTGAAAATATCTGCAGTCTTTTGAAACACAAGGCACCAGAGACCGCAGACCTTCAGCCGGCGATTGTCTGGGCAAGAAGCAAGGCTGACAGGCTTGTCCGCTTCACAGAAGGGGTGGTGGCAGCGGGTGTCCTGGCTAGGCCACATCTTCCAGGTAGTCGGCCACGTCGCTGAGCTGGGAGACAGTGAGGTCCTGTGTGAGGTCGTCAAGCTGCAGGGCGAGAACATGGACAGAGACGGTGTGGCGGAGGCTTCACCAGCAGCTCAGCTCCAAGTGTGTTTGCAGTGGCCTGGCTGCTCTGTTGGCCCTCAGGAAGCACCCCCTAACCCCCCGGGCACTTCACCCCACCCCCACTTCTCCTCCGAGGGCTCTCGAGGGGGCCCTGTCCTCATGTAACCGCAGGGGTCTCAGCAACCCTGCCCCTCCACTGGATGCCCAGTCCACCTGGCTCTCTTGGCTCCCCACCCCGCTCCTGCCTTCAACATTGGCCATTGTCTGCTGGGTCTTCAGACACAAGGTGCCTATTCTGCCTGGTCCATGCTGGCCTCCCGTTTCTCCCACCCGACCAGGCACCCAGACAGCACAAAAGAACCAAGCCTGGCTCCCTGGGGAGCTGGGGCGGGGGTGAGCCCACTGAGACAGGGGGCCCCCGGAGCTAGCGGAGACCTGTGAACACATAGGCCCACCATCCAGGTGTCACCACCACTGCATAGCTGGGACCTCTGAGTGTCGCGGCATGAACTGGGAGCAGCCCCCAGCCTCACATGTAGCCAAAGCACCCGTAGGCTGGGTCCTGGGGCAGCCCCTCTGCTGCGCACCCCCAGGCCCCAGCTCACAGCCCCATGTCCACTGCAGCTCTGAGGCTCATGTGACAATGAGGCCAGGCCACAGTGGGGCCTGTGGCAACAATGTCAGCGAGGAAAGATGGACAGCCACCTTAGGTGACAGTCACTGGCAATCAGAGCCATCGACCAGAGGCAACGTCCAGAAGCAGGCAGCACAGCCCCAGGTAGAACATCAAGCTCCGGATACCCCCCACAATGTCATCTGCCCCAAACCTGCTGCCCTCTTGGCTGCCTGGCTCCCCAGCCCGCCAGCCCCGTACCTTGTCACTGGTGTCCCCGTCGTCCACGTCAACCGACAGGTCTTCCTCGATCTCTTCCCCGATGCTCATCTCACTCTTCTCCGAGCGGTGGCTGCTGCCGACGCGGGGCGAGGAAGGACATGCACTCACAGGTCCAAGCCCCCCGCCCGGCCGCCCGGGACTGTGCCCTCCCTCCCGGTGCTCGCCTGCAAGTCAGTTCCTGCAGACACTTCAATCCCCAGCAGCACGGCCCTCGAGGCAGAGAGGACTTAGGAGCTACGGCTGCTGACGTTAGAGATGACGCCAGGGGACACTGGCTCAAAGAGCAAGCACTGTCCCCAGGCAGTAGACTGGGGCTTCCTCCAGTCTCTGTGTGTCCAGTATGTGTCTGGTTTCCAGTAACAATTTGAAGTTTCTCTGAACAAGTTTCTCAAATGTCTCTGAACAAGTTTCCTAAACTTCAAAGCACACTCCCAAGTCAAGCACTCATTCTGGACCAAGGACCTGTGGTTCCCCTCCAGGCACTGCAGCCCTGGGTGCTGGCCAGTCTCCTTCCCCATGTCCAGGGGCTCCACAGCCCCCACCGCCCTTTCCCTGGGCTCACCTGTTAAAATCGTCCAGGTAGTCCTCGTCATCTCTCGTCCCTGTGAAGGTCACCAACACGCCTTAGTTACGCACGCAAGCCCGGGTCCTGCGTGGCTTACAGACGCGCACAGCTTCCAGGGAGCACGGCTGGACGAGGCTGCGTCCCGAGGAAAACTCTCGAGTCTAAACTGCCCTTCAACTGCCCGACCAGAAAGCGTCCCTGCTGCACAGAACAGAGCTGCCCGCCGAAGGGGTGAACAGCTATCACCTGCTTCCACCCACGGCCAAGCAGGCGGACCCTGAGTGCCAGGTGTCCAGCTGGCTTGCATCAGACCACCCACGTGCCCTCCTGTGTGAGGCACAGCTGGTTACCTGGGGTCATCACCGCAATGGTGAGGTGTGAGGCTGAGTGAGGACCACTGACCGAGGTCAGTGTGAGGGAACGGAAGAGTCTAGGTCCCCCAGAGGCAGAACCTCAGAGCACAGGGCTAGGCTGGCTCTGGTCAGGACACTGAGGGGGCCCAGGTTCTGGATGGGCAGTGATGTAAACTCTCACAGTAACCATGGCTTTCATCAGTCAGCAAGGGAGGAACCCCTAGGTGCCAGGTGCTAGGAGCAACCTCTGGGAGGAAGCAGGAAGCCAGGCAGATGAGGTGACGGATCAGTACAGCCACGGGGAAGTGGGCACAGAGCTACGGGCAGATGCGGTGACAGGCCCAGTACACCACAAGCAGGTGGGTGCCGGGCAGAGGGCAGATCATTCAGGGCCTCCTATAGGTCAAAACCAGGCTTCCAGCCCAACATGGGTGGGAGAGAGGAGTAGGGCCGGGCACATGCTGCTGAGAGGCGGCAGTGGGGATGCTCACAATCCTAGGCGCAGGCCCGGGTCCCCACCAGCACACTTTCTACCAGGTCCACACAGGCCTGGCCTCACTGCCAGCCGGGATGTGGTACCTGGCTAGGAATGGGAGACACCGGGCCAGCCCACACTCATGTCCCCAGAGCGGATGGCAGGCCTGGGCTGAGGGGCAGTGCCTGGTTTAGCACAGGACAGGCCGTGGGGGAGTGCCTTGTGTTCCACACAGCACCCACAGCTTGGTCACCCTGGGCCGGGACACGTGTGCACCCTCCCTCCTCGCGCCCAGGGACCTGCAACCCCAGACACGTACACCTGTCCTCATGCCACCAGTGCAGGCTGACCCCGCCCCTTTGTCTTCACCCGGGAGAGGGAGTGGGGGAGTGTAGTTACCTAGGCCAAGCGAGCCCATCCTGTCGCTGACCAACTTCAGGTCTTTCAAGCCCACCTGTGCCCGTTTACCTGGGACAGGAAGCAGGGCACTCAGCAGACTCCTGGAGTCTGCCCAGTGCCTGGGGTCCTTGCAGCGGAAGGCTGAGCCACCACACGATACAAGCTCAGTCACCTCCCACTAGGGGACCCACAGCAGCTGCAGGCCACACCACACCTCCACACACCCTACCCCACACGTACCACCCACTTTGACACTACACCACCCCACACGTACCGCCTATCACAGTATCACACCCCCCACTCCAACCACACCGCCACGCATGCACTGCATGCTGTGTCCAGGCCAGGGCCAGCCACCACTTGTCTGGGGACGTTGGTAGGCTCTTTCCTGGGCCTCGTCTCTCTGCCCCTGGCACCGCACACCCCCCTGGCTGACGGACCCCAGCAGCACCCCCTCACTTACTTTCTGCATCTTTTAATGAGGGGGCTCCCGCCAGGGAGCTGAGCCCACCCTTCACGGGCGGTGCATCCGAGAGCGAGGCCAGGCTGCCCGCCTGCTTGCCGGGTTCACGTCTCCTACCAGAGAGAAGGACAGCGGTGAGCCTGCGCAGCCCCGGGCCCTCTTCCTCCTTCCCGCTGGAGCCCCTGTCAGTCCTGCAGCCCTGCCCAGCTCTCTGAACAGGCCCAGCAGGCCTGCAGTCAGGTCGGCCTGTTACCTTGGAGGCTCTCCTGAGAACCCAGACATGGAGGTTTGTGCTGTGGGAGTCGGGCCACCTCTCGCCTGGCCCTGCTTCCCATCCCAAGTCTTCATCTCAGCCACGGCCCCTGTGGCCCTACCACCCGGGCTATGCCTCGCTCGCTCTCTCTCTCTCTCCCTCCTTCCCTCCCTCCAGGCTTACAGGCGTTTCTTAGACACCAATCTCTATGGACACGCGTCAGAGTGACACATGAACAAAGCCACACGTGGTCTTCACAAACAATGTGTTTCCTTTAAATGCAGTATACTTATATGAAATGTGATATCACAAGTTTATGTAAAGGGTGCGCCATAGGGTATTATACAGCTTCTGAGACACTAAGTTCCCAGGATCGTAAGGGTCACTTGGTGGGCAGTGTGGGAAGCCCCACTGCACTGCCTCTACATCCATGTTTGCTTCTTGACGGCCAGCCATTCTCTTTATGACGGAAGCCAGGCTTTCGCGAATGAAACCTATTCACTGGGATTGACTCAGTTGACGTTGGCATCAAACTGACACCTATCCGTGGTGACCAGGGCTCCACACAGAGAATGTGGGGGCTGGAAGACTAGGAGGCACACGACCTGCCTGTATGTCTGTCTCGTGAACTGGATGAGAGCCAGCGTCAACGGAGGAGGCACATGTCCAGTCCCTGTGATTTCCACTGAGCACATGGAGATGCGTCGAAAGGGCGCGTCTCGTAAACCTACTCTGCAGGTCACCCACAACCCTCCTGAACTCGTCCTTCCTGTCAGACGACATATCGCACGCAGCCACCTGCGTTGTGGTACAGACCTCTCTAGAGTCTGAGGGCTAGGAGGACCTGGGGTGCTGTGGCATTCTTACTGGCCTGGCACACATCCAAGCCGACAGTGAGGAGCCTGGGAAACACAGATGCGATGCACCTGGACTGGGGGGCTGCCGAGACCATCAGCGGGGCACAGGGACAACCCATCAGAGAAAGCTCTTCAGAATCGAGGGTGGCGAGACGTGGTCTCACGTGCTTGGTCATGTGAGGAGGACCCGTCCCTGGAGAGGGTCAACAGACAGAGGGAGGCCCCGAGACCAGATGGGCTGACAAGGGGCCGCAGTGACGAGCCCAGGCACAGCGATCGATCACGGTGCCCCTGGGCGGGTCCTGTTCCCCGGGCACAGAGCGTGGTGATTTGGAGATGGCTCAGCAGCGCCCATGACAATAACAGCCCGTCCACAGGACCGTCAGCTCCTGAGCACCGAGTTCATGGGCTAAAGGCTATGCCTGCATGCAAGCCTCAGTTCACAGGACACGGGACCAGAGGACACTGCCGCCCGCCCGAAAGGGCCACAGCCAGGGTCAAGCTCCCTCGTCAGAGGGAGCCTGTGGGACCCTCGACCATGCCCTCATCACGCTTACGGTCTTGAAACGACCCCACCCCAGGGCTGCACTTTCCACCAGGCCGCAGGCAGGTCTGTAAGGGGGGTCCTAACACCCGGGAGGCACACACACCTTAGGAAAAACTCCCGTTTGAAATCAAGAGAGCAGCATCTACCCCAGGACAAAGTCCAGAGGGTCAGGAGGGAAGCACGGAGGGAAGGACAGGCGGGCGGGACAGGGAGGGAGTGGGACAGGCTGCTGGATGGGAAACTGAGGGTCTGCTGGGGACCTCCCCCAGGCCACAGAAACGGGAGAGCTGGAAACAAAGCGCGAGCGCAGCGTCCGCGGGCAGGCGCGCCAGGCCCGTCCTCGTGCTGCCGCAGGCTCGAGATGGCGGGCATGCCTGGCCAGGCCTGCAGGCACCGTGCCCACCTCATCTCCAGGGTCCTCCCCCGCCCAGCAGCTGACCTCCTGAGGACAGGCTCCGGATGAAACCCACGGGGCTGCCCTAGGCTGGCTCAGACGGGTTGGCAGAGCTTCCTCCCGGGTCTCGCTCAGTCTGGAAGCTCCGCTGAGCTCACGCCCACGGCTGCCCCAGGACTGGGGGTGGCGGTGGCACGGCGCGGGCACCACAGACTGCGCCACCAGAGCAGAGCACGGAGACAGCTTTCTGAAATGACTGGGGGTTTACCCTGGGTCTCTCACGAAATAACAGGCTTATGTGATGCAAACGCTGGTCTACAGGCTTCACAGTTTCAAAAGCAGAAAACGAAAACACCGAGAACTGATGTTCTTAAATGCCGTCACTTCGCAGGAGGTTCACTCACCAACCGTATGTTTTTTCTGGCTTCGGGATGGGGTCATCGAAGAAGGAGTCCCCTTCCGCATCGTCTTCCTCGGGGCAGGGCCCGGCCCTGGTGGCGCCGTCTGCCGGAGAGCTGCTCAGGGGAGGGAGTGCGTGGCGGCTGCTCCGGCTCCTGGGCTCCGAGGAGGAGATACTTGTGTCTCTCTGGCTGGCCTCACTGGACTTCTAGAGAGCGGCGAGAGGAGGCGTGTGCTCAGACCGCCTCTCCGTGCCCACTATCTTACCTGTGTGCACACACAACGTGCCCCCTCAAGCAGGGGCCATCACACTGGGGGCACAGCTCCTGCCCAAACCCACGCATCTTTGCCACCATCCCTCTGCATGGCCACGTGCACCTGTCCCTGTGCAGCCAACTGCCTGCCCTGCCCTCCAGCCCCACCCCCACCCCCTTCCCAACCAGCTGCTGCTGCACAGGGCCTTGCACTATCCATGTGCGCGCGCACACGGGAGGGGCCCTGCTGACAGGAGGTCAGGATTCAGATCAAGGAGCCAAAAGTGACAACTAGAGACTATTGTGCACACTGTCCCCTTCCCGGCCTCCCACGTACCAGGACTGTGCAGGTTTCCCATGTCCCAGGGTCCCAGGCCGGAGACATGCCTGATAACTCCACCCACCCCCACTCTTACTTAAATGTCCACAGGTTGAGGTCTTAGACCAACTGTCTCTACAGCTGAGCCGTGTGCACTACTGGGCGGCTTTCCCACCTCTCTGACGGTGCACCGAGACCAGTGACCCACACGAGGGGGACCGCGAGGGCCGGCGGCGTTCCCCACAGCTCCCGATACCCAGGCCATGCCCACCCAGTCCTCAAAAGCAGGGGCTGGGAGCGGGCGGGTCTCTGAGAAGGGGAACTGAGTCCCCTGTCACACTTGCTGGCCAGGGCAGGGGCAGGGCCCAGCAGCCCCGAGTTAGTCCACTCCCAGGGCTGAGCGCCTCGCGTGCACATTCTCGGATGAGGTTGAATCGCACGACGTGGCCAAGGTTGAAAGGGAGGGTGAAACTGGCAGTTTGCTAAGTGACTCAGGTCCTGCAGAGGAGACTCGGCTTACACAAACGCACCACCACTGCCACCTGGTCCACACCGGACCTCAGTGGGCTTACAGGACAGGGCGGGACTGACCCTGTGAGTCCCCGAGGATACAACTGTTGACGGGAGTAGAAATCCCACCTTTTTCCCACGGAGCAGTGGGTGGTTTCAAACTGCCAACCTTGCAAGTAGCAGCCACGACTCCCTCGGGGCTCCGCTCAACTGACACAAGGAACCTGGAAGGTAGTCCACATTGCAGCCCGCACTAACCACACAAGGGGCCTCCTGCTGCTGTCCCAGCCAGGAGCTCCACAGACAGACAGCCGGCTCTGTTTCCCAAAGAAAGTGGTGAGGAGGGTACAGAGGGAGGGACACGCGGCTGGGAAAGAGTTTAAGGTAAGGACGCAGCAGGGCAGGTACACCGTGCCCATCAGTCCCCATACTGTGGACAGAGACCGCACTGGGATGAGTTAGAGCACAGGTTACACCAGGGAGCATTTGCAACAGCAAAGGGTGAACGCAGAAACCGCAGGTGAACACTGCGGCGCCCCACGTAGACCAGCACAGGCTGCACCCAGACACCTGGGAGATGTGCCCAGGCGGCTGCCCTTCTAGGCGGTGTGTGGGGTTTCACAGAGGCTGAGTTCTGTCACCCCACTCCCACCCCCACTTCGAGGTTTTCCTACTATTTTCAAACATAGAGAAGCTGCCCACGTACAAACACAGTTGTAAATCACCGGCACCACCCCAGACACTGCATGTTTGGCCGTGATCAGCCTCCCGTCTCCAGGACAGACTGGTCGGTGATGACCCGAGGCTAGACCTGCTGGCCCTGGGTCTCAGGGAGACTCGGGTCAGGTAAAGTACTGTTGAACAGCCAGGAGTGTACCGAAAACGCAAAATCACAAAACGTTCCCTTGATCCCAAACACTCACTGCTCTCTGGCTGATTCACGGTCAGCCCTGTAGGCCAGGCTGGAAACCGCCCCATGGGTCCCAGACTGTATTCTCTGTAAGACCCAAAGGCCTCGTCATTCTCCCAACAAACACCTGGTGGTTCTGAACTGTGGACCTTGCAGTTAGTACAGTGTGTCCCCACTACGTCACAGAGCGCCTAGCCGGATACTGCCTTCGAGTTCACAGAGGTATTACACACACACCGCACACGCACACCGCACCACCAAGTTCTGCCCCCAGCTCCTGGGGAAGAACATCAGGCTTGGCAAAGCCCAGGGTCAGCACAAAAGGAGGCCCCGCACTGAGACGTGGGGACGCAGGGGCTGCAACAACGGGTTCACGCACAGCAGTGCGGCTGGGCGAGGACCAACAGGCTCACAGAGCCGCAGGGCTGCGTGGGGGCTGCTCCTGCAGCCTGAGTGCAGCATGTGTGCGTGCTAACGCCGGTCTCCCGTGTAAGCCTGAGGGGCCTGGAGAGACGCAGAAATAGCTTTGGCCTGAGAAGCCCCACAGACAGACCCACTGTGACCATCACTGGCCTGCTCTGAAGACAAGAAAGCATCCTTCAGAAGCGTCCTGGTAGAAACACTGGGAGGCACGGCACAGGGCGGGCAGCACCACCGGGCTGGCACATGCTCTGTGGGTAAAGCTCTAAGGAAGGACTCCTCCTCTCCACCCACCCTCCTCGCTGTGTCCCCACCTCCACCCCAGCAACAGCAGGCAACCAGAAGTCCCGGTCTCACACACTGAAGTTTGCGTGAAATCCTCCGTTGCTGTGTCTCCCGTGGAATGCAGGCCTTCTGTCTGTCTGTGCAACCCTGTCTGCCCGCCTGCCCCGCTTCTTTCCGCCCAGCACTGGGGTGCGGGAACGGCAGAGGCACTTAAGAGACCACCTTTGGGGGAGGAACTACTGGCACAGAAACGTGGCAGACTCACACGGCTCGGGTAAAAACCTGGTAAGTGTTTCAGCCATCAGTGTCCACATGGCTGCTCTTTCTCTGAGACAAAGGGGCTTCAAAGACGCATGGAGAGCAGAAGAAAAGGCTCACAGGAAATCTCCAGGAACCTTGGAAGCTCCTCGCCTGGCTGGCTCCCTGAACGAGCCCTGCACGTGGCTCCTTGGGCAGCCCACCCCCGCACTGGGTGTTCCCGACTGCCATTGTCAGGAGGCAAGTGCTGGGCTCTCCTCCAACGGCCAGTTCTGGCCCCGGGGCAGAAGGGCAGGGCTGCCCGTGTGGCTATGCAGGCTGGGCACACAGCTTAGCCCGGGGAGCATTGCCCACACGGGCAACCATGAGTACTGCCACAGCAGTGCTGACAGGCGGCCTGGCTGCCAGGAGCCTCGGGCCTCGGCAGCCCGGGTACAACAGACCCAGCAAGGAGGAGGAGGAAGGGTCCCCAGCTCAGCTACAGCAACCAGGCAGAAGGGGCTGGGCCTCGATGGCCCCGGCAGCACCCGGGAGTGCACGGGGAGCCTGCTTCATCATCTTCTGTGTCCCAAACACACGCCAACTGCTGCAGCTCGCCTGACCTCACTGGAAAGCCTGGCCCGAGGTTGCGAAAGCAGTGCGGTGGGAAAACAAGGCCCTTTCACCTTAAAGCACAAAGCCCGGGTGTGAATCGAGGGCTCTGCGTGTCCTTCCGCTTATGCTGCGGCGTGCCACCTGGGCCAGCGGCCGGCCCCAGCATGCAGCACGGCGTCCTCACTGCTCAGCGCGGTCTCCAGAACACCTGGGTGCCTAGGAAGGTTCCCACAGCTTCTCCTTTACTGAGAACAGCAGCAGGACCACACCCGCTCGCACCACGCCACAGCCACTGCCGTCCACCCGGAAGGAGGCAGGAGAACTGCCCCACAGGGGTTCCAAAGCTGCCCGTCTTTACGGGGAGAAGACAGCCTCATCTCTCTTCGGAGGAGCAACTGGTGGGCTTGAACCGCTGACCTTGCAGTTAGCAGCCCAGTGCATAACCCACTAAGCCACCAGGACTCTCTCCAGATCACTTAGCAAGTGTCATTTTTACAGACCCTTCCATTTCCAGCAGGAAATGCCTGCAGGTGAAGTCGGCATGTGGCGAGTGAGCCTCACAGGACTAGGCGTGAGACACGGACAACGGCAGGACGCAGGAGGAAGGAGGCGCCTCAGAGCTCTGCTAGCTGCCCTTGGAGGGAACCCATGTCCAGCCCGCTGCACTGGGGCCAGCCTGGCACAGAGAGCAGGGCGGGGAGGAGACTGCGTTGGTCTACAGCTCCTCAATTGGAGCTGATGCGCGCGCAGCCGTGGGGCCATCTCGGTTCCCCAGATAAAAAGCGTCACGTCGTTTTTAATTAACCATACAGGCAGGAACTCCTCAAGGACACGTGGCAGCACTGACTCAAACACTGGATCAAGACGGGAGGGAGCGTTGACTTCTGTTTGCTGGGGCCACCACCACGCCGTTACCTGGCACGGTGCCCACTGCAGACTGGAGGGTGCCTGCAGGCAGTGCGGCGGCCGCCCACCCTGTCGGCCCGAGGGAGCGCGAGGCCAGCCCGGTGCCCTCGTGCATTACCTTGTCACCAGACTTGTCCCCGCTTCTCTTCGCTTTACCTTGTCCTTTATACCTCGGTATCTGAGCACGAAAATAAAAGGGCAGTTTACCACAGAGTCGGCAGCTGAGACAGCTCACTGACTCTTAACTAAGTTAACAGAAGTATCTACACAATGGTTCTTAACCGGGAGACCCGAGCCCGTCCTCTGGGCCTAGTCTTAGTCCTCGCTTCCTCATGCTTCACCACGGTTCCCAACAGTGGCTTGGTCACAGGCAGGCAGGCAGCTGCCGCAGTGCCCAGTGTCCACCACGTGCAGCCACAACTAGAGGGCAGCAGTGGTCTGGAGAAGCCCGGTGCCGAGAACTCCACCCACTGAGGAGACCATGAGGTGGAAAAGATCGTGCAAAACCCAAACTGAGAGCCTTTAGGGCAAAAGAAATTATGTTTTTATTTCTAAAACGTCCAGAAAAGTCCTTAACTTCAACAGACTCCCCCTGCTGGCACCAGGGCCCCCCATGGTTGGTCTTCAGTGGCCATCAGACAGCACAGATCCACAAGGCTGATGGGGAAGCACAACCCACCACGTCCAGTGCCCTAGAGACACCGAGGGCCTCCCAGGCCGTAAACCTGGCCAGAAGCCGCGCCTCATCTTCCAACAAGCAACTAAGTGCTCACCACTGCACCAGCAGGGCCCAGAGGGCTCCTGCACTCTCTCTCTGCCCACTCACAAGGCGCCCTGTGTGGGTCTCCAAGGCCGTGACTGTCCATGGAGCGGACAGCTGGTCTTGCTCCTGCAGAGCTGCTGCTGTTCCTAGCTGCTGACGGGGGATCACAGCCCAACGTGGAACCAGTGGGGCCCCAAATGCAGGTTCACCAGAAACAACGGCACTGAGGGTGTCGCCTAGAGGCAGCACACACCCAGAAGTTGGCCTCGCTGTCCGTGGGTACACGGCACACCCGCCCGGACTGACTGACGACAGACAGGGCTCCTGTCACAATGAGCGGCAACGAAGAGAGAACTGCAGAGTTCTGTAGGCACACATCCATACTGCATCAGAGAAATACCACGTGGAGGACGTGAACATTGCTCATCTTCCCCCCCCCCAAACACACACACCTGCCCCCTCTGCAGGTGCTCCGCAGCAGGCTTACCCCCTGAGAGCTGCCACGTCAACAAAGCGCATGGCTTTCTCAAGGGCTCTGGCATCTGGCAGGATGCCCTTGGTCCCTGTGGCCTTTCACAGCCATGATGACGACCCTGCTCCATACGCTGGCTCAGCCTCCCAGGCAGGAGCGTCTCTTCAACAGGGGCACGGGTCCTGTCCAGAGAGGCTGGCCTGAGGTCTCCGAGGGTGGCCCCTGGTGGGCTACAATGCACCCATTGCTCGGGTTTCAAAATTTAAAACCGCTGCGCAGCAGACTCAGGCAGCAGAAAACCCCAGAAAGTTCTCCGTTGCGAGGCTTGTGCCCCGACGCCTGCACAGGAAGGAGTGGCCTCGTCAAGTGGCTACTGGCCTTGTCAAGTCCCACCAGGTGGGACTTCCCCTCATCCACAGCCTGGACCTAAGAGAACGCCTCGTCCCCAGGGATGCTCTAGGGGCCCCGTCTTCTCAGAGCAGACACCTCAAATCTGAGCACACATCCCACGTGCGATGGACGTGGATCTGTCCTGCTGTGCAGCCCTCCATCTGTCTTCTGATCCATTCCCGTCACCACTCCAACAGCTTTGATTTTAAATCTCAGGGTTCAACTCAATTTTTACCCCACATACCCCATCCCTGAAATCAACTCATAAAAAAGCATCGAAACAAATACGTATATAACCAAAGTCCACAGATTTCCTTATCAATCCCACCAGATTAGCTCGCTAACAGGAACCATCATGATTTACGATTCCTAAATGGAACGCCTGTTGAAACGCAGTTTTTCAACACAACAATTTTATAGCCTGGAACCCCACATTCTCCGCTAGGGATGTGTGTCACGCCGTTGTGAGAGGAGGAAGCGTTCCCAGTGAGTAGACTGCAGGCAGAGGACCCCGTCCGCGAGCTCGGGACGACGCACTGTGCTTCAGAACCAGAGCGGCCGGCCGGTCAGAGGGCCGACAGGCAGACTCACCTTACTGGGAATCGTGTGTGAGCTCGTTTTGCCCTCGGGTGATTTTGGTGGGGAATGTACATCAGACAGGTCCAGTGCACCCTAAAATAAGCCAAACATCATGGAAACATTTTAAAGGACGCAACAAATGTAAGACGTAAAGACCACGCAATATCAGACTCTCATCTGTTCCCAATAAATATCCTTTATGGGTTTCCTCCCCTTACCAGGAGCCACCACCACGAAAGTTAGATTCTAATGACCTGCACCCGTAAGATGCTAATAGTCAGCACTCAGTAGGCCCCACCTGCCTCCTGTGCCTCCCCCACCACCCCGCAACCTGCAGGGTCCCACGCTCCTCCTCCCCTGCCTGCCTTGGGGTCACGCCCAACTCCACTTCATTAAGCAGCAGCCTGCTCAGGAGGCCCCTCATAACCCCCAGGGGCATCTCCCTGGGCCCACATCCCACAGTGGGAAAACCCCTACCTGCCCCCCCCCCCGCTGCCATGCCCGCAGCAGAGCTTGTTCCCAGCCTAAGACTGGAACCTGACTGGGCCACACACGAGTCTCTGAGTGTGATGATGGTTAAGCCCTTGGCTACCACCGAAAGGCTGGTGGCTGGAACCCACCCAGAGGCCTGGCAGAAGGATCATAGCCCGTGACCCTCTCAAGGGGGCGCTGGATCAGTGAACACGGCGGCCACTGCTTCCGTCTCTGTCCCTTCCTCTCTGGGCTACTGCTGGCAGTCTTGTCCACATGGGTCTATGGGTCTCACTTTCTCTGTACTCCAAGTGTCTCCATATTTCATCAATCTACCCTTCCCTCTCTGCACACAAGTCTCCAGGGCCTGCCCACCGAGCCTGAGCAAAGCTCTCTGGAAATCACTAGGTCAGACACAAAAGGGAGATGGCTGTGTGTCCACCGTGAGCTCGGAACCCAGCACAGGGGTCCACCCATGTGCAGAGACAAGGCAGAGCAGGCGAGAGGAGCAAGAAGAAGCACCTCCGGAGCACGGCAAGGGAAGAAGCCAGTGGTCAGATCTCCATCTCAGGCTGGCCAAGGGCAGGGGGTGTCAAATGGGACCCAAAAATGAAAAGACAAAGTCCAAGAGCCCTGCAACCACCAGGCTCCACATTCAGGGCAGGCAGGGCAGGAAGGCCACGGCAGCTGGTGGGGGGGCGGGGCACCGGAACAGGCGCTCCGGGTCACGCAGATGGGGGGTTTGCACATGGGCCCCGAGCAGGGAGCTGTGCTGCTGTTAGGGGTCATCAAGTCAGTGCCCGCTCACAACAGAGTGAAGCCATCCTCACCACGGCTCCTGTCGAAACCCACGGGTGCAGCCACTGTGTCCATCTACCTCGTCGAAGGCCTTCCTCTTTTCCACTGACCGGCCACTTTACCAAGCATGAGGCCTGCTCCAGGGACTGGTCTCTCCTGACACAGCATGTCAGACAGAAACAAAACAGACGGCGGCAACACAACAAAGTACATCAGACGAAGTCTCGCCATCCTGGCCTCTAACGAGCATCCTGGCACTATTTCTTCCAAGAAAATGTTGCTTGTCTCTCGGCGGGCCTTTCAATATCCTTAGGCTGCACCACCATCCAGGTGCCTCAATCCTTCTTATTTTCTTTACTCCACGCTCAACGCTCACACGTACACAGGATGATTAAAAACACCGTGCCCTGGGCCAGGCGCCCGAGTGCTCAGTCGCTCCGAAGAGGACTGTGCGGCAGATTCACCCACTGCAGTGTGCCCATCAATCTTGGCTGCTGCTCCCCTGAGCACTGATTATGGATCCCAAATCCTGGACAGCTTCAGCCTTTTCTCCATTTATGACAAGGTTGCCTACTGGTCCAGGTGTGAGTTGTCATCCACACTGAAGGCTGACCCTGGATCTCCATCCGCAGGTGCTTCAGTTGCTCCTCACTGTCAGCAGCAGGGCTGTGCCATCTGCATGTAGCACTCTGTCACCAAGCCTCCCCCATCCTGATGCCCAGCGTCTCCAATGATCTGCTCAGCCTTGCCCACCTTTCCTGACTGTAAACCATGCAGTGTGCCCTTGTTGTTTGCACACCTGCCTCTTGATCCCTGCAGATTGGGCGAGCACAATGCAGTGTGGCAGACAGAGGTGTGCTAAAGCCAGCTGGGCCACAGTGAAGCAGGAACGGCAGGGGCAGAGGGTCCAGGACGTCCCACCGTTCCTCCCCTCTGGCTTGGGGCACCTATGACGCTGCTCCTCTGTGGAGCAGCAGGTGGAGGACGGATGGACGAACGTCCGAGGTTTCGAATGCAGCTGGGCTAGAGCTTGCATAATGGAGCGCGGCAGCTCAAGAGCGGCTCCTTGTCCTACAGGACACAGGCTGGAGGGGGGCACACAGCCTCTTTGCACTGGCACGTCCGTGTTGGAGGCGGCCAGCCCCCACGTGCAGATCCAAGCCGCAGGGACAATGGTGGGGTCCACTGGCAGCCTCAAGTGGGGAACCCTGCCGTGACCAATGGAGACAGCAAAGTGCATGCCGGTCCACTGTGGGGCCCTCCTGCAGAGGAGGGTGCAGGGGAGCAGAGCTTCTGCCCAGGACGGGTGTCCCCACGGAGAGACGGGGGCACACAGCACCAAGCAAGAGAAGCCCCAGTCCAAACACGAGGACCAGATGCTGGAACTGGATCAGCGGGGCCTTGTGTCCGTCTGGTGTGGCTTCATACTTCACTGGGAGTCCAGGTACTAGGACCTGGCCTCCCCAACCCCCACACCAGGAGCAACATGTCCACCAGCGCTCTGAGACACAGTCCCAACATCTTGCTTCTAAGGAGTAACCCTGCCGCACCCGTCTCTGGAAGGTGACGCTGTGCTTGGTGAGGCCGAGGACCCTCAGCAGGTGGGCTGACAGGGGCTGCAGCCACGAGCTCAGGCCTGGGAACAGTCGGGAGGATGCAGAGGGTACCCGGCACCACGGAGGACATATAGGTGCCAGTGGTTTCTGCCAAAGTGGGAGTTCTGGGAAAGGGTTAAGCTGGGCTGGGACTTAAGGAGACTCTGGAGTCACCTGCACCCTGGTGGACAGCAGCCAGGGGTCATCGTCATCATCGCAGTGCAGGGAATGCTGGGGCCGGGGACACAGCTGCAGTCCTCTCAGAAGCTGGGAGGCTAGCACCTGGCTCAGCTCCAGGTGAGGAACACGTGGGACACTGAGGGACACGCGGCAGAGGGACACACGGAGGCAGGCACCCAGCCCTGCGGAGGGGGGAGAGCAGCCAAGGCCATGTCACAGGCAGGTGGCGGCAGCGGGACCTAGAGGCCAGTGCTGGACCTGAGAGGTGGGGACCTCAGGAGGGAGCAGGAACAGGGGGGTGGGGGCGGGGGGGTCCCTCACTGAGTCTGCATCCTGCTTCCCTGGCACCCATGCAGCTTAAGCACACGAACCATCAGCGAGGGAGCATACCAGAGGACCGGCAGCGGGGCCCATCCTGGGCCCTGGCAGGCCCGTTGCTCACCCCTGGCCATAGGCACAGCTGAGGCTGCCCAAGTTCCACACGAGACCACTGCTCCCCACACCAAAGCAAGGTGTGTTCACAATGTGTGGCACCTGAAGCCTCCCTACAGCCCAGGTGACGGGTGGGCCGTCCTGAGGGGCGCTGAGCGCACGAAGGCCGAGCACAGCCTCAGCTCCCTCCCTCCACGCCTCACACAGCACAGGAATGGGGCGCGCTGCGGTTCCTCAGAAGGGCAGTGCGTGCCTGCCAGAGAGCGGGGCAGGAAGATGCGGACCAGGAGAGGGCATGCCTGGGAGGCTTATGCGGCTCATGCCTCACAAGAGCAGACCCCCGTCTGAGGACTCAGAGCGACCCCGCAGGACAGGGTGTGCCCCAACTGCCCCTGGGGGCTCCCAGACTGTCCCTGTATGGCAGGAGCAGCCCCGCCTTGCTCCCACTCCTGTGACCTCACCGTCAGCAGTGACCACCACCGGGCTTCTTGAGGAGGGTGAGAGCTCACGGGCCCGCCTTCACCTGCTCAGGGCCCCGCCCGCCGTGGGGCCCTGCAAACCATCCACGCACATGCAGAGGATCACGGACTGCTCAAAGGGCAGACCCGTCTGTCTGGGAAGAAGCATGGCCCGAGTCCTCCGTAAAAGAAAGGCTGTGACCCTGGCGAAGGGCACCGTGCTTGGTCACGTCGAGGGCGAAGAGAGGAAGCCCTGGATGAGGACCGACACGGTGGCTGCAGCCTTGGGCTCAGGCACAGGAACAAGTGTGGGGCAGGGTAGGACCGGGCAGTGCTTCCTTCTGAGGGACAGGGTCGCTATGGATCAGAACCAACGTGAAGGCACCTGACCACAATCCCCAAAACGGACTCACAGAGAGCGACCCCGACTGTGCCGAAGCAGAACAGTCAGCGAGGGTTTCTGTATGAGCACTGACCTCTGCAGTCCACATGCGCCACTGTGCCCCAGCCAGGCACCCAGGGACTCACCCTCATCTACTCTCACACCCACCCTCGCTCCTTCTGCGGTCACCACTGAGGGGCTGCAGAGCCCACCCCAGCAGCGAGGGCCCAGAGCCAGGCTGTGGGCAGCAGTCTCCATTCCAGGGCAGGGTGGCAGCAGGCTCCACCCACCCCCCACCCCCCATACACACGATTCCGAGACAACTTGCACCTGGCGAGCCTGAGACGGGCAGCTCTGGTTTCCACCATGGGCCCTGTGCACGGAAGCCTGGCAGGGCTCCGCACCAAGGCCAGGGCCCCGTCTTACCTCCCCACTGGGTGGCCCTTTCTTCCGCTGCTGGCAGCACCTGACCACCTCCAGTAACAGCGGGCTGCCCACAGTGCCTTCTGCTTCGATGATGCCCAAATCCCGGGCCAAAGTCTCCCGGCCTTCAAGCCCCTGGAACTGGAAGAGAAATGCCAGGTCAAACATGCTTGACGCTAAATAAGACCATCTCCAGAGCTGAAAGAGGCCTCCCAGACCAGAAAGAAATTCTGGGCACGTGGTTTGTGGAAGGTCCCGGGGTTCACAGTGGGGCCCTGCACTCAACAAGGAGGTTCAGGCCCCATGCAGGTCCCCAAGACCACACAGTGGGCAGCTCTGCCCTCAGGAGAACTGCTTCTGCAAGGGACAACAGCACCTCCCTGCTGGGCCTGGCCCCAGGGATGGAAACAGGGGCCCAGGTGGTCAGAGGGCCCTGCGCCCAGTTGGTAGGCTTTCCTAACCTGCGGCACTGACCCCACCCTGCCTGTGCCCCTCAGCTCCGCTCTGCAGCCCCAACTGTGGCCAACCCTAACTCTGTGGCTGTTTGCTGCCTGTCCTCAGGCTGTGAACCCTCTCATGGGACGGCCTCCTCTGTCCAGATGAGTGTCTGTCTGCTTAAGGCTCAATAGACGGGTCTCCACAATAGATCATCCTTGAATCTAGGGTTTCCTTCCCCCCCAAGCACTCTGAATGAAAGGGTCATCTTTTTGAGGCGCACCTAGCCACGTGGTTGGGTTCAATATGGGGCCATGAGGTGAAAATCAGCCTTCCAGGGAAAGGGGGGATTGTTGCCACGGCCCCACCTGTCATAAATACAAAACCAGACAGCGAAGGGTCACTCAGGTGCCTGTCACTGTGGCACGTCCATTGAGGGTGGTCCAAAGCCGGCTGTGGCGGGGCTGTCGGCCCAAAGCTCGGCCCCTGGCCTGGGTCAGGGTCTCCGCTGCATCCTCCAGGGCCTGACCAGCTGTCCAGCCTCCTGACAGGCTTCCTGCAGGGTCCTGGGGACCTGGCCACACCCCGGACCCAGTGGCGGGGGGCTTCCCGGCAGAGTCCATGAGGGAGAAGGACGAGCACTCTGGGGCAGGGCCTGAACGTCCGCTTCCACCAACAGCGGCCGGCTGACTCCTGACCAAAGCACTGGTACCAAATGCCCGTCCACCAGCCCCGGACACCACCGATGTGCAAGACGCTGCCAAGAGGGCCGCGGGAGACCTGTCCATACCAGAGAGGGAGAGAGGTGTGTCCAGGACAGACCTGGTTCTTACCGTGCTGGCTTCAGGCTGGAAAACAGCCAGGGTCAAGTCCAGGTTGAAAAACTGAAGAAATTCTGCCACCAGACTGGCCACCAGCACACCTGCCAAGGCCACAGGAGAAATGTGGCTGAGCCCACGGGCCTCCCAAGGGTCTGAGAACGCTCGAGCGTGTTCTTAAACCACAAGGCCCTCTGTGAGCTGACAGATCCAACAACGAAAACACCTCCTTCCCAGCCTGCTCTGTCACATGGCCCCAGCGGTGCCCTCAGCCCCAGCCTGCTGTCACATGGCCCCAGCAGTACCCTCAGCCCCAGCCTGCTGTCACATGGCCCCAGCAGTACCCTCAGCCCCAGCCTGCTCTGTCACATGGCCCCAGCAGTACCCTCAGCCCCAGCCTGCTCTGTCACATGGCCCCAGCGGTGCCCTCCGCCCGGAGGTCCCATGTCCAGGGCTGAATGTCCCACCCAACGAGGCACACAGCCCTGCAGACACTCGTTTCTCCAAAGCTGGGTCAGGGTCTGGAAACTCAGAGACAGGTCAAAGAGCAAGAGGAAGACCGTACCGTCTTTCGTGTTTAAAAACTTCTTCAGGCTCTCGTTGACTAACGGGGCTTTGTTCTGTTAAAAGAACATAACATTGTAAGGGTCCTGTACTTGTCGTCAGAACAACTAACTACAAGATGCGGATCAAGTTCATCTTATGGCAAAAAAGTAAACAACCCATTATCATTCAGACTGGTTAAAGCTGATGAACGCAGAAATGTGCTATTTGATCATTTCTCAAAATTAAAACATCAAGAAAACATCAAATGATTGTGACTTTGTTAAACGCGATACCAAGGGCACCAGGCACAGAGGAAAGCCAGTGGCAGTATCACATCAAGCACGTCCTCCGAGACGGAGCCTGATCCGCACCGACGCCGACACGGGCTTTCCCGGGCGGCCCAGCTTCACAGGACAGGCAGCGGGGCCTGCGCCCAAGGACGACCGGGAGCTCCCACCTGCGACTCTGCAGTTAGCAGCCCAATGCCTCTCCCACAGGGCCGCCAGGCGCCTGCCAAAGACACCAGAGATAGTCAGACAGTAGAAACATGTGCAGAGCACTCATCTGCTATCAGCCTTTGATCCCTGAGAACTCGACAAGAACAAGACAAAAGCACCCGCACTGCCTCCAGTCGACGGTGACGGCCCTGAGTTCCCAAGTCCAACTGTTCACAGGTGTAGAAAGCCCTGCCTTCCTCCCAGAGCGGATGGTGGTTTTGAACTGTGCAGCTGACGGATCGCAGACCTTACAACTCAACTCGTAACCCCTACGCCACCAGGGCTCCGTAAAACAACACAGGCATCACAGGCGTCTCCAGGGGCTCGTCTCCCGACAAGCTGTAGCATGTAAGGCGATGTCTCGCCGTCCTGGCCTCTGAGGAGCACTCTGGCCTTACTGCTTCCAAGACAGACAGTTTGGCCTCTAACACTCGCTGGTACCTTCGATGGTCTTCTCCAGCACCACGGCTCAAACACATGGATCTTCTTCAGGCTTTCCTATTCAACGTCCAACTGTCACGTGCATAGGAGGGGCTGAAAATACCATGGCTTAGGTCAGGTGCACCCTAGTTCGCACACACACGTGTTCACACACACATATGCATACACACCCATCCATCTCTAGGAAGCGTGATCAATATCATTAATTATTCACCATTGCCCTAGAGTTGATTCGGACTCCGAGACCCTAGAGGGCAGGCTACAACTGTCCTGCAGGGTTTTCAAGATGAGCATCTTTGCAGAAACAGACCTTGTGGTTAGTGGCTAAGCAGTTAGCCAATGTGCTACAGGGTTCCTCCTTTTTACACTTGAAACCCACTGCCATGGAGTCAAATGCCAGCCTTGGTGACCTGGTCCGTACAGAGAGGCTTTCCCTGGCTTTGTCTATCTTTATAAGAGCAGAAAGCCTCATCTTTCTCCAGAGGAGTGGCTGATGGGCTTGAACCGCCAGCCCTGAAGCTAAGAGTGGGACATTTACCCGACAGCACCAGAATGCCATCGTTAGGAATGTAAACTCAGTCCCCCAGAGACGCCAGCACACATCTGGCCGACCACCTGCTGGCATGGCTTTGAGTGGACGTACCGTCCACCGCTGATGGGAATGCAAGATGTACAACCACGCGGGAAGCTCACGAGGTCTTAAGCTACACTACCACATGATTCAGCCAATCTACAGGTAGGGATTCTCTCCCCCAAGAGCAAAGAAGGCACAGATTCCACAACAGACGTGTACAGGAACGGCCCGAGCAACGGACAGCTATAGCAGTAAAACCCGGCGGAGCCCACGTGTCCCTTGGCAAGGAGTTGCTCAGCAGACGATGGCACGGAGCAGGAGTGGGCACTTCCGTGTGCAGGAGCTGCGAGTGCGCCCCACCACAGAGGAGCATGCACCGTGTCATCTCACTGGCACAGCTCTGCTCGGGGCTTGGGTCGCCCGAGCCTGCAAAGGGCACACTGTCCTGAGCCGTGCTGCCAAGTCTCCTGTCCTGGGCCAGGCTGCCAGCTCCACTCTCCTGGGTTTGGCCACTAGGGCCACAGTTCTGGGCCACACTGCCAGGCTATGGCTATCAGTTCATAGTTGCATACGAATGTCAAATTTAACAAATTGTACACCTCAAATATGTTCCCCTTATTGTGGGCCAACTAACCCTCCCACAGCTGTGGTGTAAGAAAGATGAGGACAACGACGGGAACAGGGACGAGGTCAGCTGCGCACCATAAAAAGCCCGTGAGGCCCTGTGGGGGCGGATCTCAGGACGCATCGAGCCTGGAGGGCAGCAGAGTGGCAGGGTTGTCTGGGGAAGAAACCGCTTGGCTCGGGGTGATCTGATGTGCACTCAGACACGGAACTGACAGGGCCAGGTGACTGGGAAAGCCCGAGCCTTCTCACTTGGGCTGAGGAAGGTCCCCGAGAGCTGCTCTAGCTCAGGGGGTGAGACGGACCTGTGTGCTCAGGATCATCAGGGTGACTGCTCCCAAACACACACCATACACACGCACAAAGTCTCACGTGTGCGGTCTCCAGTCTGTCCCACTGTGGTGGCTGGCACACTCCTGCTGGAAGCTACATCACCAGCACTTCAAAGAGCAGCAGGGCGGCCATGGTGGGCAGGTGTCAGTGCAGTGTCCAGACTGAGACAGATGAACAAACCCGAAGCCCCATGGGCCAGACCAGCACGTGGGTGCAGGGCCAGGTGTCGCTCTCCTGGGCTGCCAGGGTCACACCCAGCTCAACACCCCTCACAACAGCATCTTCAGCATCCCAGACTTTCCTTGGCGGCAGGCTGCCATATGCTAACTAGAAATGTGGAAAGGGGAAAGGTCATACCTCTACTTTTTCCTGCTCCTCCAGGGCTAGAAACACAGCTGCTCGGACTTCAGCCTTGGGGAAGAAAGGTACGAGAGCCATCGTTATTTGAACATAATTTTCACAGCAAGAAGCACACAGACAATTCCTAATATACCCAGAGCTTTCCACTGCCTATGTCCGACCTCTGAAATGTTTGGTGTGTGTCTACTGAGCTCTCGATGAAACGACATTCCCAAGGTGGGGGTGACCCTGACACTAGGTCCCAAGACACCCTCCTCAAGAGGCACCACACTGACATGAACGTGCGTGGGGCAGCGGTGCGTGCTGGGAAAGGCAAGGGAGATCAGAAAGTCAGCTGACCTTGGGGAGAGTGGCGACGAGCTCACCTTGCCTGTTGGAGCTGCCTCTTGTCACCGGCTGTCAAAGGAGTCCTGGGGGCCTGGTGCTGAAGGTGCTCAGCGGCTACCCTGAAGGTAGACCGTTCAAACGCACCAGCCACCCCCAGGGAGAATGGTCTAGAAGTCTGAAAATCCCAGGAGGCAGTTCTAGTTCTACTCTGCCTGTAGGTTGCTATGAGGTTCAACTTGCCAGTCAAAGGTCGTCATTCTTTGATCCCTCCCAGCGAGTGCACGGTGTCCGAGCCCAGTCCATGTGCACACCAAGTCTGTCCGTCCTCAGGGGTGCATGCATGGCACACTAGTCTACTAACCCACAGTTAGCGGTGCAACTCCCCTCAAGGTGCCTCTCAGGGGCACAGGCTGCTGGGAAGCCAGGCAGGCTCCCGTGAGCTGGACTGCGAGATGGCTACTTGTCTTTTTTTGGGAAGGCCTGACCACTCTGGGGGCCATGGAAGGACCCTAGAGGCTCCCTGGCCACAGCGCCGAGGCCCCAGGGCCACCAGCGGACCTCTCGGAACATAGTGTGCTACTCAGCCTCCAGCACCACGTCAGACGCCCCACCTTCGGGCCAAACCGCCCCCACACAGAGCACAGCGCTCACAATGGGCAGAAACCAGTCGATTCCTTATCAGTGACCCTCTAAGAAACGGCAGAGTGCCCCTGTGGGTTCCCAAGGCTGTCAACCTTGATGGGCTCAGTCGGACTGCCTTATCTTTTTCCCACGGAAGAAACAAACACCAAACCAACAGAAAGGATGGCAGCAGACTCTGAAGCACGGCTAGCGCATGAGCAACTGCAGCCCACCAGGCGGAGAGCAGCAGCAGCAGACGGAGTGTGCCCACAACCCGGTTAGCAGACCAGACCATGTCTCAAGCTGAGAGAGAGAAAGACTGCTGGCCGGGGCTCCAGGGTTCTTGTGCAGATAACACCAGTCACATCCAAGGCCAGAGCGTTCCCCCTGGGGTCCTCCTAGGAGCTGAGTGCCCAGGGCTTGGGGATGGGGCAGGGGGCCTGGGCTGTCAACGGCAGGCGTGGATGATGCACTTGGCCTGTGGATGAAGGAAGCCACCCACCATGGCCGAATGGCCTGGGCCCTGCGCAGGAAGCCCGGAAACACACCGGCCACACCTGCTGCCATCTGGTCAGGTCTGACTCCCAGCGGCCTGCCGTGTGACGGAGCAGAGCTCCTCCACCGGGCTCTCAGCTGTGTGTGGTATGGAAGCAGATGACCAGCTCTTTCTTCTGCTGCACCACTGTGTGGGTCTTTTCAGTTCACCCATCACGACCATTTATGCCACCCAGGAACCGGGGGACCTCTAGTACCCAAGTTTTCATTGGATCGCAGCTCTGGGCCCTGCTCCCCCCGGCCCTCCTCTCATGGCCCGGGGCGCATGCACCCAGGGCCCAGAAGGGCTTTGCCTCTTGTTGGCTTCCAGAGCCTGCAATCCCCACGGCCTCCTCTTCCATCCGACTGAGCCCCGCCCCCGGCCCACGGAGGGAGGCCGGGGCCTCTCCCCTTGCACGGGCGCTTGGTCACGATGCCTCAGAAGACACGGGCCTCAAGCTGACAAAGTCCCAACTGCTAAAGGCTTTCTTTCGTTTTGCTTTCTTAAAGCATTTTATTACACTCTGCATAGCTTGTACAGTTTAATTTCATGTCATTTTGGAGCCTTTGGGTTTTCAAAAAGAATGATTCCACTTTAGGTAGGCCTTTGATGTTAATATAGAATGTCCAATGTATGTATACTTCAGAAGTAAAGACACTGACCGTCACAGGCCACAAGGACTGAAAGAAAAAAGATGACGCTTCGAGCTGTGCTACTGAAGGTCCGTGTGGGCGAGATAACGAGCGATACAGGAAGTAGAAATTAAAGAAGATGGAAGGAGCACACAGTCACTGTGCCAAAAATTTGGTCAATATTCAACCAATTCAGGGGATAACATTTGCTCAGATTCAATGGTTTGGAAGGCTAATTCCAAGCTGCACTGAAGGTATTAGCGGCAAGAATAAGGATCGAATAAATGACAGAATGCCAATTGAGACGTTTCAATCAGCTGATGAGGCACTGGAAGCATTCACTCACCCATGTCAAGAAATCTGGAAGACACAGTTACCCGGACAACTGCCTCTAAGAGATGCATATTTGTGCCCATTCTAAAGAGAGGTGACCCAACAGAACATGAAAATTCCCAAACAAAATCACTAAGGTTACATGCAAGTGGTTACATCAGTACATCAACAGGGAGATGCCAGAAACTGATTCAGATACTAGGTTTAGAAGAGGATGTGGAACAGGGGATATCACTGCTGATGTGAGATGGATCTTGGCTGAAAGCACAGAATACCAAAACTGTTCACCTATATATAATGTTTACTACGCAACGGCATTCGAGTAGGTGGAGCAAAACAAACTATGGGTAGATACGTCAAATAACGGTTATTTCAGAACACTTCTTTGTGCCCGAGGAACCTGTACATGAACCCAGAGGCAGTCATTTGAACAGAGCCAGGGAATACTGTGTGGCCTAAAGTAAGGAAAGCTGTGATTCGGGGTTGTATCCTTTCATCATATTTATTTAATCCACATGCTGAGCAAAGAATCAGAAGTCCTGGACTATATGGAAAACACAGCATCAGGATTTGAAGTCCTGGACTATATGGAAAACAGCATCAGGATTTGAAGTCCTGG
>NW_022107431.1:2265555-2304826 GCF_000313985.2 Echinops telfairi
AGCATCAGGATTTGAAGTCCTGGACTATATGGAAAACAGCATCAGGATTTGAAGTCCTGGACTATATGGAAAACACAGCATCAGGATTGCAGGAAAACTTATTAACCACCTGCGACATGCACACCAAAGCGAGGAGACCCGAAGCACTTGCTGAGGAAGATCAAGGGCGGCAGCCTTCAGCAGGGCTACAACTCAAAGTCAAGCCGTTGTGGAGGGCGTCCTCTTGCTTGGACCCACAATCGTGGAAGCAGCAGTCAAGCAAGCCGTCAAGTCAAAGGGTGCACCGCATGGGGCAAACCTGCGGCACAAGACCTCTTTTAAGGCGTTGAACACCCAGGATGTCCCTCTGAGGACTACGGTGCACCTGACCCAAGGCACGGTATTTCAATCATGTCACCTGCATGTGGAAGTCGGGCCCTGAATAAGGAGGGCAGAGGAAGAAGCAGTGGACCTGCGTGGTGGTGGGCAAGAATCCAAAGTTCCACCTCGGGCTGCTAAAAGAACACACATCTCTCCTGGAACAAGTACAGTCAAGTGCTCCTTCGAGGCAAGGCTGGGAGACTTCACCTCACTACTTTGGGCATGAACTCAGGTGGGACTAGTCCCTGGGGAAGGGCATCGCGCTCGGTGGCCCGGGGGGTCAGCGAGGAAGACCCCCGACGGGACGGACGGACAAGGTGGCTTCGGGAACGAGTGTGGGAAGAGCGCAGGACCGGTGGTGCTCCCTTCCGTTGTGCATGAGGTCTCTATGGGGTCACTCGGCCGGCAGGGCGGGGACTGTCCTGGGGCCCCAGCTCGCCGAGTCCACCCGGGGGCCCAGGGGCAGCAGACGGCGGACCCCGGAGCGGGGTGCAGGGCCAGCCCCCCGACACCCGGCCCCGCTCGGCTCCCCGCCGCACCTTGATCCGATTGAGCACGCCGCTGTTCTCCAGCGTCTGCACCAGCAGGTCCCGCAGCTCCGTGTCCTCCTCCGCCACCACCGCAGTCGCCGTGGCCGCCATCTTGCTTCTCCAAGACAACCGCCAAACCGCGCCAACGGCCAACGGCGCGCGGAGGCCTGGCGGCCTCGCCGGGCGGCGGGGGGCGGGACCAGCAGGACGCGGCGACGCGGAGGCGGGGCCGCGGCGCAGAGAGCGACGCGAGGCGGCGTGTGGGCGGAGCTCGCACGTGGGGAAGCGCCGCACAGGGGGCGGGGCCTCGGCACCGAAAGCATTGTTGGGCCAACCCTCGGCACCGCGCGGCGACGTGTGGGCGGGCCTCGGCCCTGTGTGACGCACCACGCAGGGGGCGGGGCCTCGACGCCGGGAGCAACAGGATAGGCCAATGGGCGACTTATAGGTAGGACGTCCTCCTTGGTGGGCGGGGCTCGTACTTTAGGGACTCCGGGCGCCGTAGAGGATTTGGCCCTGACGTCGCTGGGGACGTGTGAGCGCGCTTCTGGCGGCATAATGGGCGGGGCCTCGGCACCTAGAGTACTGTGTGGACGGGGACTGAGGTGTAAGAAGTACTCAGGGGATCAGGCCTCGCCGAGGGTAACGTAGAGAGGGGTGCCTCAAAGCTGGTGAACGTTGTACGAGAGTGGTTAGACGTGAGGGAAGTGTCACTCGGGTACCGCAACGAACGCGGAACGTGGTTGCGTTTCTCGGGGGTGGGGCTAGACTCTCCGAAGCAGCGTGTGGGCGGGGCTCGGAGGTGGAGCTAGTACACCCCCAGTGGGCGGGGCCTCAGGCTGAGGAGAGCGGCCCCACATTCACAGTACTTTCCTCGGGGGGGGGTGGGGGGGGCGGGGCCACAGGCAATTGGAGACTGGGGATAGCAGGCGGGGCCTCCTAGTGTTAAAGGAATGGAGGGCGGGGCGTCATAAGTGAAGAGGTCTGCCTTTAGGGGCGGGTCGTGCAACCTCAGGGCGGGGCTTCAGTGTGCGGTAATTTGCTTGCCCCGCTTTGGGGGCAGGCCGCGCTGGCCTGTGCGCAGGTGAGCTCTAGAGCCTGAGGCTGGGGCTGTGGGCCACACACGTGTGTGGACAGTCCTGCTCTTGGTCTTGCAGGGCCAGCCTCGCACATACGAGGACAGCATTTGCAAGGGTGCAGAAATGCTCGGTTGTGCAGAAGCAGGTCCTCCTTGCCAGCTTGCTTTGGGGACACACCTGATACCCGGTGTCCACATGGCATGTATGAGAAGGTGCCTGGTCTGCAGCCACTGCACTGCTGTTCTCTGCCTGGGGGGAGCCTCCTAAAAAAGGGGGAGCTTCCAATGAGAACCCACGGCAGGGGGCCTGGATACTGGAAGCTTGAGAAGGCAGATGCAGTTGACCAAACCACCCTCGCTTGGCCTGGGCCAGTGCTCTGGGCCTCTTTTTCTGTTGAGACTTTGAGGAGCAAATACTATAAAGCAGACAGGTAAGGCTGACGTTTCTCGCATAACCCTTCTGGTAAAACCAGCTGGCATCTGCCCTTTCGGAACAGAGGCTGGTGGCATAGTGGCTTATGGCCTGGGCTGCTAACCACAAGGTCAGTAGTTCAAAACCACCAGCTGCGTCTCACCAGAAAGATGAGCCTTTCGGGCAGTCTTTTCTCTGCTATAGTAGGGTGGCCGTGAGTCCGAATCTGGCAGTGGTTTGGGTGTGGTTCGGGGTCTTGCAGATGTTCATGTGGGTGGTTGTGTTATGCACATGCGCATTTGCTCTCTCCCCTGCCATAAGATTCTGAGTTCTTTCCACAGCATGATGGGGTACTTCCCCTTCCCAGTCCATTTCACAGCCCCTACGGGCGTTTCCGGAGACAAACACTTCACTCTCAGATAATGACCTCAGGGTTGCTTTGGGGGAACTCTGCCCCAGACAGTTTCAGCAGCTTTGACCTGCCCAAGCCGACCCTGAATGGGGGTTCTGGAGTTGACGGACTCTCCAGCCAGTGGCAGCAGAAACCTCATGACAGTAGGACACAGCTAACACAATGGGGTGGCAGTTACTGTCATGGAAACCCTCACCTGTGTTGGATTGGAAAGGGTGACAGGTGGAAGGGTGGTGCTGGTATGTGTAATACCTATAACATTTGAAGGAGCCTTGTGGCACAAGGGGGTTTAGGGCTGCTGTGTTAGTCCGAGTTGACTAGAGAAACAATCCAGAGACACTCATGTGTATAAGAAAGAGCTTTATATTAAAGAGTAGTTGTATATTAAAAAAACATCCCAGCCCAGATTAAATCCATAAATCCAATATTAGCCCATATATTGATACTAGTCCATAAATTCCTCTTTAGACTCATGTAGCTGTGCAATAACACTGAATGCAGGAAGATCACAGGGCACTGGGTGGAAAGTCTTGTAGATTCAGTGGTGGTGGAAGCATCCCAGTACTGACACGAGTCTCCACGTGGCTCCCTAGCTCCAGGGCTCTGGCTGTATCAGTGTAGCTCCAGGTGGCTTGTCAAAAGGAATGTCTCACAAGGAGTGGAAGCAGAGAGTGTGGGTCTGGCCTCCAGTGAGCTATTTATTTCCATAGTGCTTCCAAATGAGGTCATCAAGCTGCCACCTGATTGACAGGCTAAACGGCACCCCTTCACTCTTAATAGTCTCAAGTCGACACCAGATTATGTAACTACCATAGCTGCTAACTGAAAGGTTGGCAGTTCAAACCCACCAACTGCTCCACCAGAGAAAGATGAGACCACCTGCTTCCGTGATGATTCACAGCCCTGCCCTGCAGGGCTGCTGAGGCTTGGAATCTCCTCGCAGCAATGGGTTTGGCTTAGCTGTAGTGTTTGAGAGAGATGGACAAGGTAATTTTGAAGCCTGGAGTTTGTTTTCCTTAATGCCACCAAAGTACTGGAGAAATGACAGGCCCAGTGTGTCAATAGTCAACCAAGAACATGGTGTAGGAGACACTTGTGAGCCAGACTGTCACGTGGTGTCATTGGGTGCTTGCGATTGCAAACTGCAGCCGAAGGGTTTATACCATGGGCAGGGGTACCATGCAAACCTGGGCTTTTCCTCTCTCTGCAGAGAACCACTTGTTACACGCTCACCGGCACAGCGCTGTGAGTAGGTGAATGCACACCACTTGTGTACCATTATATCCTCAGTGGATCTCTAGACCTTTCTAAGCCTCTGATTCCTCAGCTGTGAAATGGATGAGAATCTGTAGAATTAAATGAGCAAGTTGGTTGGAAGGCACCCTTATATCTTGGTAACTGACAAGACTTTGAGTGTAGTCCTCAGGCTTTGCCCTTGGGAGAACGACCAGACTGATGTACAAGAAGACACTGGCCAATGTAACAGAAGGGTCAGCGTGAGCAAAGGACAAGGGGCCGGAAAGTATCGTTCATGTTGGCGAACATAAGCTCTCACCTGCAGAGAATTCAGGCACCTGAGAGAGCTCTGGAGAACATGAGGGAAAGGCAGTGAGCCACCAGGGAGACTTTCTCAAGGGGAAGAGACCCTATGAGGATGCCACAGTGGGGGGAGTAGGCGCCTGTTGCTGCCGAGCACATGCCAGCTCCTGGCGACGCCATGTGGCACAGAGCTGATCCTCTCTGCAGGGGCCACTCTAGTGGTTGGGTGCCAGCCATCACCCCAATTCCAACCCTCTGCAGAGCAGAGCTGAGCAGGCCGCCACCTCCACTGAAGCAGACGGCCTCATCTTTTGCCCATGGGACGGCTGATGGGCTTCAGACCTTTTCCATTGGTCGGAGGGTGCTCAGCCAATGTGCCACAGAGGCTCCTGTCCCTGCTCAAAGACAGGTTCAAGGCCAAGCTCCGGCTAACACACTTCCCCGGGAGCCGTGTTGCCCAGGCCAGCCGGCAGAGGGCAGTGGCTGCATGGATTCCTGGCTCATCTCTCAGTGGCTGTGATCTTCTTCCTAACTGCGGAAGAGGCACTTAGTTCTATCTTGTCCAAAAGGCTCACTATGAGTCGGAAACGACTTGGTTTAGGCTTTTAAAGGCTGAGGCACCAGGCTTGGTAAAGCAGAGGGGCAGCAAAAAAGAAGGTGGCCCTGGACAAGATGGACTGGCACAGCAGCTGGAACTGTGGGCTCAAATGTAAGAGCAATTGTGAGGATCGCACAGGACGAAGCCTTGATCCTTCTGTGTGCTTGGGTCCCTGGAAGTCGGACCTGCCTCCATAGGACCTAACAACAGCTGCAGAGAGAGGTCTCTGGTGGAGTAGTGCACACCATGTTGGGCTATCAACCACAAGGTTATCGGTTTGAAACTCCCAGGCACTTGTCAGGAGAAAGACAAGACTTTTTTCCCCCTCTGTAGTTTTCTTGATACAATATTCACGTTTCATACACATCCATGGTTAAATTGCTTTTAAAGAGTTTTATATGCATCATCACAATCGGTTCTAAAGTTCCCCAAATCTCTTCACCCTACCCAGCCCCACACACATCCCCAGTAAACCGTTGCATCAGTTATGACAGGCTTTCTACACCCGTAAAGAGTCACAGTCTCAGAACGTCCCACAGGCAGTTCTTGTCCTATAGGATCCCACTGTGCCACTCCTGCACAAGTACCCCTGCTGGCACAGTGGTTTAAGCACTGGCTGCCACCTGAAAGATCTGCAGTGTGAAGCCATCCCACAGGAGAAAGATGAGACAGCCGCTCCCCTGAAGACAGAAGCCCTCCCTCCTGTCTTACCGGGGTCACGTGAGTGGGAATCGAATCGACTACACAGCCAGTGTGCTTTTGCTGAGAACAGCATTAAAGAGCCATTTCCTTCTCCTTCGCTGCTTCTCCGCGGTCTTGTTTTTTTCTTGATGCCAACTAGGCCCCTTTATAAATTTAATCAGCTCATTGCTGAGTGCAGTAGGTGACCAAGAAAAGACTGAAGCCGTCAAGAGATTTGTCTTGCTTAGGTCCACAATCCATGCTCATTGGAAGCAGAGGTCAAGAAATCAAACAATACATTGCCTTGGGTAAATCTGCACAAGGCCTCTTTAAAGTGTTGAAGAGCAAGGTTCTCGCTGCCCCAAGCCAGGGTATCACCCCTCACCGCGTGTGTGCTTGGGAGTTGGGCACTGAGTAAGGAAGACAAGACGAGTCGATGCATTTGAGTGATGGGCTGGCGACGCCTGTTGAAAGTCCCATGGGCTGCCAGAAGGACCGACCCACCTGTCTTGGAAGTGCAGCTGGGAAGCTCTTTGGAAGTGAGGATGGCGAGGCTTTGTCTCACGTCCTTTGGACATGTGATCAGGACAGCGCGAGAGAGCAGTCCCTGGAGAAGGACGTCGTGCTTGGTAAAGTGGAGGGGCCGTGACAGAGAGGAAGACTCCACAAGCTGGATGGACACAGAGGCCGCACCAAGGGGCGCAAACAGCAGTTGTGAGGATGGCGTGGGGCTGAGCAGTGCGTCTTGCTCATGTTCACAGAGTCACCGCGCATTGCAACTGGCTTGATGGCACTCAACAACCACAGTACACCTCTCTGCACACGGATTGGTGCAGAGGCCGGCAGCATCATGGCAGTATGGTCATGTCCCTTAACATGCATGATATAGGGTATGCTATGATCTGGAAGGTGTACAAACTATACCTGGCCCTGCTTTTGCTGTAAGCATCTCGAACAAACTTTGGGCTTCGGCAGTGATCCACAACGTGCCAAGAGTGTTAGTTTTGTGCTTTGCCCTCATTGTTGGCAACTTCTCCACACCTGGCAGTGGCCCTGTTTCAGTTAGACTTGTGTCTTCCAATGCAGGCAACCCATTAAGAGCAGATAACGGGCCCTTTGCTTTTGAGGGTCTTTGGATTGTTGAGCATAACAATTGTCAGCAACAGCATCTGCCGATGTTATTGTGTCTCCGCTTCCCGGGTCCCTTCCAGACCCCACTCTGCTCTGCCTCGTGCTGCTGCAGTGACCGGCCCTGCTTGTGCTGTGTCTGGGAGACGAGATGCGTTTCATGCTGATATTTCCTACAGAGGGGGAAAACTGCAGCACTCGAGACGTGCAATGCGGGGAGCTGGAGACTGCTGCCTGCGAGGGGAAGCATGCACTGGGACGCGATGAACTGCTGAGAAGGGGAGTTCAGTATAGCACGTGTGTACACAGGCCAGGGACACAGCCTATGTGGGGGCCATCGGGATGCAGATGCTACTTCCATCCAGTGGGCAGAGGCCACAATGCAAGGACAGCCCCTAACACCAGAAGATTCTGAGGCCCCAATGCCGGCCTTGCTGAGGTGGAGAGGGCCACTCCAGACCAATGCCCTGGGGATGGCTGGCCAGTGATGAACTCTTTCCGTGAGTGTTGTGGTCCATGTTGAATTCTGCCCCCTCCTTGTATCCCCTCTTACTCACCTGGTCCATTGACTAGGAGCTCCTGTTGCCCTTAGGTGCCTTCCAACTGGCTCTAATTCAGCGGTTCTCAACCTGTGGGTCAAGATCCCTTTGGGGGTCAAACGACCCTTTCACAGGGGTCACCCAATTCATAACAGTAGCAAAATTACAGCGATGAAGTAGCAATGAAAATAATGTTATGGTTGGGGGGGGTGGGTCACCACAACATGAGGAACTGTATTAAAGGGTCGTGGCCTTAGGAAGGTTGAGAACCACTGCTGCAATTCATGGCGGCCTTCTTATCTTCTTGGTGTAGATTTTGTTGCTATGTGTTGTTGTGTTGGTTCTGATGATACATAGCCCTGTTTACAACACGTGGGAACACGGCTGTTCTACACCATCCTCACAGTCGTCGTCGTGTTGGAGCCCACGGTGTCACTGCACCTTGCTGAGCGTCATCTAACAATCATGTTGTTCTTCCCGGGACTGGTCCTGGTAGCTCATGCAAAGTATGAGACCAAAGTTCTGCCACCCTTACATCTAAGGAGCATTCTACCTATGTGTCTAAGACAGATTTTCTTCTTCTGATGGTCCCTGGGATAGTCACTGCTGTTTACCTGGACCTGAATTCAATTGCTGGATTCTTTATTCGATGCCCAGTGGCATCAAGAAATGTGTACCATGCATGTAAGTCCTACAGCATAACCAAACTCGTGAAATCTTATGTTTGCCCCCAACTCAATGACAGGGTCATTGTCACCAGCGACTAGCTCCCTGTGGCCTCCACCTGTAACCCTATCCCTCTATTTCCCCATCAAGATCTCCACTATTGTATATTTGGGGTCTATTAGACACTCCCCCCCCCTTTTTCCTTTATAGCTTTGTCACCTGTGTTGGTGTCCCTAAGCCACATTCTTTTGTTTTCTCAGACTTCAGTTGTAGATCTACACTTCCGAAGGGGCTCTTTTCTCTCAGGCTTATGTTCGTGACCACACCCATGTGCTTGGCTACAATTCGTACATCCCCATTACATCCCCATTACGTGTAGCTACACCCTACTTAATTATCCTTTCTCCTGGGGATCCACATTGGGAATTGATAAGAAAATATCAACAGATAGCAGAAGAAACCTCCTGTGTCTTTCTAAGTCCTTCCAGGAAGGCACACACATCCACTAAGACAGCAAAACCAAGTATGGACATCACCCACAGAACTCTACAAGGAACCCCTGTGAACCCCCAAATGCCACTGGTTGGAACAAATACAGCTGGCATGATATCAGTAGCCGTTAGCAAACAGAAGGGCCAAGAGCTTCAAAGTCAACAGGAGACAAGCACTCCGAAGCCCAGGAAGTCAATTGGGGAGTAGAACATACACTGCAGGTTTGCACACTAGAACAAGTGTGAGGGGAGTGTGATAAGGGCTGGGGCGCTGGGGCGGTCTGGATCATTAGCTGTCACAACTAACCAGCCCAAGTGCTCTCCCAGAGCAGAGCCCCTCCCATGAAGAAACTGCTGGGCATGGCACCCACATTGAGCAAGAGTGAGGAAGAGATAAGAAGTTCTCACTACACAAGGAGAATAAAGTAAACAGGTCTGAGAAATGCAGTGAAAGGTATTTCTTAAGAAACAGCATGATCACTGGAGAAAACTTTGACGGCGATTTCATTTTACCTGGCTCCACCATCAACACCCATGGAAACAGCAGTCCGGAAATCGAAGGGATTACTGTGTTAGCCAAATCTGCTGCCCAGCCCTCACGGAAGTGTTGGAGAATAAGGCTGTCACTTGCAGGACTGAGGTGGGCCTGACCCAAGCCATGGCATTTTCAATATGCTGTGAGAGTCAGACTTGAAGTGAGGGGGACAGAAGGAGAATTTGCACAGCTGAGTTAGGGGATTGAAAAGAGTAAGTGTAGCACGGACTGCCAGGAGCACAAGTGAATCGGTCTTGGAAGAACGACAACCAGAGTGCCCCTGAGCAGCAAGGATGGCGAGGCTCTGCCTTAGACACTTTGGACTGTGGCCAGGAGACAGTCCCTGGAGGAGGACCTCCCGCTTGGTAGAGTAGGTCAGCCGAAAGAGGAAGTCCCTCAATCAGGTGGATCTGAACACTGGCTGCAACTAGCCGTTGTGAAGGCAGCCCTTCCTGTGGCTTACAGGGTGGTTGTGATGTCAACACTGACTTGACAGCACGCAACAACCCCAAATGAGCCTTCCGTCCTAAAATGTTAGCAAAGATTGTTTTCCATTATACGTGAAGTTGAGCCACGGGAAAAGGATGGAAGCCAACTCAAGGACAAAGTCATTCTCAGGGAAAATGAGAATAAGAAACAGCCTTTCAGACAATAGACTGTGCCAGAAAGCTATGCCTCCGAATCAGATGAAAACTATAATATTTAAAAATAAGTTGACTGAAGGTCAGCTCGGACTCAGGCAACAGAAGGAAACACTGCCTGGTCCCGCACCAGCCTCACAGTCATGTCTGAGCTCATGCCGCAGCCACGGGTGTTAGCCTGTCTCCTCGAGTCTTCCTCCTTGTCGACTCAGTGCTGTCTTAATCCGTGTTCTCTGTGTTACTTCTCTGTGTTCTGATATCCATTGCAATGGCTGTGCAGGGCTCCCGGACAAAATTCCTGATTAAAGGGTTTATTAAGGCTATAATGCCAGTGAGAAATGCTCAGGGTTGTTTATCAGAACATGTTACAAAGTCCTGTCAAACCTGGTAACAATGCCCAAAGGGACTCCCGCGCTAGTAAGCCTCAGTCGGACGGCACTCAGCTCCAATTCCTTGGGTCAGAAAGTCCAACTTCCCCAATTAAGTGCCCAGCTGGACCCCGCTCTGCCACCAGACTCCCGCACAAAGGCACTGAGCTTCCCTTGCTCCGTGGGTTGGGAAATCCCAGCTTCTGGATCCTGGTTCTGCAGCTGCTCCTCTGACGGCACAGCTGTCAGCTGGGTCCAGGAGGTTCACTGCACACGGATCTCAGATCCAGAGGATGTGCTCCACTTCTGGCTCATGCTGGTAATGAGATCCCTCCCCCTGCTTCTCAGAGGCCTCAATTTATGCACAGCATGCCAAGCCAGAGAAGCCTGTTTGCAGTTACTCAGGTGAACCCTATCAGTATCTTCCCTTATCTTCCTACCATACCTGTGCAGGGCAAGGGTCTGGGTTAGAGACTTTGGCTAGGAGAGCCACATTAAATAATTCACTGCCCCTGCAACTGCCTCTCTACTTCACCAAGTGTAATGCCCTTTTCCAGAGACGAGTCTCTCCTGATAGCACACTAACCCTATAATTCAAATGCATCAATTATTCTGTGGTCAGCCTTATTCGCTGTCCAGCTGACACATGCATAGCAGGCAATTGACAATACCATGGCTGGGATCAGGCACACCCTAGCCCTCCAAGTGGCATCCCTGCTCTTCAAATGTCTCGTGCAGCAGGTTTCCCAGTGCAATGTGCATTGCTTGATTTCTTGACTGCAGCTTCCGTTGATTGTAATCCCAAGAAAGACTAAATCCCTGACAACATCAGCCTTTTCCCCATCTATCATGCTGTTGGTCTGGTGGTGAGGGGTTTTGTTTGTTGAACGGTGAGTTGTAATCCATGCTGACGGCTGGAGTCCTCGGTCATCATCAGTACGTGCTCAAGTGTTCTAGTCTCTCAGGAAGCAAGGTCGTATCATTGGCACAAGGCACCATGTTGTTAAGCTTTTCTGTAAGCCTGGTGCATCTCAAAGGGGAACATTGGATGCTGAATAAGGAAGACCTAAGAACAATCAGCTTGTTTGAATTGTGCTCCTGGTGAAGAATACTGAAAGTACCACGGACTGACAAAAGAACAAACAAATCTGACTGAGAAGAAGCTCGGCCAGAATGCTCCTTAGAGCAAGGATGGCAAGGCTTCATCTCATGTACTTTGGACAGGTTGTCAGGAGAAACGCGTCCCTGGAGAAGCACCAGGCTTGGTAAAGGAGAGGGGCGGTGAAGAAGAGGAAGGCCCTCATGAGATGGGCGGACACCGTGGCTGCAACCTGGGCTCAAGCACGGGGACAATTGTGAGGATGGCGCAGGACCCGCAGTGTTCCGTCCTGTTGTACACAGACGGGGTCACGATGGGTTGGAACCAACTCGATGGGACCTAGCAGCAAGAGCTCATCCTGATGCCACGCTCTTCGTCATATAGTCCATCCAGCTTCTCGGATATCTCCTCAGCATACAGGATGACTTAAGTGTGGTGAGAGGATCCAACCCTGACACACACCTTTCCTGATTTTAATCCGTTCAATAGCCCCTTGTACTGTTTGATGACTGCCTCGTGGTCTATGTACAGGTTCCACATAAGCACCATGAAGAATTCTAGAATAACCATTCTTTGTCATTTTATCCATAATTTGTTATGATCCACACAGTTGAATGCCTTTGCATAGTCAGTGAAACACAAGTCAACATCTCTCTGGCATTCTCTGCTTCCGGCCAAGAGCCATCCGAAAGAGCAACATGTTGTCGATTTAGAAAAACTCAGACGTGACATGACAGAGCTCAGGAAAAATGTTTTAAATATTTTCTCAGAAATTAAGAAAAAAATTAGAAGGAACATAAGATCAAATAAAAACTGATAAGTATGAAGAGAAAAGGAAGGGGGGAAACGATAATAAAAGAGATGTGTGGTCAGCTCAGTAATGGCCCCCAGGATGACCAGGTCCCAGTCAACAGAACCTGCATGTGTGCCACCTGACATGATGAAAAGGGATTTTGCAGGTGTGGTCACATGAAGGACTCGTGATGGCGGGCAATGCTGGGTCATCCGGATGTGCCCGCTCTAATCACGTGGGCACTTGGCAGAAAACCATCCCCCACTGTGGCCACAGGGAGGTGTGACTGGCAGAATGGCCACTGGGATGCTGCATGGCTGACTTTGAAGATGGAAGCCAGACCACGGCGAGCCAAGGAATGCGGCTCTACGTTTGGAATAAACCCCTGCAGGCACGGACTGGAACCCTGGTAGGGACACTTTTTGACTCACCCGTATGTGTGCAGATGTATATATGTTCATATATGTGCATATGGATGGCACCTAACCACAACATACATGTTTACATGAACAGATACAGGCAATATGTATAAAGCAATGGTGGTTCCTTGGGGGGGAAAATCATTGAAATTACATCTATTGAAAGATACCCTGTAGACCTTGGAAGTCAAGTAAAAATGCCCACCACCAGACTCTTGCAGCAAACCAACTGCAGGAGAAAAAATGGAGGGAGAAGAAAAAGTCCTCAGCCCGCTTTTCCCTCACAAAGACAAATAGTCCCAAGATGATGTGTCATCAGGCTCTGCAACAGAAACACGTTCTGCCAGGACAAGCGGGAGTGATGGATTTAAACTCTTCAAGGAGAGTAAAGAGGAGCCCAAGTGATTACCCAGGAAACAAGGAAATAGTTATTATACAAGGACTCTGGGAATATTGCTTGTATAGGCATTCCTGAGGAATCTTCTAGAACTCTAGTTTCAAACAGCCCAAATGACTGACGCTCGGTGATGAGAGTCAGTATAAAACTACAAATGAAGAGTACAAGCAGTGGCCTGCTCCAGACAGCCTGCACCCACCCCTGAGAGCCACGTTGTTAAAAGGCCCACACTCTGAGCGGGCCACTGAACACAGACCTTGCCGGTCATTAAATAGGGCAGATGTACAATAAAACCAGCTGTGTTCAAAGCAAAGGTAATGAAGGCTCAGAACGCCCCACTGCCTCGTAACTTCTTTACAGTTCTCTCTGCTCTTGAGGTTGTTGATGTCAGCAGTATCCCAGGATGGGCACCAAAACGCCACCTGCAGTGACATCACACTGGGAGCTGGATATTGGCCACAAGGAAAGGGTTCACTCCTTGGAGAGCTGGGCCCAAACTCACCCACCAGCACACCGTTGGCTCCTAGGGAGAGGGGAGAGTGTCGCTAGATACCGGTTCTGACAGTGTAGATGCAGCAAACCCAAGGCCAAAGCAGGCCAAGTATCAGAACGCATGCGAGCCAGTGCTTTCCTGCTCAGGAATGGTCCCAGGCGATAGAGATGGTGGCGGTGTTTCCAGAGTGCTTTGCGCCTTGGGGTACAGAGAATTGATGTGGTGGTGTTCGGTGCTGTGGAGTCAGCCCCAATGCACATCAACCCCACGTACCACAGCGTGAGCCACGGCCTGGCCCTGCACCATTCTCACAGTTGTCGTGTTTGAACCCTGTGTAGCCACTGGGTCAGGCTGTCTCCTCAGGGTCTTCCTCTTCCACGGGCATCCTTGACCGAGCATGAGGTCTCCTCCAGGGACCAGGCCCTCCTGATAGCATGCCTCAAGGATAAGGTGACCAGATTTAAAGCGGGACACCATTGACCTGGGGGGTGGTGGTTCTTGATTAAAAATTTGGTCTATATGGGCCAAATAGACCGTTCCCTAGCTTGTCATGCATTCTTTCCAAAAATCGGGACGTCTGGTCACCTTAACATATATGTATGTAGAATATGTATATTATGAGGTGGCCCTGGATGGATCGAAACAGCCCGCCCCCTGATTAGCAGCCCTGCACCACTCAAGGACTCCAGATTCCCTACCGAGAAGTAGACGTCCACCTTGGCATGGGATGTCGGCAGTTAGCCGCCGCCCTTCTCACAACAGACCCCTTCCCAGAGTTGATTACTTTGTGCTGGGTCACCTCATGCAGGATTGCCTGGCACAGCCAAGTTGACACACAGCCCCACAACCACAGGCCCGAATCAGTGTGGTTGTTAGGTGCTCCCCAGACCATTCCAACTCCTAGTGACCCTACCTGTGTACAACAGAAGGAACGGCTGCGCCACCCTCGCAGTCACCCCTGTGCTTGAGCCCACGGCTGCAGCCAAGGTGCCCATGCACCTGGCTGAGGTCCTTTCTCTCCTCCGCCGGCCTCTACTTTACCAAGCTCGATGCCCTGCTCCAGGAACTTGTCTCTCCTGCTGACATGGCCAAAGTACCTGAGAGGAAGTCTCTCCATCCTTACCTCTAAGGAGCCTTCTGGTTGTCCTATTGCAGATTTCTTTGTGCTCTTAGCAATGCATGGCACTTTTAATTTTCCTTCAAAGGCATCAGTTCTGCAGCCTTCCTTACTCAGTGTCTAACTCTCACGTGCCTATGAAGCCATTGAAAATCGCGTGGTTTGTGTCAGACATACCTTAGTTTTCAAGTAACATCCTTGATTTCCAACACTTTAAAGAGGGCGTGTGCGATGCACTGTGTAATCTCTTGACGGCTGCTTCCATGAGCCCCAATTGTGGATCCAAACAAGATGAAATCCTTGACAACTTCAACCTTTTCTCCATTGATCATGATGTGACCTATTGGTCCCGTTGTGAGGATTTGGGTTTTCTCTACATTGAGTTGTAATCCACACTGAAGACTGCAATCTTTGATCTTCATCAGCAAGTGCTTCAAGTCCTCCACACATTCATCAAACAAGGTTTAGTCACCTGCATAATCAATCACACATTACATAAAAATTAGGCACATTCCTCTAAACCAGCACCTTCCCACCTGTGCTCTGCAGACCCTCAGAGTGCTGCCCTTTCAGGAGGACCACAGGTGGACATGGTTTCCATGGTCACACTGGGGCATAGAAGTGCTGGGAAGCATAGTTGTCCAAGTCAAGGCCATGGTCTGTGAGCTCAGCCCCGCACACATCCAAGGAAAGAGCAAGGCACCAGGCCACATGTGGATGTCCTTCACGCCAATGCATCATTAAAACCTTTTGGAACCTTGACCCTTGTGGATGTACTTGTAAAATAATCTGTGAGGAAAGGAGTGGTATGCTGCTGTGGGTTAGACTGTGCCTTCCAAAGAGATAGGCCTCAACTCTTGGTACCTGTGAACATGACCTTATTTGGGAATAGCTTCTTGGTGGATGTAATTTGGAGACCATGTGGAGCTGTGGGTTAAGAGTTAGGATGCTACCCAAAAGGTCAGTGGCTCAAGCCCACCAGCCTGCTCCTCAGGAGACAGCTATGCTTCTGTTAAGAGGCATCATCTTGGAATCCCTTGGGGGTGCTCTCATCTGTCCTATGGCATCACTGTGAGTCAGAGCCACTGCAGTGGGTGGGTAGATGACCAGTGTGAGCTGACATGCAGTCATCCTGGGTAGGGTTTGTCCTAGTCCACAGTGCCTCGGGTCTGTGGAAGAGGGCACACAGGTATCCAGGGAAGGCAGCCATGTGACGACGGAGGCAGAGACACTATTGGGGTTCCAGCTGAGACCAAGTCCACTGAGCAATACCTCAGTGAAACAAGCCCGTGGGCCTGGCGGTTTCCCAGTGCGCATCAAAGTTGTGCTTAGACTGCAGTTTATGAGTCGTGCAACAAACCAGAAAAAAGGCAACAGAAAGATAGCTAACCCACCACCACTGAGTCACTCTGGACACAGCGGCCCGTTAGGGCAGAAGTGAACCGCTCCCTAGTTTCCGAGATCGATCTTGTGGAAGCAACCAACCTCCTCTTTCATACTGGGAGGGGCTGGTGGGTTAGAACTGCTGACTTTCCAGAGTGTGCAATCGCCTGGGGAAAACGTTAGACATGATTGCAAGAATGACCAAGGGGGCGATGCAGAGGCAGGAAATGGTACCAGTAGACCCGCCGGATGCTCAGTGGCCACAGACCCTCAGCTGGTGGGAACTAAAAGGCAACAAAGCACAGTGCAATAAAGCAAAATCAGGCAGTACAAGCCTGGGGACCCCGCGGGCCCCCAACAGCCAGAGAGACCAGAAGGACTCAGAGTGCGGCCCTGGGTACAGGCCCACCCTCAGAACTGCAGGGTGTTTGTCATGGCGGCCAGGACGCCAACCAGGAGTCAGGGCCCATGGCCATGTCCCAGAAGCACCTGCAAAGCAGTCTGAGCTAGCTGCCAGCTGGCACGTTATTGTTAAGAGAAAGAAATCCCGACAAGATAGCTCGCTTCTTCAGCGTCAGCCTTCCAAAGCCAGTTTCCCAAAGCATGGATTCAGTCTGACACCTCCGGGAAAACAGCTGACGGAGTACACTGCCAAGAACAAAACCGGCATTTCAAGCTCAGAGGAGAAGGTTAGAGAGCTCGTGTCTGCCGAAGGAGCCGTGGTGCTGCTGAGGGTAAGCAGTTCAAAGCCACCAGCTGTTCCTCATGAAAGAGAGGAGGCTCTCGCTCCTGTAAAGACTTACAGTCTTGGAAACCCACAGGGCCAGTTCTACTTTGTCCGATCCTGTTACTGTGAGTTGGAATTGTGGGTTTGTTGTGAGCATGAGAGCTTCCCCACCCTTCCAGAATCTCCTGGTGAGATCGGTGTTGACGCAGTGTTGACACGGTTCCACGCTCTGGCATCCTCAGGACAGAGTAGCACTGGGCCCGTGACTGTTGGTGTTGACAAGAAGAGGGGGTTCTTCCATGTTGTCGATGAAATGTGTCCACATTTGGACCATCGATGAGACTGTACCAGTAGTTTCTAAATTATTGATTCATGATAGAATCAAACCAAACCCAAAAGCCAAACTCGCTGCCACCGGGTTGATTCATGAAAGGACAGAGCAGATCTGCCTCTGTGGGTTTCTGAGACTGTGATTCTTTGGGGGAACAGACAGCCTCGTCTTTATCCTGTGGAGGGGCTGGTGGTTTTAAACTGACGACCTTGCAGTGAGCAGCCCAGTGCCTAACCCACCATGACTCCCCCAGGGCTTCTGAGAGAACCGGACCACACCTGCCACTTGTTTATTGTTGCCGCCCTGCCAAGTGACCACACACTCAGACCCTTAGAACAACACGATGCCATGGTCTCACCAGTCTGTTCACCCAAAGGCCACCATGATCACATGAGGTCAAAATCAAGGTGGTGCCGCTACCAAGGAATCAACTTCTTTGTCTTTTCCCCAACAAAGAGCCAACCCACCGCCATGGGGCCATTCCATCTCATAGGGACCCAAGAGGACAGAGCGCAGTGCCTTCACGGGGTTTCCAGGGTGGCAGAGCCTTACCAGGACAGACAGCCTCATCTTTCTCCCGAGGAAGGACTCCGGAGTTTGAACTGTGACCTTGCAATTAGCAGCCCCACATCGACCCCACTGCACCACCAGCCGCCTGCATTTCTTGGTTCCCTGATCCTCCCGCGTGTTCCAAGTCAGCAGGGCCGGTGTGAGGGCTTTTCAGATGTCCTGGCTCTCTCGTGCGGACGCACCTCCCACCCAGGAGCGTAGGCATGACCACACCCACCAATCTCAGATGTGTCAGAACCGTGTTCACAGGTTCTGGAGATGAGAACATTCACACACATGATGCACGCTGGTATGGAAGCAGGTAGACCCAGCCCACTTCTCATCTCTGGGTCAGATGTTAAGCTGGAGGCATTTCCTGACTAGCATAGCTTCCAGAGCTGACAAAAGAAGGGTGCACAAGGAAGAGGAAGCAGGGGAAAAAAGAAAATATATATATTTAAGAGGAAGCAGGAATCCCACAGCAGGTGGACATAGAGGTCAATGAATGTAAGATCGACCAGTCAGAGGGCAAGCCCTGATGGGTCCCGGGGTCCTCAGGCAATGGGGCGTGCTGTGGCTCTAGTCCAGAGAGCTGGAGGTTGGGGAACAGATGCAGGAGGCAGGCCAGCAAGAAGTGAGCAAGCTCAGCATGGTGTCTACTTATGGATCTGTAATGGGCCACGCGCCTGAGGAAACGTCACCATGGCTGTCACCTGAGAAGGGTGGCATTCACCGCAATCTTCCCACAACCACTCCGCTGCTCACAGTGCCTCCCAGCATGGCTGATTACATTACCTTAGACGGCATCGTGGGGAGGCCTCAGGTACGATACCACAGAGGCTGCTGGCCCAGAAAACCTCAACATCGAACACCCCCAGGACAAAGGAGCCACTCAGAAGGCAAGGTCATGACATGGACTTTAAGGCCCCAAAGTGCAAAATGGTTGATTCATTTCCGGTTCCACGGGGAAGCTAAGCTTTCAGGAATGTGGGGGCTTTCGTTGAGCGGTCTGCAAAGTCTATGAAGGGATCCCTTCTCTTTCCCACCACCTCCTTGTGTGGGCCTGCGTTTTCATGTTCAACAAAGAGGGGAACCCAACTCTCGCCCATTAAAGCAGAGGTTCAAGGAAGAGATTTGCAGAGATGCAGCATGATGTCACACGTCTTACAAACTTGGTTTGGGGTTGGAAAATACTATCAATTTCCATGAAGCTATCAGGTACATTACTATGTGTGGGGTACACAAGAGCCCCACATGTCCTGCACATGGCCTGCCCCCAGAGCACCCCTCCTGTCCAGGCCTCATGCAGAGCTGACCACCGAGAACACTTTATCACCAAGGCCCTTCTAGCACCCATCGTGGGCCAACTTTGCAGGGACAGCTCACAGGGAGCCTTCAGCCACCACTCCCACCATGGTGTGGCCTGACTCACAACACCCCACCCCACCCAGCCCCTTCCCTGCCTTAAACAGTGCAGAACCCTGCCTTGCCAGTGCCAGGAGGGGGTGGGGGGTTCTGGAGTGGTGGGAGGGGCCCAGACTGGGCAGTGCAGACCAAGCCCTGACCCTGCCTGCTGCCACAGGGTAACCTCCTAAACAATGAAGTCCACGTCTCCCGGAGTGACCCCTCGTCTGTTTTCAGGCTCTCCACCCTAGTCATTGGGAAGGGCGGTTCCTGTTAGTTGACCGCTGAGAAATGTGTCGAGCCATTCAGTTTCATTTCCAGCATGGTGAACCGTGCTGCCCTGAGCGCACGTCAACAAGAACTCTGGGGGGTGAGGGGGCTGAGAGAGGCGACTTTGAGGGTCTCTCTGGCACAGGGGGTCCAGGAATGCGATGGGAAGGCTGTATTCGGAATGCTCCTTAAGAAATTCTCCCCTCCATCCTGCGGTATGGGTAGGCAATGCCGAGGAGGGCTCGGGAGCCCTGAGCAGCTGTGTGTCCGTCTGCCATTGAGCTCGGTGTACATCCCTCAGGACACACGTGAGGATGCCCTCTCCCCCAGTGCTGCTATAAAAATGAGAGCTGGAGATCGGTGGTCCGTTTGGGTTGCTTTGGAGTGTTTGGCTCTGTAGGGGCCGTGGGAGACAAACTGCTGCTAGCTGAGTGGGTTCAGGGAGACCAGTAGGATAAAGGGAGTCGACGCTGACTCCAGACCCCACGTGACAGACCACAGTGCCCTTCAGGCTTTCACGGCTGTAACCGTGGTGACAGCAGGTGGCCACGTCTTTCTGCCCAATGAGCAGCTGGTGGACGCAGCCGCTGACCTTCCGATGGGCAGCTGAGTATATCATCATTGTGCAAGATGTCCCTCCTAGAAGCCCACCACCTCTGCAGGAAGTCCCTTCTAGACCCAGTCATTTCTCTCTTTGAGCAGGTGACCTTTTAAAAATTTTTTGGTTCCAGAACTCCCCCTTTGGTTCTGTATGCTCCTCTTTCCGGCCATTTTCCCACATGGATTTGTACTAAGAATGTCAATAGGCCACTGCAGGGGCCCATCCATTGTATGGGGAGGCAGGAGGCACAGGTTGTGCTTAAGAAGTCTCTTGAGTGGTCATGGCAACAACAGGATTAGCAATTGTTCAGTGACCTGACTTCCAAGTGCCTTTGGGCCAGTGCGTGGCAAGGAGAAAATCAAACAATAAAACAGAGACCAAAACCCCAAAACAAGACAGCTGAACTCCAGAGAACAAGCGAATCCACAAGTTGGAGGAAGGAAGGCTGGAGGAACTGGAAGGCACTGGGTCACCAGTAAGCCAGCCTCCAGGAACAGATGGTTGGACCAGTGCGTGGAGCATGACCCCATCTTTGCAATGAGGCAGCAGAGGGTTCCCTGTCCAGCTGTCCTGCAGAATGGCAGAAGTCAGGGGGTTGGGGAGGAGTGGGTGCGCTCCTCCTGAGAAAGGAGCAGATAGTGATGAAAACACTGGTGAGCAGCCATTCAAGGTCAAAGGGAAGGCAGCAGCAATGGGAGAGAAACGTGCCAGGAAGGAAAAGGAAAGCAGGGGGGCACTCGGGAACAGGAGTGCAGGGCCCGTCGCTCCCCAGGCAATGTTCTTCCAACAGCACCCTAGAAAAGGAGGTGTCAGGAGGTGAAGGTCCATAGTCCCAGCAGCCGTCTGCTCAGGGCACAGCACTTAGGCTCTGGCAAAGTAGGCCTCAAGTTCCCTGCCAGAGTTGGCTCGGACTCACAGCAACTCTACAGGGCAAGGTGAAATGGTGCTGTGGACCTCCAAGTTCGCAGCTGTGTATGGGGGGAGCAGAAGACCCCATCTCCCTCCCACAGACGCTGGTGGTTTCACACTGCAGCCTTTGCAGCTTCAGTCTGACACTTGGAAGGCTGCCGCTAGCCCACCCTGCCACCAGGAGCTCCTCTGCTTCTACTTAACTAATGAAAAATGAGGTCCCGAACGGAGGGTGCACCAGAGGTGAGGCAGAGAGATTTGCACCCAGCTCCAGGGACAGGACGATTCTGTCTGAGCTTGGGCATTTATCTCAAAGGGTTGATCAAGAGGAATATCTGAGTCACAGTACCAAAAATGTTAGGTTTCTGGGATGGTTTTCCCAGCTCTTGCTTCTCAAAGCTGAAAGAATTCACACGGTGGAAGCATTTTGGTAATTCATGTAACTTTTATGAGTGAAAGGGAAGTTTCAGATAATACAGTCTGTGTTAGACAGGGTTCTCTAGAGAGATAAAACCAAATTGCTGATAATTTAATATATTTATTTATAAAGATAATTAGATATATAACAAGGAATGAACTGTTAAATCATATACAGTTAAATATATAATACAAGAAAGAAACAGTTAAATTATAAAGCACTACAAATGGCTCAATTCAACTCACTGCCGTAAGAGAGATGTGAGAGACTAGCAGTCCTTCCAGTCCAATCTGCTGCCAGATCTTCCTCTATTTGTAGAGAGAGCTAGGCTATGTCAGCACAGCAGCCAATCACAAGGCAGGTCACCAACTGCCAGCCAGGTCACCAACTGCCAGTCCCCAGCTCCAGCGATGTCTTAAAGGGACCTCAACTTACAGCGACACAGTCCACAGGCTAGGGGTCCCACAGGTAGTGTAGCTTTTAAATTGAAGCACAGAACAAGCAAGGCAGCCGCACTGGTCCGATGATCAAAGAGCGAGAGACAGGAAAGGCGAGACTCACCAAGGCATTTATCTCTCTGCCCTTCAGTTAATCCCACTCGTGTTTATCGGCCAGGCTGGCACAATAAACTATCTCAGTCTCAGAGAGTGCACCCCGTCTCTGGAAGGCCTGCAAGTCCGTGCGGTGGACTGCGCAAGAGTTCGAGGCTGAAAATGGCCACTTCAGGGGAATGTGAAAAACCATGTGGGAAATGGCCAGAAAGAGGAGTCCCAGAACCCTCCCCCCAAAAAAGAAGAGAGTGCCTGCCGAAAGAGCGCAAACTCTGGAACCAAAAAGGGAGGCAGGGCGGGGGCATGTTCACTGCATACTCCGGAGAGACTCCCACCCTCCCACCTGAAAGAGAGAGGCCTGCCCTCAGTCTCTGCTGTTTATCCCTCCTACCCCCATGGTGGGGTGGTGGGCATGGTTAAGGGTATTGGCCATTCTTAGTGGCTGGGTTTACACACGTATGACTTTGTGTTGCTAGTGTTTAGGGTGTGCACCCAGGTTGACCTTCACCTGGCCTAGGTGACCTTGGTCTGAGCATGCCAGCTTTGGATTGCCCCCATAGATGCCTAACATGTGCCTGATTTCTTTCAAACCCCTTTATTGTGGCATGGTCAGCTGGCTTTCGTTTAGTGTAGGCATTCGGTGGAGACCACCCCTGTATCCCTAATCTTCCTACCTGTCAGCATCCCTAGGGTTGGTGTATCACCCTGTGGTAACTCACAGCATCTCCCCTCACGGGCAAGGCTGCCTGGTGAAACCCCACTCCTGCCTCCCCACCCCATCTCCACACAGCTCCTCACCCACTGGCCAAGGTGGAGACCCTCCTGTCTTCCCAATAGCTAGAGCTATGGCCCATCAGCTGAGACCCATTCTACCTGTGGCAGTTACGTCGTCTCCTGTCAACTTGAACGAAGTGGTGGGGTCTCACCTGTCAATCAGGTCATAGCCAATGATGCCTCTGTGTGGGCATGGCCTTCTCTGAGGATTCTGGGAACTCCTGTCTTCCTCCCTGGAGGCGAGACACACACCTCTCTGCTTTACATTCCTGTTGACAAGCCACATGGAGCTATGCTGATGGCAGCCAGAGCCCTGGAGCTGGAGGAGCCACATGGACAGCCGCCCAGCCGAGATGCTTCTACAAGACTTTCCACCCACTGGCCTGTGATCTTCCTGCATTTGGCATCATTGCATGTGCTGCGTGAGTCTGTAGAAGAATTTATGGACTAGTATCAGACATATGGACTAATTAATATTGGAACTATGGGCTTGATCTGGACTGGGCTGGGATGTTTTCTTAATGGACAGTTACTCTTGGATATAAAACTCTCTTGCACACATACAAGTGTCCATGGATTTGTTTCTCTAGTTAACCTGGACTAACACATGATCCATGGGGGTATGTGACACCAAGAGCTACCCCATCAGGTGACACCCACCCTCAGAACAGCCCCGCCTTAGGAGCCCCTCGCTGGCACCACACACCCTGTGTCATTTTGGTGTCACCCTCTGACAGTGTTAAGGCATGTAGTCCACCACCCCCACCCCCACCCCCCACCCAAGGGATGCATTGTCCTAAGACCCATGAGCCATCGAGGGAGGGCAAGAGAAAGTAGAGTAGAGCCAGTTGATGCAGAGTAGCAGGGAGAAATTCACGTTCCAGAAGCAACGATGGGACCCGAGCCGTGTACTGAGACATAAAGAGCGGGAATTGGAACAAACACTGTTGCTATGGAGACACTGGGAGGCCAGGAAGAGCCCAGGAGGGAGGCTGGGAGGCCACGTGGCTTCTCTGAGCTCACAGGCCTTCCGCCTGGGAGCACATCTCAGCTAGGACACGTGCAGATAGTGGCGTCGGGCTGCTCACTGCAAGGTCGGGGGTTCAAATTCACTGGCTACTCCACAGGAGAAAGACGACACTGTCCGTCCCTTGAAGAGTTACTGCCCCAGAAACTCCACGTGGGACCACTACGAGTCTGGATGGCCTCAGGGGCAGTGGGTGTGGTCCGAGTCAGTCTAGCTGCTGGTGTCCCTGGGGTGTCGATGGAGAACGGGCTGCTGGCCCAAAGGCTGGAGGTCAGAGCCCACCCAGAAGTGCCTTGGAAGCAAGGCCTGGTGATCTCTGTAAGAAAGGCCAGGCAGGGAAACAGGACAAAGCTCAGAAGGGTTAGGTAAGGAGGAAGCCTGGAGGCGGGGAGGGCGTGGGAGGATGTGGCAGTCCGTGAGATGGAGCTACGTGGGAGTGGACTGTGGAGTGGACCACAGGTGACCAGCTGTGAACTTCGCCTCTCTCCCGACCAGGAGTGGAAGAGACACGTGTGGGGATGCTAAGAGTCAATACCGACACCCCCCACCCCCACCCCCCACCCCCCCGCACCTGGCCCAGAGCAACTTTACTTGTGCTGTGTGGGGTAACCAGCCTTCTTCCCCAGTCCGCCCCTCAGCACACAGGTATGCCTGCTGCTCCTGTTTGATGTGTGCATGGGCAGACGTGTGTGGGAGGTCGCGTGATGACCCTGCCGGCCGCCTCTGCCCACACAGACCCTGGAGGGTGGGAGGAAAGCCCAGGGCTGAGGCAATCGTGTTGACGGGGCTGACGAAGGGCCTTATGAGGCAACCCGGCCCAGCACACCACGACGCCCGTTGCTGGATCAGGTTCCCAGGGGGGCAAGCTGTCCCATGCCCTTCCTGACTAGCTGGCTGCATTCCAGAGTGGGAACAAGATTGTATTCGGACAGACCAGATTTCCTCTTGTCGTCTGTGGCCAAGTTTTTGCTTGGAAGACGTGAGAAGAGAAACAGAGATAGTTCAAAATCAGCAAGCCCAGGCCCGCTGTGGCAGCACATTTACTAAAATCAGAAAGCCATGCCACCCAGCCCGGTGGCTGAGTGCTACCTCTCAGTCTGAACTCATGATGTGTCTCCTGTGAGAAGATCAATAAAAACGGGTCAGAACGGCATGACTCTGGAAGGTGATGTCCACTGCCGGCCAGGGCAGCTCTGACCCTCTCCTTTTTCCTTTGAGCCAGGGAACCCCTCTGAGGCCCTGCTGGGTGCACAGCCACCGGGCTAGGGACTGGGCCTTCCCGGCCTGTCTGTGTGATGGAGGCGAGAGGCTGCAGTAAAATGTGGGCATGTCTGAGCCCTGCCATGAAAGGGCAAACTGCTGCCCCCCCTCTTCTCGGCTTCCCACAGGAACCGGCACGGGGACGGTTGAGGAACCAGAGGGAGCCACTGAGTGCCCTCATGTGACGGGGCTGACCACATGCCCTGCGTCACCCCAGCCTTTGGATGGCTCCTGGAGGACACCGATAGGTTGCTGGAGCCACTGTAGTTGGGGGTCTTTGTCCCAGCGCCGAGCAGATAACAAGTAAAACGTGAGACGCCTGCTGTTCTTCAAAAAGAGCGTGAGCAGTAAACTTGGGTGGGAGCCTGGGGTGAGAGAGAGAATTTAGACAAGGCTGGATTCCAGATAGCCATTATAACCGGGTCTTCTCATTCTGAGTCCTGCCCCACCGGGAAGTAAACGGTCCACACCATGAAGGTGAACTCCACCTGGAGGAGGTAGCTCTTGGCCCCGATGTGGACTGCCTGCCAACTGCAGGGGCTCATCTTCCGGTGCGCTCTCCCACCGTGCTCCCCCGAGGTTACTGAGGTTTTTGATGGTGAATGTTTTCGGTGGCGAATCCTCCCAAAGAGGACAGCCCTGTCCTTCCTAATATGCCCAATGTGTCCTTAGTCTGGAGGCTCCGCTGACGCCTGTTCACCAGGGCTGATCTCCTCACTTCGGAAAAGTGGCGGCATGGCTTCCTGCTTCACAGCAGCACGCTGACAGACAGTGGGTTGTGGGGAAGCCACCTGACCAGGCAAGTTGCTGTGAGTTGGAACGGGCTCAGAGGCACCTGACCACGACCACGACAACTATGGGACAGTCCCTGGAGACGGGCATCATGCTTGGTGAAGCAGAGGGTCAGCGAAAAAGAAGAAAGCCCTCCAGGAGAGGGACTTACGTGGTGGCTGTGACAACGGGCCCCCACGGGACCAGGCAGTGTTCTGTCTGTTGTCCAAACGGTCACCATAAGTCACACCAGCCAGACGGCACCTGCCATCACCCACAGAAAGGGCCCACGGACATCAGTGCAAACTAAGGGTTTCCTCGAGAGGCCTCGAAACTTGTCAAAGTTCTGTTGTGGTTGCGTGAAGAATCCCAGGATCTTTCAGCTGGTTGGGGCTTTGGAGTCCTGTGGGTACTTCCCGTTTCCTGGACGGCTGGCGAATGAACGGAGAGATGAGGGGCATGGCCCAGTGACCCCAAGCTTGCCTCCAGAAGGACCCGGCAGCCTGGCAAGCACGCACATTCTGGGCGCAGAGCAGAGGCCATCCAGGAAGGTTCAGGAGCGTGCCGTGACTGCCTGTCAATCTCAGGACCTTCTGGTATGTTCTGAGAGGAAGAGGAGCCCCATGCAGGAGACTGGGATCAGTCCCTCTCCAATGGGCCGCACGGTGGGAGAAAGACAAGGCTCTCTACTCCCACAAAGAGTGAACCAAACCAAATCGAACTCACAGCCTCCAATCAATGCTGACCCATAGTGACCCCCCGCCCCCGCCCCCGGTGGGTTTCTGAGACTGAAACTCTCTGCGGGAGTACAAAGGCTAGTCTTTCTCCCGAGGAGGTGGTTTCAAACTGCCAACCCTGAGGATTGCAGCCCAACACATAACCACTGTACCTCCAGGGGTCCTCCTGCGGTGTTAGAGAGTCTTGGGACCCTGTCCTGTAGGGTCTCTGCAAGTCAGCAGTGAGTGAGCACCAGCCATCCCACTCGGTCCATGCAGGTCGTGTGCTGCTGGGATGCTCAGGAGGCGTCCTCCTAGACTGAGGGGGATGAGGAAGAAAGGCCTGGTGACCCACTTCTGAAAACCAGCCAGCAAGAACCCAGAGTTCCACGGCCCTAATCATTTGTGCACTGTGACTGGAGGGATCACCAGGAGTTAGAGGGACACCCAGCGGTCGCTTCAATCAGCCAGCGAGTGTTTACAGGGCCTCCATGTACATGAACGACCGAGGTGGGAGACCTGGTGGCACACTGATGAAGCACTCAGCAGCCAACCAGATGGTCAGAGGTTCAAGTCCACCAGCCAAGCTGAGGGAGGAAGATGTGACGTCGGCTTCCACAAAGGCGTACAGCCTTGCTGGCCCTGGGGGTGGCTCTGCTCTGTCCTAGAAGGCCAGTCATCGTGAGTGGGAACTCAGTCTCGGCCTGAGGGGGTGGGGGTTGACCTGTGGTCCTCAGTGCATGCCACACAGGGTTCTCAGTCAGAAGGCAGAGGTACCCCTGCAGTAGAGAGCTTGGTGCTGTGGTTAAAAACTGACAGCTCTGTGCATTCCTCCCTCTTTTGATTATTTAAGAGAGTTTTATAAAGACAGCTCAAGTAAACAGCCACTTCTCATCTCCACATGGGAGTGAGAGTGTGTGTGTGTGTGTGTGTGTGTGTGTGTGACATTTGCACGTACACACAGGCACACACTCCCAAGGATATGCATTCACACATAGTTTCTCACACATGGACCTAGATGCTTGAGCTCACACACCCGCCACACACACACTCACATTCTCATGCACTCACAGACTCACTCACACCCATGTACATTGTAACACATATCCTTCATCCATACACACCTTTTGACACATACACCTTCACACGCTCACAGACTCTCAGATACTCACGCCCCACGCATACCCATGTGCTCTCTTACACACGCACACACACACACATTCTCACTTCACACAGCTCTCAGACACACACATGCTCACAGTTGTACACACACGCACACACTCATATCATCATCACACATACACACACACACCTCCACAGATCAGGGAAGACCCTGAGGGGATGTGACCAGACCCATTTCTGACTCAAGAGGGAAGCCTGGTAGCACGGTGGATAAGTGCTCCACTGCTAACCGGAAGGTAGGATGCAGTGTCAGAGATCACAGTAAGCCAGAAAGCAGGGGCTGACTTGTGCTTACTCACTAACCAGTAGTGAACAGATTCACATTTTCCTTCCGATTCTAGGTCCAGCTGTCGCGTTCCCAGTCTCAGCAGCTTCCTGCGGAATCAAGCTTCTCCCTGAACGCCCCCGTGGAAGACCAAACACGAGCGTTTTACTTTGGATTCGTATGAAGCGCAAGTAGATCCGTGCTTACCTGGCTCGTTGGAAACTCCACCATGGGCGGCAGTTCGAACCCATGTACAAGAGAAGGAAAGGCTGGCTGGTCCCGCACCGCCTCACAGGGTGCTGTCCAACCGGAGGGTCCTCTTTGGCATGACATCAAACAATGCTCTTCTGCTGTGCGTGTTTCCCGTGGGAAACAAAACTGGGAAGGGAGTGCATGTGGACAAATTCTCTACACTCATACGTTAAGGAGGCTGGGGAGCCAGCGCTCCCATGGAGGGAGAACTTCATGCTCTTAGGTTGGATGTCCCCCATAATAATGCCAATTTTAAGGTGCTACCTGCAACACAGGTTGGCTACTATATACCTTCAAGTTGAATTGAAGGTCAACTGTTTGAAGGTTATCTGCCTAAAGGTTATCTGCCATCAAAAGCAGTCACACCATCTAATTCTAAGTATGCCCACTCCCTTCTGATAAGGAACATAGATTATTCCCCTAGAGAAGACCTCAGAGACACCCAAGGTCAAGCCAGCTCTACAGTTGGGCTGCTTAACCCTATATTCCACCCATCTTGTTTCCTGTGGGCCTTTCCTCTCGTAGGGATGCCTCTAGTGCCCTTCCCTCCTATGGCACGTATACCCCTAGCTCGTCCCCCCCTGTTACCTGTGGGCCTCTAATACAGCCCTGCCTGTTCCCCAAGTACTTTCTGTGGCTCGCACGCCCGAGACTAGATAAGTCGATGTAAGGATACATTTTCTCTCTTTCTGCTCAGAGCTGGTGCCCAATGCCGTGGCGGAGGTGGGCACCCAAACCTTTTGTCTGCCTCCTAATTTCTTCCCTTCAACCACCCAACCGTCCCTTAGGAGCCATCTGGACGTGGGACTGGATCCCACAGTCTTCAGGGACCACTTTTCTCAGAAGTCGATTCAAGGCCTCCTCCGTAGTCTGTCTGAGTCTGGAAGCTCAGCAGAGGCCTGTCCACCACGGCTGGCCTGGCTGGGATAGAAGCTAATGGTGGTCTAGCTTCACAGCCACGCACCAGCCACCAGGGCACTACATAGTGATGGTCAAGTGATGGTCGAAGGAACGCTTTGGGACTGCCCTTCTCTGTGCCGTGGGGCTGCCGTGAGTCAGAAGTGGACTCGGCGACAACAGGGTTTGCTTGGGTTTGGTTTCTGCTGGGCTTCAGAGTGAGAGCCGAGACTGCCACCGGCAAGAGAGTCCAGAGGAGCAAACTTCCTTTCAGCAGTGAGGCTCCCCTGGAGACCTCTGTGCTGTGCTTCCTGAGCATGTGAGGAAGGATGCAGAGGGTGAAGGTCCAGGCAGGAGCAAACAGGTGGAAAGCAAATAGGTGAGCAAACAGGTGGAAAGCACAGCCCTTCCCTCACCTCCAGAGATCTGGGGCAAAGGGCTCTGATGGATCGTCCTACCTCTGGTTCTCATGGGGGCAGGGCAGCCTTGACGACTTGGTGGTAGGCATGTGAACACAGGCTGGCTCTTAATTGGACTGTCCTCAAAGGAGTGGGCAGCACCTCCAGGGCAGGCTCCGACCTGCCAGCTTCACAGGTGTCTCTGGGTGCTTTGAAGGCAGGCATGCCGTGGGCAATCATGAAATGAATGCAGAATGGAATACCCTGAGATGGAATTCAAGTTCACCCACAGGTGCCTGGTACCTAGGGCCGCAAAACCCGCTGTGGGAAAGCCTGTAGAGAAGCCCAGTCCTGCCCTGACAAGGTGGCATGAATCTGAGCCCACCTGAGGGCGGCTGGCGTAAGCAGATGTGTGGGACTCCCTCCTGCACACAGGCACACACACTATCCACACCCACGCCCCAGATCGAGCGTCTCTCCCATAATGACCTTCCACTTTAAGACAACCGGCGCCACAGAGACAGGTGTCATCTAAGGTATGTGTGCCTGAGCAGCTTCTGCTCACCGCATCCATCGCCAGCTGTGAGCAATCCATTCAGCAAGATAAACTGAACATTTCACATTCATAGAGCGCTTCCAGGGGTCCAGGCAGGCCATGTGATCCTTCCCAGCTAAGGGTAGACAGAGAAGTGGAAAATAATGACTTGGCGCCCATCATGGACAAGTGGACATTGTGGGAGCAGGGAAGGCGCCTTGTGCTTTTTCATTCAGTGGCATCACATGCTAAGTAAGGCTCGTGAGCTCGGCTTGTACTTTTGAGCTGATGTTCGGATGAAGGTCTCTAAAAGATGGGTGTCAGACATTGGGACAGAAGCACAAATTCCATGCTTGCCACAGACAATGGGTCGGCCAGGCTGCTCTGTCCTGGGAACGTGTCCCAGAAAGCCAGACATGGAACTGCTGTACCTTGGGACCAACAAGTTTTAAATGGTTCAATGTCACCACTCGTGGTGGCTCACATGTTGACATGAGGTCGGAAGCTACACTGCCACTATTTCAAGTACCAGCAGGGTCTCCCATGGTAGGCAGGCATCAGCAGAACTTCCAAGTTCAGACAGACGAGGGAGAAGGCCAATCTACTTTTGAAAAAATTGGCCACTAAAAGTCTTAAGAATAGCAGTGAATCATGATCTGATCTAAGAGATCACAGTTCACTGCTATTCTTAAGACTTTTAGTGGCCACGTTTTTTTTTGTTTTGTTTTGTTTTGTTTTGTTTTTTTAAAGTAGATTGTGAGACTTGTCTCCCTAGTCTGGGAATAACCCTGAGAAGAATGGGAATTCCAGAACACTTTGTTGTGCTCATGAGGAACTTGTACACGGAACAAGAGGCAGCTGTGCGAACAGGACAGGGGAACACTGCCTGGTTTAAAATCAGGAAAGGTGTGCGTCAGAGTTGTAGCCTCTCAGCATACTTGTTCAAGCTGTATGCTGGGTAGATCATCAGAGAAGCTGGATTAGATGAAGAAGAATGTGGCATCAATCAGGATTGGAGGAAGGCTTATTAACAACCTATGGTATGCAGATGAGACAGCCTTGCTTGCTGAAAGTGAGGAGGAATTAAAGCACTTGCTGACAAAGATCAAGAATTATAGCCTTCAGTATGGATTACAATTCAATGCAAAGACGACCCAGATCCTCACAACTGGACCAATAGGTCACATCATGATAAATGGAGAAAAAGTTGAAGTTGTCCAAGGTGTTGTCTTGCTTGGACTCACAATCAGTGTTCCTGGAAGCAGCAGTCAAGAGATCAAAAGATGTGCTGCATTAGGTAACTATGCTGCACAAGCCCTCTTTAGAGTATTGAAGAGCAAGAATGTTACTTTGAGGCCTAAGGTGCACCTGACCCAAACCATGGTGTTTTCCATGGCCCCATACACATAGGAAAGTTGGACACTGAATAAGGAAGACCATGGAAGAATCAATACATTTGGATTGTGGTGCTGGGGAAGAATATTGAAAATACCATGGACTGCTAAAAGGACAAACCAACCTGTACTGGAAGAAGTACAGCCAGAGTGCTCCTTAGAGGCAAGGATGGTGAGATGCCGTCGTATATGTTTTAGACATGTTGTCAGGAGAGAATTCCCTGAAGAGGGCAGCGGAAAAGAGGAAGGTCCTCTACGAGAGGGATGGACACAGTGGCTGCATCACAGCAATGGGCTTAGCACAGTCACAATTGGGAGGACGGTGCGAGACCGTGCAGTGTTTCCGGCTGTTGTGCCCGGGGTCGCTGTGGGTCGAAGCCGACTGGACAGCAGCTAACAACCACAACAACAACATGATCCGATAGAGCGCTTGAAGATGGGCCCTCCGGGTGGGAAAGCCCTCAAACTATGATTGAGGAAGGTCTGGCTGCCTTCTCAAGGTTGTCCACAGGTGGCAGTTGCATAATCTACTGTCAACTTGAGAGAAGGGGTGGGCTCTTGCCTGTCAATCAGATCATAGCCAATGAGGCCTCTGTGTGGGCATGGCCTTCTCCTGAGGAGTCTGAGAACTCCTTCCTGTCTTCCTCCCTGGAGGCGGGACACACACTCTCCCAGTGAGACATTCCTGTTGACAAGCCACATGGAGACACACTGATGGCAGCCAGAGCCCTGGAGCTGGAGAAGCCACGTGGAGACCCATGCCAGCGCTGAGATGCTTCCACTGCCACTGGATCTAACAGACTTTCCACTACTGGTCTGTGATCTTCCTGCATTTGGCACCATTGCATGTGGTGCGTGAGTCTGGTATATAGACTGGTATCAGGCATATGGACTAATATCAGACTTATGGACTTGAGTTAGACTGGGCTGGGATGTTTTCTCAATAAACAGTTGCTCTTTGATATAAAGTTGTGTTAGTCTGGGCAACAAATCCAGGAGAAATCTAGAGAAACAAATCCAGGGAGACTTATATGTGTATAAGAGATAGCTTTATAAATAAGAGTAATTGAATATTGAGAAAACATCCCAGCCCAGTCCAGATTAAGTCCATCAGCCCATTATTAGCCCATATGTCTGATACCAATCTATAAATTCCTCTTCAGACCTAGGAAACACATGCAATGATGCCAAATTCAGGAAGATCACAGGCCAGTAGGTGGCAAGTCTTATAGATTTAGTGGCGATGGAAGCTTCTCAGCGCTGGCATGGGTCTCCACATGGCTTCTCCAGCTTCCAGGCTCTGGCTGCATCAGCGTAGCTCCATCAGGCTATCTTGCAGCAGTGAGCACGTGTCCTGCCTCCAACGAGCTATTTATCTCCTTAGCTCCTCCAAATGAGGTCATCAAGCTGCGACCTTGTTGACAGGCTACACTTTACCCCTTCACTCTTAAGTCTCAGATTGACAACAGATCATGTAACTACTACAAAAGTCCTCTCTTACACACATATGAGTCTCCCTGTAGTTGTTTCTCTAGTCTACCCAGACTACCTCAATCATGTGGGTGGAGTAGAATCTTCATTTGCTGATGTGGCACAACACAAAAGGAGAAGAAGCACCCATTCCTCAGCGTGTGGACTGTACCAAGTATGAGTCTAGGAAAAGTGGAAGCCATCACAAATGAGAGGGACGATCAAGAGATCGATATCTGTGTCATGAGTGACCTGGGATGGACTGGGAGTTGGAGAAGGATGACCCTGTCTGGGGTCTACTATGCCGGAAATGTCTCAACAGAGAGGAAAGACATCAGGTTCGTCATCAAAATGAACATTTCAGGATCTGCACTGAAACACAGGGCTGTCGGTGCTCAGAGAATACCCATCCACCTACACAGAAGGCCAGTTATGAATGATTACTATTCAACTGTACCCACCAAACAGTCATGCCCCAAATGAAGCAATGGAAGAATCCTCCAAACTTCTGCTGTCTGGACAGGCTGTAATTGATCCCTCATGCAATCAAGATGATGGTTACTGAATACATGATAATTACTGATGATTAGAATCAGTGAGGCAGGATCAATAGTTGGAAAATGTAGCCCTGCTGAGACATGAAAGCAATGCCAGAGATCACATGATGGAATTTCACACGACCAGCCTTCATTGCAGATACCTGTTTTCCTCCAACAGCCACGGGAACTATACACATGGACCTTGCAGGAAAGAAGACAGAGGGATCGAACCCACTGCATCTAGAAAGAAACAACGGAGAAGCTCCGTGTCATCAGTCAGAACAAGGCCGGGGCCACCTGTGGAACAGACCACCGATTGCTCATCCGCAAGTTCAACTTCAAGCTGGGGCACGAGAACAGCACCATAGTGTTGAGCTTGCTCCACCTGGATTTCGAGACCAGCACAAGAACAGACTTCAGCTCCTCTTTTGTCCCGCCTCCCCACCCCCGTAACCCCTTGATAAATTATAAATCATTATTATTTTCACATCTTACACCGGCCGCTGTCTCCCTTCCCCCATGGTTTCTGCTGAACTGATACCAAGGGCTCAATAGACAGTAAATGTCTAGAAAAGAGTGGTGGCAACATATGTACAAATGTGTTTGATACAATTGATATATGTATTGTTATAAGAGTTGTTAAGAGGTCCCAATAAAATGATCTTTTAATAAAATTTTAAAAAAATAGATTTCACTCACTGGCCAGCTGTGGGATGACATCCAGGCCACCATACAGGAAAGAAAAAAGTCATTCAAAACACAGGAAAAGGAAAAAGAAAAACAGCCACCAAAAGGACTGCTGAACAGGCTCTGAAACTTGCTCTCCAGCAAAGGTATCTAAAGTGAATGGAAGAAATACTTAAGTAGAGGCGAACAGAAGATTTCGAATGACTGAAAAAGACAAAGTTAAGTGCTGTCATGAAATGTGCAAAGACCTGGAGTTAGAAAACCAAAATATCTCACGCTGAAAGCCTGAAGAAAAAAAATCAAGCTTTGAGTTGTAATATTGAAGAATTATATGGGCAAAATATTGCCTGACCCAGGAAGCATCAAAAGAATATGGAAAAATACATAGTCACTGAACCAAAAAGAATGATTGATGTTCAACTGTTTGAGGAGGTAGCACATGCCAAGAACCAATGGTTGATAAACAAGAATCCAGAATTGAGATGTTTCAACAGACTGATTCAATGTGAGAAGCACTCACTCATCAAGAAATTTGGAAGACAACCTGGTTGACTGGCTCGAAGAGATTCATATTCATGCCCATTCCAAAGAAACGTGACCCAACAAAATGAAAAAGAGCGATTGAACTGCATCGTTAATTCCACATGCCAATCTAACTCTGCTAACGATAATTAAGAAACGGCTCCAGCAGTATGACGGAGCAGCCAGAGGTTCAGGCGGACTCAGAAGAGGACATGGAACAAGGGAGATTATGGCTGACGTCAGACGGATGTTGGCTGAAAGCAGAGACGTTCAGAAAGATGGTACCTGTGTTTTATGGACTATGCGAAGGCATTTGTGTGGGTCACAACACATTATGGATAACATTTCGAAGAAGGGGAATTTCAAAACGCCAGATTATTCTCATGCTGAACCTGTACGGAGACCAAAAGGCGCTATGCAGAGAACGAGGGCGCGGTGCATCGTTTTAATCAGGAAAAGTATTCCGCAGGGTGGTATCTTTTCACTGTATCTATTCATTTTGCATGCAAAGTTAGTAATGCAAGAAATCGGACTATGTGGACAATAACCTGGTAACAGGATTTGAGGAAGAGTCCTTAACAACCTGCGATATGCAGACGGCACAATCTTGCTTGCTGAAAGCAAAGAGGACCGGAAGCACTCCCTGATGAAGGAGAAAGACTGCAGCCTCCGGTGTAATTGCACCTCCTCCGAAAGAAACCAGCGCCTGCCTGGGACGGGGGCGGGGCCGTGGGCGGGGCGGGGCGAGGCCCTGAGGAGAGGGCGTGGCCAAGAGTCGGGGTCTGAACCAGAGGGCGTGTTCTCCTGTGAGGGCGTGCCCCAGGGAGGGGGCGCGGCCCAGGGCGCGGCGGGGGCGGGGCGAGGGCGTGTCCTGGGCGGCGCCTGCGCAAGCCGGCCATCCGGTAAGCGGAAGCGCGCTGATTCTGGGCTTTGGGGTCAGCAGCAGCAGGACGGTCGGGAACTTGGGGTTCTGGTACGTGGGAGCCGAGGCGGGCGGGCGGGTTCCGGGGCGGCGGGAGAGGTGCAGCCGCAGAAGTCTGCCTGCAACTCCGCCCGTTTGCTCCAGATCGGAGCCCCGTGTGGGCGGTGGGGGCTCAGGAGTCCCCCAGAGAGGGTCACTTGGGAGGGGCGCACGGAGTCCCCAGAGGGACACTCAGGAGTCAGGGCGGGTGTCACAGAAGGTCTTCCAGAGGGACATTGAGGAGAGGGGGACCCGGAGTCTCCTGAGGCGACACTGAAAAGCAGGGGGTCATAGGTGAGGGACACTCAGGGTGCTGTGTGCACGGGGTGCCCCCAAGGGACACTCGGGAGAGGACAGGACTCCTCCTTAGGGGCACTTGGGAGTGGGGTGCACACGGAGACCCCTGGAGGGACACACAGAAGGGCAGGCGGGGTGGAATGCCTGTGTGTGCAGAATCCTGCTCTCATGGCAGCTCGCCGCTGCCCCTCTGCGGACCCTGCACGCAGTTCACCCTCAGGTACCTGACGGCCCCCTCGGCCTGATCACCAGGTGGCTTGGATTGCGTTTCAGATTTCAGGATAGACAGGTGGGGCTAGTAAGCAGGCTCTGTTCAGACCTACCCTTCCACCTCCGTGCCTGTGAGAGAGAGTGGCCCCCAGGGGGACCCTGGCCTCTGTGCTGCCCCTCACTCTGGAGGGAGAACCAGCACTCCAGAGTCTCTTTACTTGGAGCAAAAACACCTGCGCTGGCACCTTAGTTTGGAGAAAACTCGTGGTGGTGGTGGTGGTGGTGGTGGTGGGGCTCCAGGTACTGCGAGTGTGTCCTCTGAAGGCTTGCACTGGGAACGACTTGTGACCTTTCCGTCCTCAGATTTCACCTCCATGGAGCGCAGAGTCCTTCTCGGCACCCTGCTGTGCAGCCTGGCCCTGTATGGCCTGTGCACCCCCAGCAGCATCCTGAAGATGTGAGTCTGCTGTCAGAGAAGTGTGGGAGTGCCTCACTCAGCTAGGGGGCTACTTGGCCTGCTTTTGGGGGACAGTGAGGCTGCCTGTCACTCTAAGAAGACTTGGGGCTCCTCTGGTTAGGGTTTTTGATGGGGTGTGTGGGATGGAGGCAGGAGTCACCCGGGGCTTGTGGAGACCACAGAGGCAGGGTGGTATAGATGAGCCCAGCAGCTGCTCTGCGGGAGAAAGACCTGGCTCCCAAAAGATAAACAGCCTCGCCCACCGCATGAACAGGTCTTCTCTGCCCCTCAGGTCCCTACGTTGGAATCCACTCAGTGGCGGTGGGTTTGGTTGTGGGTGGGTGGGACAGTGGCTGGTTGTGGGACGGTGTGTGGGGCTGGGCTGTCTAGAGAACAGAACCACTGACCTTGTGTGGGTAAGGACGGGCCTTATATCAAGAAGCAATCTTACACCAAGCAAGTAGCCCAGCCCAGTCCAGCTCCAGTCGGTGGGTCCGAGGCTAGCCGGGCCCTCTTCAGACCCACACAGCTGCAGGCTGATGATGCAGAAAGTGCGGCGGAAAGCCATATAGTCCCAGGTATTCACAGGCCACGGGGCCCAGTCATGTGGACCCAAGGTCAATGGGAACATGACAGGACATCGGCCACTCTCAGGGTCCTGCAGCCCTTGTTGGGCCGCCCCCTAGAGGCAGGCGCAGTGCTCCCAAGCAGGAAGGGCTGGGGCAGAGAGGAAGAGAAATTGTCGCTGTCCCAGGTCACTAGGAATCAGAATTAACTCTGGCAGTGAGTTGGGTTCCCAACCCGCTTGATGAACCCCCAAGAGGCTCATCAGGTTGCATTCACCCAGGGTCGAGTCGATATAAAATATAACTGCTAACGTAGGCAGGCAGTGCAAACCCAGCAGCTGCTCCGTGCAGCAAGGTGAGGCAGTGGGTGCCCGTGAAGACCACCCCAGCCTCTGAAGCTCGGTGTGGGCCCTCCACCGAGTAGGGCCTCGTGGAGTTGGGATGGACAGGTGCAGCAGGGTGTTTGCTCTCCTCCCCCAGGGGCAGCCATGAGTGGAAGAAGCTGATCATGGTGCATCACTGGCCTCCCACTGTGTGCCAGGTGAGCCCCACCTACCCGCCCCCTTCTGATCCGGAGACCATAGGCTGTGCCCCAGCTGCCCTCTGATCGTGTGGTACCTGGGGGCTGTGCCCCCTGCCCCAAGGCCAGCCCACCCTGAGCAAGACAGGGGGGCCAGGCAGCCTCCTTCAGAGCCCAGGACAGCACCTCCTAGTGCCTGCCTTAGCAGGTGTCTCAAGGACCAACTGAGCCCCAGGGAGAGGATTTGGTCAGTGTGCATCATGGGGAGATGGGGTTTGCACCTGGGTTGTTAGCTCCTACCAGAGGACCCAAGCCTGCCCCTTCAATAAGGCCCTGGGCTGACCCTGGCTCTGCCCTCAGGGGGAGCAGAGGCCACCTGCTGGGAGGGGCTTGGTGCAGGGCTAAGTCCTAAGCAAGTGTAGGTGTGCGGTCCTTCCTGAGGCTGTAAGTAGCTGTTGGGTAACTGTGCCCAGTGGAGGTGGGGTGGGGTGGGGAGTGAGGTGACTGGGAAGGGGTGTCAGTGATCTGAGCATCTAGTCTGGGCAGCCTGCTTTTCCCCCTCACCCCCACCCCCATGTCTCCAGGCTCCACCCATCCTCAGACACTGCTGCCTTTGATGGATGGTTTGTTCCTGGGCTGCTGGCTGACTCAGGTGGGAGGGCACCCAACCCGAGGAGCCTCGGGAGAGAGCCCTGGTGTTCTGCTTACGCAGTAGGATCCCAGATGATGTACCTGGCACCTGGTGCAGTTCACACACAGGTGCTGCTGTGGGTCAGGCAACTCGGGGACTGGTGTGTGCTCACACTGCCCCGTCACACTTGGACCAGGCCTGTCAGACCAGTGAAGACTGGGGGCCTCGGCAGACCCCACTGCAGAGTGGCCCTGGGTCCCCTTCCTGACAAGCCCCAAGCCAATCACTACCTTGTATCTGTTCCCAGGAAGGTGGGAACAACTGCAGCAGCCCCCCGGACTACTGGACCATCCATGGACTGTGGTGAGTGGCTCCAGCCGAAGCCCAGGTTTACGGGCACAGTCGGCCTGGGCAGCCGTTGATTGGCTCGGCGAGCATTGTTTGTCTCTGACTCCTAATCATCAGCCCGTTCCTTCTGTTGATCTGTCTCCATGCGAGTCTGTCTCACGGGCCTCTTTGGGGATCCCTGGATTGTACCCAGTGTCTTCATTTGGAGGCAACACAACATGCAAACCTGTGGTCGATGTAGAGGCCTGGTGGTGCCTTCGTTTAAGTGCTTGGCCGTTAACCGAAAGGTCACTGGTTCAAACCCACCAGCCTCGCAGTGGGAGTCTGTGCTATGGAGTCAGCATCCCTAAGGACCACTGTCTCAGAAGCCCCCCTGGGCGGGCGGGTCTCTGGCAATGGGCTATGTCACATACGTGTGTCATACGTGCATATGTGTGGCATGTACACCTGCTATCCGTCACATGTGCACACGTGGCCGTGCTCTAGGCAGCCCCTGGGCCAGGCCTGTCCTTCACTAACCAGAAGGGTGGGAACGCAAGTTGCCCACGGACCCAGGCGGTCCACCTCAGAAACACGAGCCGTGGAGGCCCTGAGAGCCCTGTTCTCGGGACACACTTGGGTGGCCGTGGTCAGCGGGAGCTGGTCAGCGGGAGCGGGGCTGGCCGAGTGGAGATGTGTCTGCTGCCCAGGCTGACTTCTCCCCTCCTGTCCATTCCCAGGCCTGACAAAGGGGAAGAGTGTAACCGGTCCTGGCCCTTTCGTTTAGAAGAGATTAAGGTACGGGCAGCGGCACCGTGTCCTCCCCTGGTTCCCCTCCAGAGCCATGGCCAGTCAACCTTGGGCCTCCCGGCTACTGCTCCCGGAGCACCTCACTGTTAAAGAACGGATGCGTTCAAAAGGAAAAATGGGCTGGGGCCCAAGCCAGCCCCAAGGGGACTCCTGGAGGTGCACCCACATGGGTGCAGAGAGTGGGCTCCGGTCCTGCCCTCTCCGGCCCCTGGCCGAGCCTGAGAGCCCGGTGGGAGCGGGCACCTCCCGGCAACTGTGGGGTCAGCATGCTGGCTTTTCCCTAGGGGCAGCTGGGTGGGTTTCTAGTGGGAACCTTAGGAGAGACGGAAATGACTTGGCTCTGAGTTCCCTAATTCTGCGATAG
>NW_022107431.1:2305039-2323123 GCF_000313985.2 Echinops telfairi
CCTCCTGGGTGGTCTTCACGCAGCAGCCCCCTGATCCTGGGTCTGGTCTGCTCAAGGCACCTTCAGCAGGTCCCACCTCCTGCTAACTGCCTGCCAGGGCACCTGACCCCAGGTCCCCCCCACCCCCCACCCCTGTCTGGAGGTACAGCCCTTTTCCCAGCATCACAGATACCATGCCCATGTTCTCTCTTTCTCCCTCCCACCTGGCCTCTCAGGGCTGGGCAGCGCTTGCTCCTTAGAGGGTCACTTTTTCCTAGCCGCAGCCCCCTGTTCCCCCCCTCCCCCCAGTTTCACTGGCTTTGTACTACTCCCCCAAGGAGACCCCCTGGGGGTCTCCTAATGTCCTAAAGCACTAGGACTTGCAGCTACACTGGATTTCCACCTAGAGGGGTGCAAACAGAGACACCCACAGGGTGTGGACACTCTCCCCTCTACCTGCTAGTGACCAACCAGGAAGCTTTTCAGGAGTCTCAGGGCTCAGAGCTGTTATCACCCCTCCCCCGCCCAGCCAAGACAGGGTGAATCCGGAGTGCAGCGAGGGGCGGGCCCCTCCTGACTTACACCCATCCATCAGCCTCAGGCTCTGGTCTACGCTTCTCCTGGGTTTCCTCCTGGGTCCGGATAATCGAGAACAAAGAGCACCTTGTAAAAAGGTGCTCTTCCACCTGCTAGGTGTTGGGTGACCAGTCCATGACACACCAGACAGACGATGCTCTGGTGGGCTCATGAAGGCAGTGCCATCCTAAATAAGGGGTTAGGAATTGCAACACACCCCAGGGCAGACGCCTTGACTCCGAGGACCGGATCTACAGCAGACGCGGCCTCTTTCCGAGAGATCAGGAATTCACCTACCATACATGGGACGTCAGACCGTCTCTCTGTCTGTCTCTCTCACACAGGCTCCTTCTTCTTGGAGGTTGCCCCAGTCTGTGTGAGTAACCAGGGACGTGTCAGGCACCCCTAGCTGGCTCAGCACAATGGGGTCTCCCGAGTCAGATGTTGCCTGGACCCTGTGAGGTGGCACCTAGGTTTGCTGGATGTAGGATCCCTGCAGGAATGTGTGTCCTCCCATTGGGTGGGGCATCCCAGGTGGCAGCCCTCCCACACTGGACTGAGCCCCTTGGCCCTGTCCTTCACAGGCTCAGGGTCTCTGGGAGCTGGGACTGAGAACACCTCAGACTAGGCTTCTTCTTCAAGGTCGGTCCCGCGGGGTCTCATGGGGAATTGCAGGTTGCCTTACTCAGTCCAGACTTGGGGTACCTGCCACACACGCTGAGGTTCAGAGCTTGCCTGCCAACCACAGGAAGGGTGGCTGCAGCCCATCTGCCGCTCCAGGGGAGAAGGGTGAGGCTGACTAGCTGCTCTGAGTGAGGATCCGCTCGATGGCAGTAGGTTTGATATCTGAGACTGTCAGTCGTGGGAGCAGACAGCCTCATCTTTCTCCCTCAGTGCAGCCGGTGGATTTGAACCATCAGCCTGGCAGTTGGCAGCCCAACACTTGACGCACTGCTTTGCCAGGGCTCCTGCTTCACCAGGAGTGGTTGCTTCAGCACTCCACTGGCTGGAACCCACCCACCCCCGCTCCGGGGGCCAGGGGCAGCTTGTGGCTGCTGTGAGGATGACCCTTTGACCCTACGGGCAGCTCCACTCCGTCCTACGGGGCCGCTGTGAGCCAGAATCTACTCTATGGAAGGGGATTTGGTTGGGGGCTTTCCCATCTGCACAAGGGGCCTTGAAGTAGAGGTGCAGTGCTTCGCTGCTAAGCGAGAGGTCAGCAGATCGAAACCATGGCAGAGAGAGACAAGGCAGTCTGCTACCATCAGGGAAACTACATGGGTGGGTCGGGTCTGCACTGCGATGGCCCTGACTGCCCCGCCCAGAGCAGCTTGTCTCTGGGGAAGGGGACGTGGGTTCCAGATTCAGGGCCTCTTTAGAGTCTCAGACTTCTCGTTCATCATGCCTGAAGACAAAAACTCCAACCTAACCCCCCTGCCAGCCAGTCGATTCTGACTTGTAACAACCAGATAGGACAGGGTAGAATTGCCCCCATGGGTTTCCAAGGCTCTACATCTTCACAGGAGTAGAAAACCTCATCTTTCCCCCACGGAGCGGTGGGTGGGTTTGAGTGCTGGCCTAATGAGCAGAGTCACCCTGTGCTCAGGGCAGGTTTAATCAGCGGAACCCACCAAGGCTGCGTTCGGGGTGTGAGTTAAGTGGCCCCTGGGTGGGCTTGCTCACCTGTGCTTTGTCCCCTCCACCTAGGACCTCATGCCAGAAATGAAGATGTACTGGCCTGATGTCCTTCACCCGTCCCCAAACAGCAGCCAGTTCTGGTAAGTGTCCCTCTCAGTGGCCACCCGAGACTCCAAGCCCAGCTCCACTTTGCTGCCCAGCAGACTCTCTGGGGCAGGGGATGGGTCCGAGTCCCCTGGAGGGGGAGCAGGGGGGAGATGGAGACACCTTCTCTGCGTGCTGGCCCCAGCGTTGCCGGGTCAGGAAGCAGCAGCTTCTCTTGGGGCAAGGGCTTCTCTGGTCCTTGCTGACTGGCCCACATCCACATCCTCACTCTCACGCATGATTACACGCAAAGAGGTCAGCGGTGTGCCAGACTGGCACCTGGGGCTCCGATGGTAACCAGACGGGGTTTTGCGGTGCAGGTGTCTCAAGAGCCGATGGCGTGAAGTCATCCCCTGTGGTCAGCAGAAGCAGTCTGGTGGGACAGCGGGGGCTGCCGGCCATCTGCATCCGGGGGTCTGGCTGCTGAGTCAGCGGCCTCGCACACGGGGGCTTTCCATGCAGGAAGGGACACCCACCCCTGCCCAGGTGCGGGCCCAGGGCGTCCATCTCCGCTGTGTAACTGTGCCTTATGTTGTAGAAGCTCCCTGCAGGCATATTTCCCGGGGCTCGAGAACTTTTCCCATCAGGAAGTTCTAGGGAATTACTCTGATCACCACGCCCTGTGTGCACAAACCACTTCCACTTCTTCCCCCTAAGCAGTCCAAGGCTGCTATCGGCGGCTGGCCCCTCTGTCCACAGCGGTCACCAGATGCAGGGGTGGTGGGTAGCAAGAGGATAGCAGCAGGGCCCTTAGCTGCCTGTGCCAGCCTGGGACCCTGAGGACGTGTGAGGGCAGGAGTTCTGTGACAGCTCAGAGCTGCTCAGTGGCCGAGAGACCAGCGCTGTGGATGATGCTCAACACGTGCTCTGGGCAGTCTGCCTTCCAGAAACGGCTTGGTGGATGTGCCCACCGAGGAGAGAGGGGCAGAAAGGGAGAAACGGCCTGCCCAGCCTTCATAGTGGCCCCAGCAGTGACGGCTCAGCGGTTACTGTGGAAACAGCCGCATGAGCAGAGCCCATCGGGTCATTCACTGTCACCGCAGGTGGATGGTGTAAAGCTTTGGGTCAGTCGAGTGTGGTGAAGTCCCTGATATTTAAAGCAGGATAAGGTACTTGGGCTTTAACTTACCAAAGTGGTGGCTTTCCCACCGAGGAAGGCTAGCTTTCCAGAGTCCCTCTGTGATGTCAGGAACTACCATCCTCGTCATATCCCCTCAGTGTCAGTTTCCCAGAGCGTGCTGCAGGCTGCAGCTCACTCCTCCCAGCACCCCAGGAGATGATGCCCCTCTGCTCTATGGGCCTCACCGCCCGGCCCCGCCCCATCCTAATCGTCCCGTGCCTGAGCCCACGGTTGCTGCGCCAGTGCCCATCCGTCTCCTTGAGAGCCTGCCTCTCTTCTGCTGCCCCGCTGCCCCACCTAGTATGATGTCCTTCTCCAGGGACTGGTCTCTCCTGACAACATCAGGAGAGAATCAGTCTGGCAGCACTAACACTTCCCCAAGGCACCTGCAAGGGGGCTCCAGAAGGTTCTTAGAAAAACGGAATTGAACGAGGGGAGTTTCCCCTCTTGTAGGCTGATGCCCCTTCCAGTCCGACTGGACAAGTCGTCCTGCTCCTGCCCAGGAGACCGCAGCTAGCTGGAAACTCTTTATTCCTAAACTCTATATTCCTAAATTCCACAGTTCTCCTGGAGACGCATGTAGGGGAGGAAAGGCAGTCAGGTGCCTCTCCTTGCCCCGCCCAATTCAACTCATTTTTTTCCCCCTGAAGTGTAAGAAACTTCTAACAAAGGCAGTCATTGGGTGGCGGAGTGGTTCCGTGTTAGGCTGCCAACCAGTAGGTCAGCGGTTCGAAACCACCAGCCGCTCCTCAGGAGGAAGATGAGGCTGTCTGCTCCTGTGTGGAGAGTTCTCCCCTGTCCTGCAGGGTTGCCGCCGTGAGCCAGAATTGACTTGCTGGCAGTGAGGTGGGTTCTTTTTTAGACTGGAGGATTTCCCCAGGTGTAGCTTCTGTGGTTGAGCAGCCGTGCCCGTGGGCATGCCCTGTGTGAAACCGGCATTGACTCTTTGCGCACCGAGTCGAAGAAGCCCGCAGTCCATGTGGGGCCCCATCAAAGTGGCCAGCCTCCGAATCGGACGGTCCGATGTCAGGCAGGGACACATGAGAGGCCACACGGGGCAACGGGGCCAGAGGCCGGCAGCGCATGTGAGTCCCTCCGAGCCTCAGTTTCCCCGTTTCTCATCTCTGAGGGAGGGTTTTATCTTGCAGCGCCATGAGGGAAATACGTGGGCCAACGTTTAAGAGCCTTCAGCTGGGGTGGCACGGCAGTGCCAAGATGGCTGTCTGCAGTGGTCTTTCTCTCTCGAGTACAAACCGCTGTTGGTTTTTGGGCACTTGGGCAGGGCCCCCAGGCGCGGTCAGTCACTGCTGGACATGGGGGGGGAGGGCAGGGACAGCGCTAAGCTAGTCCCTGTCTCCTCTTCAGGGAGGCGATGAGGGCCTCTGGACATGCTCCATGAAACCAGGCTGCCTGTGAGGTGGCACAGGGCACTGATGGGCAGTGCCGAGTGCTTGGAGCACAGGGATCCTCCAAAGCTGGGCCTGTCCCTGAGCCGGCGAAGCCCCACCTTGCCACCTCACAGGGATGGCATTCCATCCTTCCCAAAATGCCCAAACTCACTGCCATTGAGTTGGTTCTGACTCATGGCGACCCCAGGGAACAGAAGAGCCTGCCCGGGTGGGCTTCTTTGGCTGTCACTTTACAGGAGTAGGAAGCTGCCGGAGGGAACCTTTCCATCCCCCCAAAGGGCAGTTGGATGCTAATCACATCATTGCCCACATGGCCACAGTGGTCAAACATGAATCCACCCCGTGTGGTGGCCGGGCCGCTGCTCTGTGGTGAAGCACCTGATGTTTGTTGGCTGGTGTGACCATCTCGTGGGCCAGACAGGCTGGGGAGGCTCTCTGCTGGGCCTCGGGTCAACTTCCCACCGGGGGCCACGACTGTGTGTCCACATCCGCAGGAAACACGAGTGGGACAAGCATGGGACCTGCGCCGCCCAGCTGGACACACTGGACTCGGAGAGGAAGTACTTCGGGAAGAGCCTGGATCTCTACAGGCAGCTAGGCCTCAACAGGTAGGGCCACCGTCCATGTCCCTTCTGCCCGCCCGCCACTGCTGCCCCCGGCCCCCTGCAAACCCACCTGCTGCCATGCCACTCACAGTGGCCTCTCAGGCAGTGTAGGCCTGCCCCATCCCCTTGGGTCTCCGAGGCTGCAGATCTTAGATTCATCCAGCCCAGCACCACCAGCTGCGGTCTTCCTCCTTGCTGTCCGGCAGCTCAGGCCGCTGCAGGCGTCAGGAGAGGCCTCCAACCGACATCTAACTCTCGAGCTTGAACTGCACTGTCTGCACCTACTTCTCCCAGTACGTGGGCTGCCCCTTGATGTAAATCTCTCTCTGTGGACACACCGCATGTGCACGTCTAGAGGAGGTTGGGCATCTCTGGAGGACTCAGCCTGTCAGAGTCGGAAGGAGCAGGGGCAGGGCTGTCAGGTGGACGGGGCCAGGTTCCCGTCTGGTTGGAAGCCCCCGGTGCAACTTCAGGCAAGGGTGTCCCCGAGAGAGCTGGTGTGCAGTCACCCACTGACCGCTGAGACAGGTTCAGACGTGCTTCGTGTGATGTCAGCCGGTACATGTGAGTGGTGCACAAGTAACTACTCATTTGGACTTGACCCTCGTATCCTAAGGAAACCGGCAAAGAACTGGGTTTAGGAAGACAAAGGGGGGAGCTCGCACGGCATTTGAAGGGAAAGGAAACCGACACCTGGGCTGTCATCCTGAAGGATCCGAGGACAACCCGCCGTGCACAGGATGCCCGGAGGCAGGTCGGCGGGATATGCAGAGGCAGGGTGCCCCAAGCATCAGTCAGTGCTCCGCCATCGCAGGAAGTCACTTGGGCACATGATCTAGGGGTGTAGAAGGCATTAGCCAAACACAGGCTGCGGGAACCAGGGGGAACACCAGCCGAAACAAGCTGTCCTGTGCAAGTAAGATGTGGCCCACCCGAATGAAGGCCGAGCATGATGGTGGGACAAGAGGAAAGTAAAAGGAGAGAGGAAAGGACTTGGAGGCAAAAGGGCAATTACAGAGGTCTAAATACAGGCATGCACATATGTAAATATATTTATATATGATGATGGAGAAATGGATCTAGGTGTTTATAGGTTTAGTCTTAAGGTAGCAGATGGACATTGGGCCTCCACTCAAGTACTCCCTCAAGGCAAGGACACTTTGTTTTAATAACCTGTCACTCCATGATGCTCACCTTCCTGACACGAGCGCTGAAGACAAAGCGGGTACATCAGCAAATGTGGTAAAGAAAGCTGATAGTGCCCAGCTATCAGAAGATAGAACATCTGGGGTCTTGAAGGCTTGAAGGTAAATAAGCGGTCATGTAGCTGAGAAGTAACAAAGTCCACATGGAAGAAGCACACCAGCCTGTGTGACCACGCGGTGTCGATGGGATCCAGCGTGGACATCAAAGGCACTGGACTGTGTGAATCATGGCAAACCGTGGTTGAAGTTGCAGAAGATGAGAATCCAGAGCACTTCCTGTGTTCGTGCAGAAGAACCTGTACGTGGGCCCACGAGGCAGTCGTGGGAACCGAACAAGGGGATAGGCAGGGTGGAAATCGGGAAAGGTGTGCGTCGGGGTTGTCTCCCCTCACCACCCCGAATCAGTCTGTTTGTGGAGTAAGTAAGCCGAGAGGCCGGACTCTGAAGGGGAACCCAGCGTCAGGATTGGTGAAGGCTATGTGCAGGTGACACAAGCCCGCTTGCACGGGGGTGTAGCTGGGGGTGAGAGCAAGTGTGTCAGGTGAGTGTGAGCGAGGGCGTCTGTACAGCTGCTGGGATTCAGAAGACAAGGGTAGGCTGCCTGGGTGCTGTCCTGCTACACTCCCATCGGCACCTGTTTAACCCTTTCCGTTCCTTATGCCAGAGGGTGGGGAACCTTTTTCTGGCCCTGGCCATCTAGGATATTTGTAACTTCACTCTCAGGCCATACAAAAGTATCAGCTTGAAAATGAGCTTACTATCCTGGGCCAAACATTTAGCTAACTCGTCCCTGAAGCGGTGGCTGGAAACCCTTCCCTTTGACGAGGCGGTGGCATTAGCTGATGGCGAGGACCCTGTGGGTCTTCCATGGCCAGTGGGTGGGACGTGCCCCACCTGGAGGCGCCCCGTGTAACTGAGCATTAAACGCACCCCTCATCTTGAAACGGAAGGAAGCAGGGTTGTGGGAAGTGCAAGATGCTTGGAAACTTGTTTTCCTGACCCCCCAAAACGTAGCTCACATCGCCATCTAAGTCCTGAGGGGAGCAGACAGGAGCAAGTCTGCTGCTCAGCTCGGCAGCTCCAGGAGGGCCGGGAGCAGCTCCCGCTGTTCTGCCAACTACCGCGAGGGCAGCGCATGGAGGAGCCCCTGAGGATGCCCTGCTGCAGGAAGCCCGGGCCACCTGCGGCCCACAGTGCCTGGAGGGAGGGGGGCTCTGGCCTGTCCCGTGGGCTGACTGTGAGTCAGATGATGGCACAGCGTTGTGTAGCCCGACTTGTGGGAACACACACACCGCATCCGGCAGCTCCGCGGCCCTGCAGGGTCCCTGGGACTCAGTGCCACACAGCGGCTGTGAATTGGTGGGTATTTGGTTGAGCACTGGCTGCTCATCAGAAGGTTGGGGTTTGCACCCACTTCGGCTGTGCTGGGCAGTGTTTCAAGGCATGCACGCAAGGGTGGCATTTCCAGTCCCCCAAGACAGAGGTCAGGTTATAAAGATCCTGAAAACCAAACAAACCAAAAGGTATTCAACGCACGTCAGGACCAGCTTCAGGGGGGGCTGCTGCAGTGGACCCCCGCCCTGTCGGGGCCTACCTGCCCACAGAAGCCCAGGTGATAGACAGACAGACGGGTGACAGTTGGTCGTAAGGAACTGGCTTAGGCGACAGTGGGAACTGGCCTGCCCGGCATCTGTGGGGCAGATGGAAGCCCGGAGACTCCAGCAGAAAACCGGAACAACCAGACGGTTTTCCCTCCCTCTCTGAAACCCCTGTAGTTCAGCTGGAACGGGTGCTGTGCACGGGATAAGTTAGAACTCAGCAGTGCTCAGAAACGAGTATTTGAAAGTCAGAGCAACCCGGTCAGACAGCTGATTTCTGTCCCTCTTCCCACTTCAGTGTATTCCAGAAGCTGGGGATCAAGCCGTCCACCAACTACTACCAGGTGGGTCTCGCCCTCTGCTTCCTCCCTGCTGGCGGCACCACACGGCCCCTGACCATGCTTGACATCCAGCACCAGCCACTGTGCTGCCCTCCAGCTGCTGGCCGTGTGTCTGTTGTGCGGCAGGTGCCCCCGCAGCCACACCTGTGGGTGTGGTGTGCAGAGGGGGATTGTGGGTGGGGGTGCATCGCAGGTTCCTAGGTGAGGGGCACTGCAGGGTCTGGCTTTACTGGGAGAGCAGAGGGGTCACTGTGTGGGGTGGTTTGGCGGTGAGCTGGGGGAGGGACCAAGTCTGGAGGGAGGCGGGATAGCACCCTATAGCCTGACTCTTCTCAGGAGCCAGGTATGGTCTCCCGACTGTGGTACCCTCGGCTCTGGCAGCCGGCACACTCCCCAGAGCTGCGCTGCACAGGGTCATGGTGCTACAGCCTCCTGTGTGTGGGCAGCAGGGGGGCCTTTCTCATGGGCCCACGTCACTTTAGGTTGCAGACATCAAAGATGCCCTCGCCAGCGTGTACGGGGTGATGCCGAAGGTCCAGTGTCTGCCGCCATCACAGGTAATGTGTACACATACGTGTGTGTGCATGTCTGCGTCCTGGGAGAAGCTCAGCCCTGTGGTCACCAGGGACTTCCTGGAGATGTGAGCCTATGAGTGTTTGTGAGCATGGGTGAGAGTGTGTGAGCATGCATGTGTGTGCGTGTGCATGAGGGTGTGAGCATGTATTCATGAGTGCTTGTGAGCATCCGTGAGCAAATGTGAGCGTGTGAGCATGCACGTGTGTGCGTGTGTGTGAGTGTGTGTGTGTCTGCATCTGTGAACGTGTGTGTTCACGAGTGATTATGAGCATGGATGAGCAAGTGAGTGTGTGAGCACAAGTGTATGTGAGCATGCATGTGTGAGCATGTGCATGTGTGGGTATGTGTGTGTGAATATGTGTTCATGAGTGCTTGTGAGCATTGGTGAGTGAGTATGTGAGCATGAGCGTGTGTGTGAGCATGCATGTGAATATAAACGTGTGTGCATGAGTGTACTGTGAACATGTGTGCATGCATTCATGTGAGCATGTTTGTGAACGTATGTGTGCATGAGTATGTGTATGCATGAGTGTGTGTGAGCATGTGTGTGTAAGCATGTGCATGTCAACAGTGTGTGTGAGCATGTATGAGGATGTGTGCGCATGAGTGTTTGTGTGGATGTCTGTGTGTGTGAACATGCACATACATAAGTGTACATGTGAACCTGTGTAAGCATGTGTCTGCATGTGCGTGTGTGAACAAGAGTGTACACTAGTGTGCTTCTGAGCACACGTGAGCGTGTGCCTTCGTGTGCCCTGCCCCATGGAGTTTCCCAGGCAGCCCTTGGAGGACCGAAGGCCAGGTCTGCAGGCAGGGCTGGTTGGGTTCACACCAGGCCTCACCATCGCACCGTTCTGACTCGCTGTTCCGTTCACTAACCAGGCTCCCACACAGGGAGCGTGCCGTCAGATCAGGGTGGGCTGTGGCAGCGCTGCAGACAGAGCCTCGCTGCCTGGCAGGTCCTGCGGGTCCTGGGGGAGGGGCGGGGGCAGGCAGCCCCTCCTCTGGGCGCAACTGGTGGGTGTGAAGTGTCTGCCTCGCAGTGAGCACCAGGCCTTGGCAGCACCAGGGCTCCCTTGTGCGGTGGGTGGCGTGTCCTCCCTGGTGGGCAGCCTCTGGTGCCCGCGCTTGGCCAGCCCACCTGGTGGTCGCCCCCCACAGGACGAGGCCGTGCAGACCCTCGGGCAGATCGAGCTGTGCTTCTCCAGAGACCTGAGCCTGCTGAACTGCTCCCACCCCGGAGCCCCGCCCGCTGCCCCCGCGCGCAGGGCCCCTCAGTCGGACGGCCGCACCTCCGGGCCCACCTTGGAGGTGTGCGAAGACGGCCCAGTGTCCTACCCTCTGCCCCCCGGGGAGGGCCAAGGGGGCAGAGGGGAGCTGGGCCGGCACCCCCGTCACCCCACTTTGTGACCACCTGCCAGGGGTCCCCTGCCTACTTCTCTGCTCAGAGAAATCACCTCCCAGTTCTCTTGTTTGAAAAACCTCCTTTTTACAAATACCATGCTTTTTTGTTGGTTTTTTTAAAAGAAACTTTCACAATTTTCTTAAGGAAATCTTTTTATAATTCTCTTCTTTGAAAAAATTTAGATTTTACGATTTTCTTGTTAAAGAAATCTGTTCACAATTCTTATTTTTTAAAAGTCAATTTTTTACAATTTTCTTATTAAATAAACCTCCTTTCCCCATCATGTGTCTGGAAGTCCCTTTTTCTCCGTCGCTGGATAAAGAAGTCTCCCTATGGTACTAGCTAGGAGCTCTGTCTAGCATCCTCTGTCCCTGCGGCCTTTCTTCCGCCCTGCTCCCTCAGAGCTCCTACACTGATCTGGGAGGTTGGGGGCGGGTGAGGAGGGGGGACTCAATATGAGTTTCGTGACAGGAAGGATACTCAGGGTCCAGGGGGGGGACATGCCCAGCTCGTGAGCCAACTCCCCATCCTGTCTCCCTCCGGGATCAGGAGACATCCTGGGGTTGGGGCACCCAGCCCAGACTCAGGTCTGTCTGCTGGGGGTGGGTGTGGCGGGGCAGCTCACAGAGCAGCACCTGCTGGCCAATTCTGCCCCTGGGACGCCCTCTGTCCTTGCAGAGGGTGGGGCGGGGCTGCGGCTGGAGATGTGGGGCTCTGACCCTGCTGGGGTCCCGGCGAGTCAGCAGGGAGTGTGGCATCTCCATCCTCACATGTCCTTGTGCTCGAGTGTCCTCTCTGTGGAACACAGGACAGTGGGCCCTCACTGGCTGGCACCGAGTGCTCTCAGGCAGGGCCACCCGACAAGCAGCCACCTTTCCTGCAGTTGCCCTTCCCTGTTTACGACAAGGATACCTAGTGGCCCTCAGCCCTGACCTGCCTCCAAAGCAAACAGCCTATGGAGACGCCCGGGGTCCCTGCACACGGAGGGGCTGAGTGTCCTCTGGAGCCAGGCTGCCCCACACCCTGTAAGGTCTCTGCCCTTCTGAAAGGGTCTGTGTGTTGTGGTCACCACCACACACCTGGCCTCACCAGGCTGGTGCTGCCCCCTGCACTTCACTGAACGGACGCTCGGAAGTGGGCCGGTGCCGTGCCAGGCTTTGCGCTCAGCATTTTCACAGATACGAGTGTATTTGATCCTGAGAATACTCCCATGTTCAGAGCAGTCTTGTCTTTATAAAAATCCTAAATTGCAAAAGGGCAGATATTGTATGAGACCCTATTGTATAAAGGCAAGACAAGGTTGACCACAGAAAGAAGTGTTCTTTGGCCTTGACCCGAGGTGGGCAGGGAGGGAAGTCTCGTTCACCTGGGTGAGGGGATGGCCAGCACACTGACCAGGGCAGTCGTGGGCACTGAGAGGTGCCCACAATCTACAGACAATCAGGGTGACAGCAGTGACACACACCACCCTGCTGCGGCACACACTGACCTCCCAGTGGACAGAGGTGGACCTGCAGGCTGGACAGGTGTAGGCTGGCAAAGGGGACCACGCCCACCCACGAGTAAACAAGTCTGCCAGAGGTCCTTCCACACACATGAGGCATCTGCTCTAGACATACCCATCCACAGAGAGAGCAAAGCCACGGAACCTCTCGGTGGTACCCACACACTGGGGGAGGGGGAGTCTCTGGGCTTTGGCCATTGGGATCTTGTGCTCGTGGGACACCGAGGTCGACTGGTATGACGTAGCTCACAATGACCACATGCTACACCCGACTGGCGAGGAGTGACTGGGGTCTTAGCAGACTGAACAGGCATCTACTGGTGACTACTGCTTTCCTCATCCAGAGTAAATAAGGACAGAGGAAAAGACTCGGGTCCAAATGACTGACAGACCACCTGAGCCACAGGTTCCACTAGCCTGTGGGCAGGACTAGGCAGTGCCCGGCCACCGCTGCTGACCAAACTTCCTGATCCAGACCACGTAGAAAGCCCCAGACAGGGCAGAAGACAAAGACCGACTCACTGGTCCCGTAGAGAGCCTGGCGGGGCCCTTAGACCCATGTCACCCCTGGAAGTGAACCTGCCCCTGGGGACCCCCTTCCCGCCCAACCCCAGGCAGCTCTGTGAAGCGAACAGCGACAGCCAGGAGGGAGGAGCTGCTCTGCACCACCCAGCACAGCCTTCCAAAGGCAGCCTTTGCCCAACGCAGAGCTCGGACGCAGGGCCCCGGGAGGACGTGGGGAGAGAGCACTGCCCGGAGCTGAGGTCACCAAGGTCACAGCACCAAAGGTGTCTGGCTCTCACTGGGAGGCCGGTGACTCCAAACTCACACTCAGGTGTTCGAGACCAACGAAAACCGGACGATGCCCAGCTGTGTGCTCACACGCAGGGGGCCACCTTGAGTCAGGTTGGACTCCATGGTAACAGGTTTTCTCTTTAAAAACCCTGTCACGCTCTTTAAAATGCTCCATTCGATCGTGCATGGCTCTGAACGGCGCTGCAGCAGAGAACAATCCAGTGGGAGTCACCGGTAGGTAACACGTGGTGGCTGGCTCCAACGGCACGGGGGAGATGCAGCCTTTCCCAGCAGAGAGCACCCTCCCTGCCCCCAATGACCGCTTTAAGGATAAAAAAATGACAGAAAGGCAGTTTCTTATTTCATGCCGTTAACACTTTAATGGGAACAATAAGAGGTACACGCTAGCAGAGAGTAAGGCATGTAAACTTGTGATTTCAACACTGGGCGGCTCCCCAGCCACCCAGAGGGAATACTGATTACAATTGCTATGTGAACAACGGGTTAACCAAACTCAACCAAAAAATCGGGTATCGGTTCTACTGAACCAATGTGAACGGGCTGAATCCCACCACTGTGCCAGGGGGAGGGGGGTAAGGTTTGAACCTATTAGGTTTCTGGAGTCGGTAATACCTCAGTTCTTGGCTTCCCACGATGAGAGAATTCACGCCGAAGCCCGTTTTGTAATCCAAGTGGGTTTTTATGAAGGACTGGATACATTTCAGGTATTATAGCCTCAAAGGGGTTCACAACTGGTCCCAAACAACCACGTGGAAAAGAACACCCACACATGAGGATCTTGGGGGGATCCCGGGAAGCCAGAGCCCAAGAACCCTACAGGCTGAGAACATGTGGGCCAAGAGGCTGTGGGCCCTGAGCAGGCCCGGAGCGGGTGTATATGTGCCCTCTCGGGAGAGGGAGACCTTCGCCCTCTACCTGCCTCTGACCAGGAGCAGGGCTGGGGACTGTCCCGGCGTGTGCTCCCTGCCCTTATTCTAGCCCACTCCCTGGCCGGGAAAGGTGTGGTTGATGGGATTGGTTGACCCCATTGGCTGAGTTAGGCTCACCTGGGTGATGTCATGAGCCTGGGCCTAGTTTGGCCCGCCCAGGTGTGCGTCCTACCTGGCTTGGGGGCATGCTCAGTTTGAGGTCTTCATAGGTGTCTAATGATTGCCTGCTTTCTTCCCAGTCTCCTCTATGAGGGCCTTTGCAGGCATGGGAGGGACAACCGCCTGTCCCTAAGCTAGCTACCTAACAAACCCATGACCCCTGTGAACAGATGAAATTCACTTGGCTGCTGGCAACTGTTGGTGTCCTTAGAGAGGATGTGACTCGTCAGGGCACCAGAGAGCAGCCCACTAGCAGATTCCCTGGGCCACAGGGCGATGGCGAGGCAGGGCCCCCGTCAGAGGAAGCTCTGCTTTAACTTCGCTGTGCGTTGGGCGAAGGCTCACAGAGCAGATCGCCAGTTTCCATTCGACGACCCATATCGCCGGCCCCACTCACTGCCGTCCTCTCAATGCGCCAGCGCTGAGCCCACTCCCGTTTGCGGCCCCTGTTCCTCCTCCTTCCTCCCTAGCCCTCTGGACTCTGGCCCTGTGTGCACGCTGCCCCGCGATCTAAAATGGCTGGGTGTCCTAAGGTGTGTGCAGCACCTCACCATTGTGACGGATCCTCTCCACCTGTTTTCCATTTGGCCATGGGGGTGAGTTCGGCTCCAGACCCCAAGGATGATTAAGCGGCGTAGTCTCAGGGGTCATAGTGCATTTGGAGCTTGTTCCACCAGGTCAGACTGCTCATCAACCTTTCTATTTAAGGGTTCTGAAAAGATAGTGTAACCGTGTGTAACAAAAAAGGCCTGATTTGTGGCAGACGGGGGACTGGTTTTGCACCACGACAATGTGTCTGCTCATGCAGCCATCACACTGCGCCAGTTTGGGGCAAAAATGGCATGCCTCTCTTGCCCCACACACCTGACCTCGCTCGCTCTGTGTGACTTCTTTTTGTTTCCGTGAATACAGAAGAACATGCAAGGACCGCTATTGGACGACATTAGAAGAGGTGAGGAAAAAACAAGGGAGGTGCTGTCCGCCATCCAGATGAGTTTGAAAATGTTTCCAAGAAGGGAATTACAGATTTGACAAATGTATTAAGTGTCATGGAGAGAACTTTGAAGGCGATAAGGTTTTTTTTGTTTAAAAATTTTAAATACATAGCTTTGGGTGGGAGGAATTCCAGTTTGGTTGGGGTCCCCCTTCGTATATATATAAGAAAGAACTTTATATCAAGAAAACATCCCAGCCCGGTCCATAATCCCTCATCAGACTCGCGCAGCCACATGCACTGGCGCAGAATGCAGGAAGATCCCAGGCCGCTGGGTGCAAAGTCTTGTGACTCCAATGGCAGTGGACGCATCCCGGGCTCTGGAAGGTCTCCCTGTGGACGTCAATAGGAAGGTGAAGGAAGGGGTGGTGGGGGTGAGTTTTCCAGGACCCTCCTCATGGGAAGGCCACGCCCACAAGGAGGCACCATCAGGCTGTGACCTGATAGATTGGTTTGACTCTACCCCTACACTTTCATATCTTCCAGCTGACATGAAATTAAGCAACTACCCCAGGCAGTGGAAAGAGGAAGGCCCTCAGCAAGATGGATGGACACAGCGGGCGCAGCAACGGGCTCAGACACAAGACAACTGTGAGGGCGGGCAGGACTGGGAGGCGCTTCCTGCTGCGATGCAAGCCCCGCTGTGAATCACAGCGGACCTCACAGCGCCCGGCGACAAAAACAAGTGATAGACCAGCTGTTAGTTGGTGGTGGCTTGCATAGTGTGTTGTCTGGGTTGACTAGAGAAACAAATGCATAGATGTAGGATATAAAAAGACTTTTCCCCAGCTTTGTCTCCCGCAAAGATATGCCAAACGTTATGCCAAACCTGTGCTGTTTGCCAGCACATGGTGGGAGGTCAGATGCTTAGAGAGATTCTCCCTGAAGGCACCTGGCCCACTGTAGGTGGGGCTCACACCCTACTGATAAGGATAGTGATTGTTGCCATGGAGAGCCAGAGAAGTGGTCAAACCTGCTCAGTGACATCCAAAGTTAGGCTGCCACCCTGAATCCAGGATCTCCCTATCTTGTCACATGTGTACCCCAATCCCTCCCCTTCCTATTGCGAGGATACCCCTAGATCATCCCCTCTCATGACTGTATTACCTATAGTACAACCCCTTCCTGTGACGTATATCTTTACCTGTGATTAGGGGGCTTGCACACCCCTAAAGGTATATAAGCCTTGGTTAGAAATAAAGAGCTCTCTCCCGGTGCCCTCTCCCCTTGTCCTCCTTCCTCTCCCCCTCTCTCCGGCCCGCTCTCCTGCCCTCTACCACCAAGAGGAGCTGAGGTGAGCATGCTACCATGAAATGTTTCTGACTCTTTCATTTTACTTTCCTATCTCTCACATTCTCTATGACTTTACTATAATCTTTACCTATTATTGCTGTACATTTGCGCCTACTGGATCTGTGATGATTTGTTAGGGGCTGGCTCCCCTGACACATATACACTAACATATGTATGAGAAAGAGCTTTATATCAAAGAGCAATTGTACATTAAGAAAATATCCCAGCCCAGTCCAGATCATGTACATAAGTCCCATATGTCCGATACCAGTCTGTAAAGTCCTCTTCAGACTCACGCAACACATGCATTGACGCCGAATGCAAGAAGATCACAGGCCAGTGGGTGGAAAGTCTTGTGGATCCAGTGGTAGTGGAAGCGTCTCAGTGTTGGTGTGGGTCTCCACGTGGCTCCTTCAGCTCCAGGGCTCTGGCTCCATCAGCATAGCTCCATGTGGCTTGTCTGCAGGCATGTATGGCAGAGAAAGTGTATGTCCCAACTCCAGGGAGGAAGACAGGAAGGGAGTTCCCAGAATCCTTAGAAGGCTCTACCCACACAGAGGCCTCATTGGCTATGACCTGATTGACAGGCTAGACTCCACCCCTTTGCCAGTTGACAGGAGATGATGTCACTGCTACCCAGGGCTTGCATGGAAGTGATGCCACTGGTGTGACAGGGTCATCCTTAGTGGACGCGTTCCAGTGGAGCTTCTAGACAAAGACGGGCTAGGAAGAGATGCCTAGAGAGCTTCTTCCACAAATGAGCTGGTGATTGACAGCAGAACATGGTCTGGTACAAGGAGCCCTGGTGATGTCGTGGGTGATGCATTGAGCTGGTAACGTCAAGGTCAGCAGTTCACATCCACCCGCTGCTCTGAGGGGGAAAGACGAGTCTCGTCTGCTCCAGTAGAGACTTCCAGTCTCAGAAACCCTTGGGAGCTGTTTCACTCTGGACTGCGGGGTCACTATGAGTCAGAATGAACTCCATGGCTGTGGGTTATTGTCTGGGACAGCGCTAGGGGGACACGCCGGATCAGATGCCCTCAAGAGTTGAGGGCGGCCACGCATTGCACACTCATGGTCACGGGAGAGGGCAGGACAAGGCAGCACTTGTGAGGCTGATGTGAATCAAGCAAGGAACCGCCCCCCGCACTGGCGTCTGTCCTCAGCCTTCTCAGATGCCGCGGCCCCGAGGCTTCAGCTGGAGGGTCTCGCGCTGAAACACCCTCTCTGACTGAGAGACGGAGAGAATGAAGCCCTGCGGGAGGGTGGGTGATGGTGTAACTGTGAGCGTCTCCAGCCTCATCCAGAAGGGAGGCGGTGGGCCCCTCTGCACGTCTGTTTTCCGTCTGTAGCCTTTCTGTGATATTCAGAGAAGAACAAGAATCCAATCTGGATCCTGAGCAGTCGGAAGCCCCACTGTCAACAGCTGTCCCGACGCCAGCCACCACCACCGGTCTTCTCCAGAGAAAGCCGGGCTCCTCCCTCAGCCAGAGAGGGCTCGCTCCCAGGGAGATCCCCAGCCCAGCCCCAGCCCAGGGCCCCCCAGTGCCTGCTTTTCAGTAACAGCATCCACCTATCGACCTGCTTGTGGGACGCAGTCCGTTACCCAGGGGTGAGGCAGGCCCTAACATGTTCTCACCCCAAGCAAGACATTGGAAAGACGGTGGGAAATGTGGCAATTTCAAGTCACTTTGACAATGGGGACTTTATCTCTTGTGTGTGTGTGTGTGTGTGTGTGTGTGTGTGTGTGTGTGTGTGTCACCCAGGCTCACAGGTAGGAGAGTGGCAGGAAG
>NW_022107431.1:2323794-2324024 GCF_000313985.2 Echinops telfairi
TCTGTGACCCTCTGTGACCTCACTGCGCACACTCACTGCCCAGTGACCCTCTGTTACCTCACTGTGCACACTCACTGCTCTGTGGCCTCACTGTGCACACTCACTGCTCTGTGACCCTCTGTGACCTCACTGTGCACACTCACTGCTCTGTGACCTCACTGCGCACACTCACTGCTCTGTGACCCTCTGTGACCTCACTGCGCACACTCACTGCTCTGTGACCCTCTGTG
>NW_022107431.1:2324124-2332337 GCF_000313985.2 Echinops telfairi
CCTCACTGCGCACACTCACTGCTCTGTGACCCTCTGTGACCTCACTGCGCACACTCACTGCTCTGTGACCCTCTGTGACCTCACTGTGCACACTCTGCCCAGTGACCTTCTGTGAAAGCCCTCTCTCAAATTGACCTTCATCAGGAATGCTCACCTGCCTCAGTGCCCTTCGCCGGGCGCCCTCACCATTGCAGCTCGAGGAGAAGTGTGGGTGGCGCCTGCATGACCCCTGCCTTTCCCCCGGGCAGCGAGGAGCACCCAATGACGGGCTGCTCTTGATCGATGTGGAGGGCATGTCTACAGGCAGCATAGGCCACTGTGCCCACAGACGGGCACCCCGGGTGTGTGGTTTAGGGGTGCTGGTCACCACCTGCCCTACCCTCAATGATCTGGGTGCTGTCTGGGGCCCCACCAGACAGCGAGTTCCTGAGGGGCCCACAGCATCCAGCACACCACCTTGAGAAGCACCCAAGGCCATGACCCTTCCTGCACCCCTCCAACCAGGAACTGGGAGGGGCTGTAGAACACAGGCCTTAGAATATCCACCACTGAGGCCCGCGGTCTCTCCTGGCCGCTACCACCATCCGTTACGGTGGCCACGCAGGGACTTGGAAGCTCAGCGCCTGGCCTCCATCGGGCATTGCTGTTGGATGTAGGATGGGGTTCCTGCATCACCACCCAGCGGGTCTGTCCAAGAACCTAACGAAGTTGTGTCTTTCCCGAGCCCAGCAGTGTGTGCTGTCCTCTGGACTGAAGGATCGTTGCCTCCAAGAGGACAGGTCGGGCTTGCAGGGACACCTCTTCCCCATGCCCTTCTCCTCCGGGAGTGGAGGGGTGGAGCTACATGCCTCCCACCCAGGTGATGGCGCTTGCACATCGCTGGCTCTGAGCAACATCCCAGAGATGTCTCAGAAGAACCCATGCAGGTCTACATGGCCCCCAGTTCAGCCGCTGAGAACACCTTGGAGCACAGGTCTGCCCTGCCATGAGCTGGGTCCCCAGAGCTGGGCTCTGCCGGGCTGGCGGCCGGCCTTCCTGTCCTGACTCTCTCCCCACCAAGGTGCCACACGAAGACAGAGGCTTGAAGGAGAGGCTAGCGCATGTCCAGTGGAAAGGACAGCCGGGGCCCTCCTGTGCTGTTCCACCTGTAGAGGATAGGCCCTGGGCCAGGCTCCCCAACGTGGCCGAGCAGCAGCCCCATCCCACCCCCTCGCTGACTAGGGGTCTTCTTACCCTCCGAGATTCAATGCTGAGACGCTGTGGTCACACTTCACACCAACGTTTCCCCACCTGGCTGCAGCCGGGGACAACGGGTCCTCTCGGGTCCTGGCAGGGAGCCAGCCCCAGTGCAAGGACCCTGCTCAGGAAACGTTGGACGTGAAAGAAATGCCCTTGAACTCTGGGCAGCAGCAGTAGCAGCAGCAGGTGCCAGCACTTCCACTCCATGTCCCTGCAAGGCGCCCCAAGGATGAAAACCCGTGAGGCCCCAGTCCTCCACCCAGGCCAAGTGGATGTCCAGGATCCCAGAAGACGGGCCGTCTCCCCTTGGAGCCCCGATGCAGGCAGAAGCATTTGCTTGCCCCTTGAGAAGCAAAGGGGAAATTCCGAGTATGGGACAGGCCACACACAGAAGACTTTCCGGGGTCTGCCGGGCACTTTGCTGGCCAGGTGCTATTGGCTTGGCCAGGGCCTGGGTTTCCAATGAAGGAAATGCCACATACGGGGCGGCTTATATGAACACAGGTTTTTATTTCCTCCCAGTCTGCAGGCTGAGAGTCTGAATCTAGGGCCTCTGCAGGGCCCTGCTCCCTCTGAGGAATCTGAGGAGGGGTGGGGGTCATTCCACGTGCCTCCCAGATCCTGCTGTCCCAGGTGACTCTGGTTGGTGACAACATCACTCCAGCCTCTGCCTCCGCCTTCTCCTGACCTTCCTGCCTCCGAGTCTCTTCTCACGCAGGAGAGGACCCGCCCCCCCCCCCACCCCCCCCCCCCCCACCACCACCACCACGACCACCACCATCACCACCACCACCACCATCCCCCCCACTCCTTGCTGACTCAGGCCTAAGACCCCATTTCCAAGGTCAGGGTCAGGACTTGAGCAGATATGCCGGGGACACTCATGATGTTCGCTGGCAGTTACCAGGCCAGCCCATCACCTCGCTGGTCCAGGGTGGAGCAGGGGCCAGCAGCAGCCTGACCTCAGCCAGACTCCGGTTTGCACACCAGCCCAGGAGCCGCCTCCCTGGAGCAGCATCCGGTCTTGCCGGGCAACCCTGTGTGGCCCCCAAGGTCGAGAGGCTCCACTTGGTGACATGTAGGTCTTCTCATCTGCTCTCTGTCGGAGTCTTGCTCGGCAGTGGGTCAAAAGAAGGGCAAAGGACATCTCAAAGGAGCACAATTGCATCTCAACTCTGTGTCCCAGGGAAAAGCATCCATTAGGTTGTCAGAACAGGGACCAGGGTGTCTGCTGGGCATGCTCAAAAATTCAGGCTCCACATGGGAGCAAATGAAGGGGGAGGAAGAGAGAGTGGAGCACATCCTGGCCAGCAATCACCCGTCTTTCTGAGAGGCTGGGGGAAGGGGCTGCATGGTCCGGACCCGGCCCAAACACTAATAATTTATAAATTATCAAGGATTCATGAGAGAGGGGGAAATAGGGAGAGAGGGGGGAAAATGAGGAGCTGATACCAAGGGCTTACGTTGAGAGCAAATGTTTTGAGACTGATGAGGGCAACGAATGTACAAATGTGCTTGACACAATTGATGTATGTATGGATTGTGATAAGAGTTGTATGAGCCCCCAATAAAATGATTTTTTAAAAGTTGTGGCTCCGGGCCAGGAAGGGGTGGTACACCTAGGTGGGCAGCACACCTGGATTGGCCCCATCTAGGTCAGGTGAGCTTAGTTCAGCCAAGTGGGTCAACCATTACCGTCGACCACAATGCCCATCAGGGGCCCTGAAAAGCCAGAATCCAGGACCCATGGCCTCCTCTTCTTTTTTCTCAAGCTGCTCCTCGGCGGCCATGCAGTGGTCTCCTCTCCGGTCTCCACGGCCAGGTGTGCCGTGCCCTGAGGGGGCCTTTGGAGAACCTGTAACTTCTTCTGTCCTTTGTAACACTCACTTGGCTCACAAACCAGGCTTCAGAATGAATTCTTTCTCGTACAAAGCCAAGGACCGAGGTAGGTCTCACCCGAGAAACCCAACACAGCCTGCGCATCGAGTCAGTGCGGACTCAGCGGGCCCTGCGGGTTTCCAGAACGGTAACTGCTTATGGGCGTTGAAGGCCCACTCTTTCTCCTGGGAGCTGCTGGGGGTTTCAAACACCTGACCTCGCAGCCCAGCATGTAACCACTGCACTGCCAGGGTTCCCTGGAGAAGGGCTAAGGGCTGTGTTTGCTGGACTTTGTAGTCCCTGCCTCCAGCGTTCCAAGGAGCTTATCTCTCTGGGCAGGGTCCACACAGCCCCCCCCCCCCCCCAAGGCCAGAGCTGGACTGTGCGGCCTCTTGCCCACATTGCAAGAAGCTGGTCTGGGAAGGACTCAGACTCTGCAGCGGCAGCACCAGGACGCCTCCCTTCTCCTTATGGGCGGAACAAGCACCAGCAGCTCTCTCCACCCCATTTGCATATCTCCCTGACCCAAGTCCTACCAATGTCCCACTGCCCCACCAATGGGCACGATTTCCCTGACCTAACTTGTTGGGTCTTGGAACCTGCACGGGAGCTCAAGATGCTCCCATCCCTTTCTCTGCTCTCCCTTCCCTCCCGGGAGCTCTTTCCTTACCCTAACCTCTTAACCTCACATCCTTTGTCTCAATCCTATCTCCGTTCAGTGTCTCAGTGTTGACCTCTCAGGCTGCTCTATAAGGCTGTCAGGGCACCAAGTGGTCTGCGCTGGAGAGGCAACTGGAAGCAGCGCCCACTGATGCCGGGAAGGTAGCTGGAGGAAACTCTCGGCCCAGTGACCTGTCCTCTCAGCAACACACAGAGAGGGACGTCAGGGACACCAGGCCACACCAGTCTTTCAAAAAGCTTTTGTACAGTCAGACGGCCCTGGTGGCGCTGTTGAGGAAGTGTTACCCTGCTAACAACGCAAGGGCCGATGGTTCAAACCCACCAGCCGCTCTGAGCGAGGAGGACGAGGCAGTCTGCTCCCATGAAGGTGTTCAGCTTTGGAGCCCCGGGCAGGGTCACTCTGAGTTGGGATGCACTCCAGGGGCGGTGCGTTTGTTTCTTCATGTATCCAGTGGGGCCCCGGGCTAAGGACATCCTCCCTGCTCACAGGCAATGCCAACTTGCTGAACTCTCGTAAAGTCACTGTGCCATAGAGTGGATGCCAACTCATAGTGACCTCTGGGACAGAGTGGAGGTGCCCCCCCCCCCCCCCCACCCCCCGTGGACTTCTGAAACTGAATGTTCTGGACAGTGGAAAGCCTCCTCCTTTCTCCCACAGAGCAGCTGGTTGCTCGGAAGTGCTGACCTGCACTAGCAGCTCCCAGCACATCACCCACCACACCCAACTGTGATGGCCGCCCAGGCATCAGGCCACCGCTCCCACCAACCACCTTCCAGATGGCTGCTCCTGCCAGCAGCGCCTTCTGCAGTATACCGCCCCCCTGCGTTCAGAGGCCATCCCAAGGAAGGACTCCACACACTGAACACTCGTGACCAAAGACCAGGTGAGCTGGGGCATCCCCTCAAGGCCACCGTAGCAGAAGAAACCAGGTCATTAAAAGGACAGCTTGTTAAATTTTACTTTTAAAATCTGTGGAGTGTTTTGTTGTGATTGGGTTGAATACACAGATCAACTTGGAAATTACACATTTCAATATGGAGCTTTTCAGTCAATGAGTACAGTGTATTTATTTGTTTAGGCTTGACACAGTTCTTTTACCAATGTTTTGTGGTTTTTCAGAACACAAGTCTCATATAGCTTCTGTTAAAATTATTCTGAAATATTTTGTCCTTTTAAAGCTATTGTAATTTTTTTTGGAGGGGTGGTGAATGCAATTGTTTTACATTTAAGTTTCTAATAATTTGTCGTGCTGGCATTTAAATCAAAATGGGCATTTATTTATAGAAAAACACGCTTTATATTTGTTTATATAAAAACAGATTTCACATTTGTTTATCAGCCCCGTCACCTGGCCGTGCACTGAGTGCACGTCTCAGGTACCGTGCGAGGGAAGCAATGGACCCCGGGCAGTTCTCCGTAAGCACTCCTGTTACCTGCCAGCACAGACGGCTGCTCTTCCTTTGCCCTTCCTTCTGTTTCACACCTTTCTCTTTTGTACTTTTCGAACCGAACAACAGCCATTGAGAGGCTGGCACAGGACGACGATGGGGCAGGGTCTCACTCTGCTGTGTGTAGGGTCGATGTGGTCTGGAACCAGAACCGACCCAGCAGGAGTATCAAGCACGATGTGGTAAAAAGATGGGCTAGGCATCCTTGTATAGTTCAAGACGGTGATTCAAGTGGTAAACCAACCTTGCACTCCGGAGGCAAATGCCACTTGACGATGGTGCATTCTTCCTTTCATACAGACTTAACTTACAGCTGCTAATGTTTTATTCAGATAGGCTGCGCCTGTGTTTGCCATGCCTGCGTGGGGGTTTGGATTGACGTGAGCTGGAACTCGTGAATGAGCTGGAACCCGTGAATGAGCTGGAACCGTCTCCTCTTCCTCTTGTTGCCAAAAGAAGCCGTGTGAGCGTCTGCACCGGGCGAGTGCGAAAGTGCATGGAAAGCCACCAGAGACGGGTGACATTAGTCAAACATGCTCAAGCCCTTCCCCAGAAGTATGGACCCAAGACACGACACGTGGTGTATACACTTATCTGAGGCAGCAGGGCTCTGGACATACCTGTCCAGGTGTCAGCACAGAGCCTGTGTCGTTGTTGTTGTTGTTACTTTCGGCCATTGGACCCTCACATGTAACAGATCCAACCTGGCCGGGCTCTGCACTGGCCTCCTGCCCACGGGTGTGTTTGCACCCATAGTTGTGGGTATTGTGTGAGTCCATTCCACGGAGGATTTCCTTCTATTGTTCTGTTTGTTTGTTTGTTTGTTTTACGTTAATGCTTTTAATACATCCGAACACTTACGGATCCTTAGGAGGAAAGACCAGCATGGACGGGTCCTTTCGGATGAGCTGTCGATCCAAAGTCCTGCCATCCATTCCTCAAGAGCGTCCCGGCTGTACCGCTGATGTCAGATCCCAGGTGAGCTGTGTGCTCCTCCCAGAGCTGTGCCCTGTGCCCCCTGCACAGCAGTCGACACCGGTGGGGAACAGCATGGGGAGGGCCTCATGTTCCAAGAGGTCCGTTTTGAGGGGAGCCTTCAGGGTTGAAACATTATTAGCCAAAAACAATGCTCGATGCCGTTGCGTCTGTTCTGACCTGAACATGGCCCCGTGCACACCAGGGCCATGCCCGCCCTGCCCGTCCTCGTCACCCTCACAGTTGGTGCTGTGTTGCAGCCACGGTGTCCACGAGCCACCTCATGGGGGTCTTTCTCGCGTCACCCACCCTCCACTTCACCAAGCACGTGCTGCTCTCCAGAGTGTCCATCCAGCAAGGATGGCAAACGAGGGCTGCTAGAATTTGTTGTGATTTGCATAGAGCATACGCTCCACATGTTTGATCCCCACCACACCTGGATCCCCTAAAGTCCCTGGCTCCCCTTTCCAGGGTCCCGTCAACCTCTGTGGAACACACCAGCGTTTCACGCCCGGTCGCCTCCTACTCCCCACTCATTGGCGATGTCGGACCCTGGCTTCCCTGACCGCGGTCCTCGGCACCCGCCTGTTGAGCACACTCTTTCTTCATCTGCATTTTGTGCTGCTGGCGGCGGCAGAGAGGACAGACAGCCCTTCTCCAAGTTCTGCAGCGATGAACACCCACGCGCTGCCCAGAAGTTGTGGGACGTGGACACATGATCACTGCGGACTGTGAACCGATACCGCTAAGGGTGGACTGTGTTCCCAGAGACTGAAGATTTTCCCATGGAAACGGGGTCTTGACGATCTTACGAGAGTGCTTCCGAAGGCTCCTGAAAAATGGCGGGAGAGGATCGTGGAATGGTTCCACGAAGCTCTTGCAGCCTCCTTGGGCCTCAGTTGGGCTCGCGTGTGGTCACCCTGGAGGAGGGTGGGTCCTGGTCCCATAGGAGCGGGGTCCTTATGCAGGAGGAGAAGAGGCAGACGAAGGTGGTCATGTGAAGATGGAGGCAGAAATCAGGGTGATACAGGCACAAGCCCAGGGACTCCACGGATCACCAGCCACCCGCAGAAGCTGGGCAAGCCGTGGGACAAGTCCCCTGAGCCTCCAGAAGGAGCCAGCGCTGTCAGCACCTGGACTTTGGAGTCCCTGCCTCCGAGACAGGAGAGCCCTCGGTGTGTCCAGCCATCTAGCGGTGGCACTTTGCTACTTAAGGCAGACCTAGGGAACACGCACAAACGCCCTTCTGCCTGTGGAGCCGCTGACCATCAGGGCAAGAGAATGGCCAGCCCGATTCCTCGGTGACTAAATGACGCAGCTGAGCGGGGCTGGAGGCACTTTTCTCTCAGCCGCGTGCTCATGCTGTGACTGGACTTTCCACCTTGAGCTGAGTCACACTCTGGACCCATACTGCCTGCTGAGTCACCGCTCCAACAGTGTCCCTCCCACCCCCCAAATCCTCTCCTCCTGACCTGGTCCCAATGTTTTATCTCCTTGACAAGGCTTCTCAAGGATTCACAGTAAACCGTGCCTCCTTTCCTCAAAAAGCCCCAACACACACCTTCACACGTGACCTGGTCCCCTTGAGCTGTCAGCGGTCTATTTCTAAACTCACCGTCTCCTGCCTCCTCCTCTCAGACGCTACCTGTTAGATCACAACTAATGGTGTACGCATAAACTAGTCTATAATTTACCCAATTACTAATTTCTCAATCGTTGAAAATAATTTCGGGGCAGATGGCTCATTAAAATGTCGTAGAAAAAAACATCAAAAGTGCTACAGACACACGATGGGATATATGAATAGTGATCGAATTTCATGCTCCTGAAGATTCGCTTTTTCCAAATAGACAAAAAAGGTCAAGGTCTGTGTTTCTAAGCAGAAACCCCAAGGAAGACTCCACAAACACACTCATGTTAATGAGGATTAGACGTGGCTGCTGGTGTCCAAGTCTGTATTCACGCCTCGTTAGGCACCCACCCCACCCCCA
>NW_022107431.1:2332437-2341930 GCF_000313985.2 Echinops telfairi
ATAACGGAGCAAAATATTGCCTGGTCCTGCACTGTCTTCAGGGCCTCTGGCGTTACACAGTGATGGTGACAAATTGTCACTATTCCTTTAAGATCTTAGCTACAGGTTTTACATTTTATGTAAACAGGTCTACCAGCACACTCCTTCGTGATTCATTCCATTTTTAAAATGCTTAATGAGCGATCCCTCCACCCTCAAGTATCCATCACCAGATAAACGGTTCCCATGATGCGGTACACACACACAAAGGGTATTATTCGGCCATAAACAGAAATGAGATGCTGACAGAGTCTACAATATGATGAGCACTGAAAACCGGTTGCTAAGTGGGTAAGATGCAAAAGGACAAAAGCTGTGTGGTTCCTGTGACAGCGAAGGCCGTGTGTGGCCTCGGCCGGTCTGCCAAACTAGTTAGGACCTAGTGCTCACCTGCAGGGGGTCTCCTCAAGGATTTGGCCAGCGCCCAACACAAGCAAACACTGTGGGAAAGCTCGGTGGTGGTGCGGTGGGGTCTGTCTTTGCTGGGTCTGGAATCGGCGTCTGGCTGGCTCACCGCTGGTGCTTCGGACTTGACTCACAGCCTGCCATATTGATTTCTGAGGCTGGGGGTCGCCAGCAGCCTTCCCCAGCTAAGATCAATAGTTCAACGAAGATCAATCTTCTCCTTGCTATTACTTCCTCTTTTTACAATAGGCATTGAAGGAACTCAGATTTTGTGTCCTTGGGAAGTGAGGTTCTGAACTCATTCCACGCCCCGCTGCCCACTCCCCTGCCCAAGCAGTCTGTTTCTCCCAGAGCAGTCATTAAATCCTCGGTCCCCTTTTAAATGGTATGAGTTCACTAATTTTTCAATCCTATTTTACATCCATAGATATATATGAAGGGGCTTTGAAATGTTTGGATTTGGAATGAAAAGACCACGGGATTTATCCACAGACTCTGGCAGCCGCCTCATGTACCTGCAGCTATTGGTCCAACCACCCCTTCCACGGAGCTGTGTGGAGGGAGAGGTTCGTGTTGATGCCATGCTGCTCCGATAACGAGACCAGAAGGCCCTCCGTGGACACGGAGTCAGGCTGAGTCCAACTTCCCAGGTCCAAACATGTCGTAGATGGTTAAGCACCGGCCCACCTGGTGCCTTGGCAGGAAGTCCTGTGAACAGACTTCTGAGCACCCAGCGCTGGATCCCTCTGAAGCATGGCTCCACGCAGACCCACTGGGGGCCAGTCAGCTGGACAGCAACTGGGCTGGTTGGCTTTTGCTCTGTTTCGTTGGATGGAGAGGAAAGAAGAGGAAAGGGGGCCATGTCCTCACGCCAAGACGCCTGACCGCAGCCTCCAAGGAAGCCACCCTGGCCAGACCCAAGCTGCCCGTCTGGACCCTCCTACTCTGTGTGCGCCCCGTCCCATAGTTGCCATTCCCCTCCAGGTCCTCCAGGACACAGGGCCCAGAGGTCAGTAGAGAAAAAGATAACAGAAAATAATAAAAACTAGAACAAATCTAAAATGGATCAAAAGGGAGGACAGATGGGAAGGTGTTAAATTTTAACCTGCCACAACAACTTCCAAATGCTGTCTGTCTGACAGGGCGGTTATTCACATCTCTCAACCACGGGCAGAGGCTTAATCCACAGGTGGACCCTGCAAATGGATTGTGGGCTTCCGGAGTCATCCACAGCAGACCGGTACTCACAATTTAAGCTTTAATACAGGTCCCTTCTCTGGTCTTGGGTTTGATTATTGGCCCTCTTTGGATGAAATTCAAACTGGAACCAAGCCCACTGCCGCGGAGTCGATGACAAACCATGGCGACCCCACAGGACAAGGTAGAGCTCCCCTGTGAGTTTCCTAGACTGCCACTCTTCCCAGGAGCAGAAAGCCCCATCTTACTCCCTCAGAGAGGCTGGTTGCAAAAGGTGGTGCAAACCTTGCAGATGGTGGCCCTCGCGCGACTCACTAGGCCGCCAGAGCCCAGGGATGGAGCCCAGGATGGGCACATCTACAGAGACAGGAACTGGGTTAAAGTTTCCTGGGGTCATAGTAGGGGTGGATTGGGGGAAATGAGGGGCTGATAATAATGAGTACAAGGAAGAAGAAAACGTTCTAAAATTGATTATGGCGATGTTCGCACAGTTCTTGTTAATAGACTTGAACTGTTGAACTGGATGATATGTGAATTGTATGTCAATGAAACTGTCAACATTTTCACAAAGCAAAACACGCTTGATTATTAAAAATATTACCTTGCTTAAGTGGAGAGCAAATGTTTTGAGAATGATGAGGGCAACGAATGTACAAATGTGCTTTATACAATTGATGTGTGTATGGATTGTGATAAGAGTTGTATGAGCCCCCAATAAAATGATTAAAAAATATATTACATTGCATAAAAAGGAAGCAAAAAAGGAAAGAAGCAGGAGAAGGTAGGAGAGAAAGAAATGCAATCACTACTGTCTGCCTACGTAAGGGTCATCTCTCAAGGCCCACAGTGCAGTGTATTGGTGAGGCATCGAGCCGGGGGCCTGCACACAACCCCGCATGGGCAGAAAGCAGAGCTGGTCTGTGTTTACTGGGCAAGGGAGGGGGCGGCCGAGCCTGCCCAGCTGGCAGGGTTGGCATCTCAAGGACTCCACAGCCATCTTTGAGGAAGGAAAGTGGATTCCCATAGGAGACAAGGGCGAGCTGCACTAAGCTGGCAAATCACGGGCCACTGAGCCTCTGTGTTTGTCTGTGGAAGGAACCAGGTCTGACAAGGTTCCAGGGAAGCCAGACAGTGGGCAGACAGTGTGCCCTGTCCTGTCCTCAACTGCTAGCTTTCAGATTCCTGCCTCTGGATCCGCCCGGGAATCGGCAAGGGGTAGATTAGGCTCTGAGGGTCCAGGTTTCAAGGTTCTGCATTTCAGCTGTAACAGCTGTCACCTGTGGAAAAACAGCCCAAAGTGGTTTCCCTTCACTACCCAGGTGTCCCCACTCCCTCAGGCTCCGGAGCTCAGTTTACGGTCCAAGACGCTCATCGACTCCGACGTCAGGTGAGACGGAGTGGCAGGCCGGCCGGCTGGTCCCAGCTCTCCTGGCTGCAGGACGAAACGCAGACTGGGGTTCAGAGGCACTAGGGTGGACAGGCCGCCGCTGTTCTCCACACTCACCTGGGACTGTGCCCAGACACCTGCTTACCCCAGGGGTGCAGTGACCTTTAGTGGCCTCCCCCTGATCCTGCAGGTGCACTGCCCCTTGGATTCTGCCCTCAGCTGGCAGGAGACTCTGTGATGAGAGAGGACCCAGCTCCCTGGAGCCCCGCCCCACCACCAGCCTCATGCCCTCTGACTGCGGGTCCACAAGCCCCATGCCCACGCACACCCCACCCCAGTGATCCCAGCTATGGAGGGAGCCCACTCCCTTCCTCCTGGCCGCTCCTCACAAACCACTGCACTTGCCTCTCCCTGAGCCCAGATTCTTCCAGCTCCTTTCCGGAACAATCCCAGAGGCTGGGAAGGGGGTGTGGGGGCTTAGAGAGCGACACTCTTTGATCTTTCCAGTGTCCCTGCTGACTGTAGGACAGGGTCAACTGCCCCTGTGCGTTTCATCCTCCTCCCTCCAAGCGGCTAGTGGTTTCCAACTACTGACCTTGTGTTAGCACCCCAACTCCTAATCACCATGCCACCAGGGCTCTTACACACACATACACAATTTCTCAACTTGGCTGAATGTAAAACCGAGGATCTGCTTCTGTGCAAGTTCAAATGCATAAAGACATTTCTTTAAATGCCCTTCACAGAGAATCAGTGGTCACGTATCAAGCATTTACTGAGTATTTCACATGCATTCCTGGTGGTGCAGAGGCTTAAGCACCACACTGCTCACTGACAGCTCGAGCTGTCTGCTCCCCCTAAGGGGTTACAGCCTCGGTCACCCTATAATAGAGGGTCGCCTTGAGTTGGACCCACTGGGTGGCAATGGGCAATGGTGCTGTCAGCAACGCGTGAGGCTGCTCACCACAAGGGCATCGGATGGAAACCACCAGCTGCCCCAAGGTGGAAGGGTGAGGCTGTCTGCTTCCGTCAGAAGCAGGGGCAGTGCCACTCTGCCCCTGCCCTCCAGGGTCCCTGGGAAATCATCGAACATCACCTGCTAACCAAGAGCTTTGGGTACCAAGGTTCCACAGTGGCCCCGAGAGTTAAGCAAGGTCGGTGGTTTGGGCTCACCAGCCACTCACGGGGAGCCAATCTGCTGCCAAGAAGAACCATGACCTTGGGGACCCTGAGCAGTCCCCTGCCTCCTGGAGGGCCCCCTTGGGCCAGAACCCGTTGGACTGGACGGCAGTGGGCTGGGTCTCTGGCGGCCGCTCAGGGCATTTGATGGACGATGCCGAGTCCAGCAGAGCAGATGCCCCTGGAGAATTGGTAAAGACCTGATGCTGCTCCTGGGGAGGGTGTGCCGGGCACCCCGGGCACAGGACGTGGTCCAGTCCAAGCCCAGCGAGGGCCACCATGTGGTGCTTGGCCAGCACGATCTGACCATCCCTCAGGGAGCACTGGCCCCCTGAGAGCTCACATCCTGCTTGCTACCTGGGGCACGGCTGCTTCTGCGGGCAGCTAAGGAGCCCACCCCAGTGGCATGGTAGGCTAGCTGCTGGGCTGCTAACTGCTAAGCCAGCAGTTCAAACCCACGAGGCACCCCGAGGGAGACGGATGAGTTTGCCTGCTCCTGTGCGGATGGATAGTCTGGGGTGTCCCGAGAAGCAGTTCTGCTGGGTCCTACGGGTCCTGTGAGTTTGAACCGACTTCACGTGGGGTGGGGTGGGGCCATGGTGAAGGCAGGTGATTTGAATCGCTCCAGCAGCCCTGGCGGTGCAGCGGTCAGGCAAGGCCCATAGTTCAAAACCCCCAGGCACTCCTATGGAGAAAGACCAGGCTTTCTTCTCCCACGAACAGGGTCAGACATGGAAACCCACAGGGCCGGCCCGCCCTGTCCTGTTGGGTCTCTGTGAGTCAGCATGACTCAATGGCCGCAAGAGCAGCCCTGAGGGACAAAGATGAGCAGTCTGCACCCAGCCGTGCCACCCCGTGGGGCCGTTCTACTCCGCCTCAGGGAGCCGGGCCTGACTTGATAGTAATGCCTTCTTTGGGGGGGGGGGGTACCTATGACCCCACACCTGTCTGTGCCTCTTGGGCTGCCCCACAGCATCTGCGCCCTCCCCTCCCCAGGTCACCTGCCCATGCCCGTGTTTCCTGGGACTCTTCCTATCCCGCAAGGCGTTCAGAGGTGGTTAGTCTCCCCCCACTCGGTGTAAAAGGAGCTGTTGTTTGGTTTGCAGGATAGCAGGTCAAGGTCAGCAGGTCCAGGCTGTTCTTCGCGCTTCCCTAGCACGGTAAGCAAGCATCCAGGATGACTCCCTTTTCTGTAGCCAGATGCAGAACGTGGATTGAAGGGCACAGGGTGCACAACAAGCCAAGAAAACGGCGGGGGCCACCTCGGACCCCCTCTGTCTCCACACAGCCCGAGGCCGACAGCCACCAGGCAGGGCTCAGACATGCCTCCCTCTCCACCCTGCCCCTGCCCTGTTCGAATACCACTCTGCTCCTCCACCAGTTGCATTGGCCATACCAAACTCACCGTCAACATGCATAGTCTCGGGGGCATTAGGGAAGCTGACGCGTGACCACAAGTCAGGATCAGAGGACATCAGGGTATGGTCTCAGGCTGCAGCCAAGTCCCTTGGCCTCTGCCAGGGGGTGGGGTGGGGTGGGGGAGGCAGGAAACCCACCCGCTGCTCTGCCTACCCTCTGTGACTTGCCTGAGCCACTGCAGGCAGAACACTTTGTCTGGTCTCCCCTGGCAGAAGCTCGGCTCTCTGTGGGTACCAGACTCTCTGCGCCTGCCTCTGAGCTAGCTCTCTGATGCGCAGGGACCCCCACCCCCATTCGTGTTTCACACACTCAATCAATCACGCAGAGGGGGTGGTAGAGGTGATGGGTAGACGAGTCAAGCCAAGCAATTTCACTTCACTGTCACAAAACCGACAGACAGACAGACAGACAGATAGGAGCTGAGAGATGCGAGCTGGTGTCTGTTTGCAATTAGAAACTGTCATTCCTCTGGGAATTCTTTGTTCTCTGATTTCTCTCTCTCTCTCAATTTTGTATAGGAGAGAATTCCAGAGCACTCCCGCTCTGATTCTGTCATCAGGATGTTTCCATGTACATCAGATACTTCCCCCAGGCTTGGATAGACATGTGACTCCACGGGGGCTGTCGGAGTGACAGTGCTGCTAACAAGTGTCTGGATCCTAAGAGACACCAGTTTGGGGATTGATAAAGGCCCATTCGCAGGCATGCTTCATTTTCTAGTGTAAGTAACGTTTCTCAGCATCGATAAAATTGAAGCTACATGCTGTTCCATCGGCCTCTCAGTGTCTCATAAAGAGAGAACCGCCTTATATACGTCACGATCATTTCTCTTTGTCTCAGGTTCTGAAACTTGTAGCAAATAGAGATGTAACAACACGTCTGCCCTTCTGCTCCGCGTCACATGTAAGTGCCGTGACATGAACTCACGGCCACGTGTTGTCCAGCCATCAGCCTTATCTCTTCCCCAAATCTCCCATCATGCTGCACACAAGCTCTGTGGCCCCAAAGCAGCAAGGTCCCGCTGCCCCTGGTGGCCACTAATCCACGTCAGTCTGTAGACACTCGTCTGTGGTCAAGGGGATCACGTGGTGTGTGTCCTTCTATAGCTGATGTGTTTGATGTCCTCAAGGTCCGCCGTGTCAAAGCGGCATCAGGACAGCTTTCTCCTTGCAGAAGTGCCATCTCATTGTGGGATAGCTTTTGAGTTGTCTTGGCTGGGCCAGCGTTCACAGAAGTTCGGCAGTAACGCCCAGGGTGGGAGAGAACGCAATGCAATCAACTCTGTGAGCAGTTGGCAGCGGTGTGTGGAGTACGTGCAAGGGGGGGGGGGGTCGTCACAGCGTGGATACAACTGGAAGGAACACTTCCTGGGATAGGGACTGGTCCTTTTTTAGCAGACAAGGTCAGAAGGCTTGTCACTTTGATGTGCTGTTATCTGGCCTCCCAACTGTGGGCCCATCTGGCTCTGCATCGACCAGCTTGTGGTCTTGTTGCTTCATCTTCCTCCTTCCTGGTTGGTCAGCCCCCACTCCTACCTGAGTCAAGAGTGGCCTGCCGCTTACCATCTCACCCACAGAACTGCAGCGGCCGGACTCACCACTTCTGTAGCTGTGCAGGCCACTTCCTGATGTAGATCTCTCTTGATCTACTCACATACACGTACGTGTAGATCTCTCTTGATCTACTCACATAGACTCACATGTTGCTGGTTTTGCACCTCTAGAGACCCCAGCCCCACACAGCATGTGTCCTATCTTGTTTATTCATTTGTTTGCTGAGGGAGGCACGTGCCGCTCCCTCTTCTTGGTTCTTGTGCACGGAACAGTGCCTCTGAATTCCTGCCACCCTTCCTTCCGGGCATGCTCCGAGGAGTGGAATTACTGGGAGAAGACACCACGCTTGGGAAAGCGGAGGGTCCTCAGCGAGGTGGAGGGACGCAGTGGCTGCAGCAGTGGGCTCGGACACAGCAACAATGGGGAGGGCAGCGCAGGACTGGGCAGTGCTTCCTTCTGCCCCGTGTGGAGTCGCCACGCGTCAGCACGAACCCAGCGACTGACCACCACCACAATAGGGCTGCCATCCTTAGCAGGTGTTTCTCGCTTCTCCGTTCCTAACCCAATGTCTGATGGTCTTCCTTCTCTTTGCAAAGAGACCTGATGACAACTGCAACATAGGAGACAAGGGACAACGCGGGGAAGGAGAGGGCAGTGCACCCGGGACTCTCGCCCCGCCACTGCTTGGAGCTGGATGCTGACGCTCATTTCTCAGACCCTCCAAGCCAAGCTAGTCCCCGCCTCTCTTCATACGGCTTCAGTCTGTTTAACAAACTCGGGTAACAAATGTCAGGTAGCTTAAATACTTCTGTTTTTCTAAAGGAAGCGAGGTGATGCACAAGAAGTGTTGTTAAAAATCCACAAATATACTTATTTTGCACTGAAAATCATTCTTGAAGGCCTCAGCTAGCCACTGGAGACCCACTGGAAACACCCGCTGCGTACCATGTAATTTTTTTCTTTCAGTTAATGTAGCATTTAAGGGCAAAGGTACTGGGCGTGCCTTCCAAACGATGCTTCACGTACCTGGTACTCGTCTAAGTGCTGCACAGAGGCCAGGTGGCAAGTATTACAGTCAGATTCCAGGTCGTGCACACATGGCTCATTCCAAACCTCTGCTCAGTGGGAGGCCGCGGGCAAGCCCTCTGGGTTACACACTGGCCCTCGTCTGGGGAGGGTGCCATGGGGGAAAATAAGACCCTAGGAAAATGGGCACTTCCTTTCGAGGGATCTGCTTACATCCAAGGCAGTGTACTGCTGGCTTTTCAGAAAGATCTGGTGACAGTTTGGGGGATGCCCAAGCGGTCACCTCGATGGACTCAGGGCAATTACTGAGGCTTGGTGAGAAGACACATGAGGGAAATGGAAGGCCGCACCGACATTTCCACCGCGGCGATACGCCGGCTCACTCTCCAGCGGTAGCACGGGCTGTCCTATCAGAATGTCCCTGGGGAGCCACACCCCACTCATCCCGAAGCCCCAACCTTATCCCTTCAGACTTCGTTGTGTTCCCCAAACCCAAGGACATTTCAAAGGAACTTGATTTGCGCTCCTGGAAGATGCCCCCTACGGCCTTCGGCCCGCTGCTGGGTTCTTCAGGGAGGGTCAGTGAGCTGGACCACTGCTTTAGAAGTGCATCCACGGAGACAGAGGAGAAGCAAGACACTGGGGCTGGGGTGCGGCGAGAAGCGGGGTGCTGGTAACAGGAGCACAAGAAGGAAGCAACCCTCACGAAGCCGCTGGTGGCGACGATGACGTACAACTCTTCTTCGATCTACTGCACTGTGTCGTGTGTGATCCTGTGCCGAGACAACTGTTGGGAAGAGACGAAGAAAAAGCACAGGGGCGACATGACGGCTTCCCGTTCTGCCTGCTGCGTGAAGCTGCCTGTGCAGGGGGGCTGCTGCACACACACACACACACACACACACACACACACACACACACACACACCGCCTCTCCCTCGAGCGGTTACGGGGTGGGAGCTGCAGCATGTTTGGCTCACGGCTGAATTGGATCGGCGCCTGGAGATGGCCTCACTGACTGGTCCAGCATGCTGAGTCGGGCCCAAGCAATCCCTGTGACCCCTGCGGAGCGGGGAATCACTGAACCTGGGGGGAGACCGGGGAACCATGTCATGACACTGCTGGAAACCAGGCCCTGTGGCCCCACCCTTTGTGTCTTTCTGAGCCAGGCTGCAGGCAGGTGCTCCAGCAGCGGGCGTCTCTGAGCTGAGCTGCAGGGGCACGTCCCCATCCACCAGACCCGGCCAGGCTGGAACAAGGGCATCTCATCGATGCTGATGCTGCCCCAT
>NW_022107431.1:2342030-2344740 GCF_000313985.2 Echinops telfairi
GGGGGGGGGGCGTGGCTTCTGTGGAAATGCGCGTGGGTTGGAGGCTTCTGGAGACGTAGCGCTGAGGAGGAAGGAGCAAGCCCTGCACTTGAAATGAGCAACTCTTCTTCCTTCCAAATTTCTCTGTAAACTTCCTCGAGACCCGAGGTTCTCACCCGTGGGTCGTGACCCCTTTGGGGATCGAACAACCCTTTCACAGGGAGCACCAGATTCATCACAGTAGCAAAAGTACAGTATGAAGCAGCAACGGAAATAATTGTATGGTTGGGGGGTCACCACCACATGAGGAGCTGCATGAAAGGGTTGTGGCATCAGGAAGGTTGAGAACCACTGGTAGACCACCACCACCACCAGGCTTACTGCCATCACAGCCACCCAGTGGGAGCGGGTGGAGCTGCCTCTGTAGGGTTCTGAGATTGTGAGTCTTAACGGGAGTATGAAGCCGTCTCTCTCCTCAGTTGTGGCTGGTGGTTTGGACCTGCTGACCTTGCCGCTAGCAGCCCAGCACGTACCCGCCACCCTGCAGCGCACAGTGAAACGGTCCCGCCTTGTCTCCGACACCAGATGGCTGGGCTTCAGGAGCCTGGTTCTCAGTGCAGGAAACTCCTGCAGTGCTGACAGGGGACAGGAGACGGCACTCTGGAGGCAGGGGCAGTGAGGCAGCAGGGGACAAGAACTCAGTTTCTGGACCCATCTGCCTCCCCCCGCGGCCCTCCTACTCCTCTCCTGAGCGGCCAGCCATAACAAAGAACTGCCACAACAAACGCCCACTGTCTTCCTGCGGAGGCTCAAACCCAGGTGTCAGCAGGCCCCCTGCTGCCTCCCCGCTGCCCCCCAAAGGGGTCTCTCTGCTCACCGCCCAGCCCTGCATGGGCCAGCCGGCCTTGGCTCTCAGGTGCCTCCCCTCCAAGTCTCCTCAGGAGGACCTCCCCCAGCCGGAGAACCCCACCGCGCACCCCCACAGTTCCAGTATGGCCTCCTGTGGCCAAGCCTGTCTTCAATTGCCCATACGCAGGGCGTGGAATGCCATCGCAGCCCTCCTGGGACACAGTCAGCACAGAGCACCCCCTTCCCTCCTTTCTGAGAGAAAGGGAGAGCATTCTGCCACATTTGGGGGACTCTTGGTCTCATTTCTCGGGGAGAGTTAGGGTGTCATAAAGGGGCAGTTTTCTGAGTGTGGGTAGGGGGTGTAGTGGGGGGTGGGTGCCTGCCAAGCCTCGTGCTTCCACTGATGGAGCGGCCAGGGAATCCTGAAGTGCTTCCAGGCTCCCGGTTGGCACCGTTTGGTTCCTCAAAGCCTCGGTGTCTGCTGGGGCCACATGGTCTCTTTCTTCTGGGAAACGGATGCCGGCGAGGTGGGTTCCTTAGAAACCCATGTGTTAGGGTGGATCCCATTGAAGACACTTTCTCTGTTCTCTTGGGATCCCAGGCCCAGGAGCTGCTTGGCCCGGTGTTTGCAGCTCCCTTGGTGTGGCTTGATGCAGTTTTGGCAGAGGGACTAGAGATGTCTTTCCGGATTGTTCTTCCTCGGAAACTTCCCAGGTCTCCTTCCTCTCCTCTTCCTTTGTTTTCCGGCTCCCTGAGTCCCCCCGGGCCCCCCCACCACGGGGGGAGGGGGTTGTCAACAAGACGGAAGGAGAGTCTGCTCTTCAGTGCTGTTGACGAACGGTGTCAGCAAGGAACAGACAGGCCTGTCCCGGAAGGGAGCAGCCGGAGCGCTCCTCAGAGGCGAGGATGGTGAGATTCACCTCTTGTACTTTGGACATGTCGTCAGAAGAGACCCGTCCCTGGAGAAGGACCTCCTGTTTGAGGAGTGGGACACTGAAGAAGATGGATGGACACAGGGGTTGCATCTGTGGGCTCAGACGTAGGAACGTTTCATCTCATTGTGTCAGGGTTGCTGCGGGTCACACCTACTTGACTGCACTGAACATGTGCCGAGGAGATGGGACGGAATCAGTGGTTCCCCAGGCTTTACCCCAGTTAGTACATCCATCAATAACCCAGGGGTGCAGAGCTCCCCTCTGAGAGACTGGAGGTCCCCACGAGCCAAGTGGATGGGGGGCAGAAGACCAGGGCTGCTCTGTGTGGTTAGGCCTGGGGCATGGGGATGCTGCTCAGCCCCCTGATGGAACCCAGGCCCCCAGCTAGAAGCCTTCCCCCAATCCCCTCCCACTGAGCACCAAGGAGCTCTTTGAAGTATTTTAGGATCTGCTGAGGATGCAGGTTCCTGGTTCGCTGGGATGTTTCCTTTGAAATTATGCAAACGGAACACTCATCAAGCAGCCTGCATGCCGTTCAGCCCCTCCCAGGAGGCTCAGAGACAAGCCCAGAGAAGGGTAGTGGTCGGAGTGAGTGCCTGAGCTGAGCAGCTCGGGACCTGAGGGGTCAGCCGGCAGCTGCCAGTGCCCTGCAGACACCCTCAGTACTCACCGCCATCCCACGGTCTGCGGGTGCCCTGCAGAGGCCCAGTCCCCTCAGAAGGGCACCGTGCTTGGTAAAAGCAGCAGGGCAACGCGAATGAGGGAGGCCCTCCAGGACATGGACGGGCACAGTGGCTGCCACGAGGGGCCCCAACGTGGCCGTGGTCAGATGGCTCAGGCCTGGGCATGAGTCTCTGCTGCTGCACGTGGAGGGGGGGTGTATTAGTCTAGGTACTTTGGAGAAACAAATCCACAGCAACTCATGTATAAGAGAGAGTTTTATGTAA
>NW_022107431.1:2346179-2353609 GCF_000313985.2 Echinops telfairi
TTCAATTAATCCCACATGTGCTTATCTGCCAGGTTGGCACAATAAACCTTAACTCTCTCAGAGAGCCTTATTCTCTTTTCTTTCCCTTCCACTTGACATGATGCTCTTCTCTAGAGACTGGTCTCTCCTGTTAATGTGTCCCATGTACACGAGACGAAGTCTCACCATCTTCCTCTCTAAGGAACAACTCTGACGGCACTTCTTCCGAGACACGTCTGCTTGTTCTTTTGGTAGTCCCTGGTACTTTCAAGATCCCTCACCAGCAAGCGCCATGATTCATTGACTGCTCCCCAGTCTTCCTCATTCAACGCCCAACTCTCCCATGGGAATGGACGGAAGAGTCAAAGTCACAAGAAGAACCATTTTCATTGTCATTGATCTTTCCAATTCCCGAATAGGAGCATCAGCAGGAGCTTGGCTTTCCTCCTCTTCCTTTATTTGCCCCTAAGTCATAGGAACCTCTGTTAGACAGACACATCGCCCTGTGGGGCTACAGACTGTGGACATACCTTCCCTGGGTCCACCCGCGCCTCCTTCTTCACTACTAACCTCTGGCCACGTCCTGGGGTCTCCGAGGTGGGTTACTCCCAGGTCACACAGGCCACCTGAGATCACCAGGCCTTAATTCCCAGGCACCTCTGATTGGAGTTGGACGTGAAGCACACAGTAGGGATCACATTTCATTTCCCCTCCCCACTGCCTGCCTGGGGGTCTTGCGCCCAGTCCTTCCAGCGAAAACATCTGGTGCCCCTTGCCCTGTTCCCACCCAGGACTGCCCTCACTCCATCCCATTTCATCGGAGGGATCTGTGAGCTTCCACAGGATGCCCGGCTGCCCCGTGATGGGGCACACAGGAAGCTCCCTGCTCCCGCCAGTAGCTCGTGTGTAGCTAGACCAGGAACCTGGTGTGTGCCATCTTTTTCTTGGTGCAGAGAGGGCAGGGGCTTGCAGGCACGGTTGTAGCCTCTGCTGACCTCTGGCTCCTCTTGTAGGCGGTGGGGTGATGGTGACCCTCGGAGGAGCTGGACTTCTCTGGTCAGAGGACAAGGCATGGGGGCAGGGGACTCAGGGACTTGCTTGGACACCTCGTCAAAGATGAAGGCTTTCCCTGTAGGGATTCACCTACTCTCAAAGGTTCATGAAATGGAATTTGAATCCAACATCCTCTCCCAAAAAGGGGACCCCAGAGGCTTTGGGATTAGGCTCTGAGGGCAAGGGGGACAGGGGGCGTGTTTCCCCAAGAGTGTCTTTGACCCCCAGACAGAGGCAGGGCAGACAGCCAGGCAAGAGAAGAAAATGGGGAAGCGCCCCTTCACTCAGGCACCAGTCTGCTCCTCAGTCACCTCAAGGGGAGTTTGAACTCCGGGGCCCCACCCTTTCCTTCTCATCTCCGCAGCCTAGGTGCGGGTTTGGGGCTAGTCCCAGCCCTGGGGGTGGGGGGCTGGGTGGTGCCAACAGAGGCTGGCAGGTGACTCCACCTGGTGGTGGTTTAGAAGAAAGGCCTGATAATCCAGTTCTAAAAGATCGGCCCTTGCACCCAGGGGTCACCACGGGAGGGGGGATCCACTTCCAGCAGCTGGTGTCTTCTCCCCAGGCCGCCAAATACCCACCCACCCCCACCCCGTGAGCCAGAAAATAAAGGGGTCAGTCCAGGGGGCCAGCGGATCGCCAGGGAGTGCTAATGACTCTCACTCTGTCCTGCACCAGTCGCGCTTCACCTTTGGGGACCCCAGGCTGCAGGCCGAGTGCCCTCCTGACCCCCATCTCCTCTCGCTGGTCTGCGAAGGAGGCGGCAGCCACGGACGCTCAGAGAAGCGTCCACAATATAGGGAATCCGGTCGACATTGGGGGCAGGGGCAGACCCAGGACCACGCGGTGCCGGGCCAGGCAGCTTTGCTCCCCTCCATGAGCTAGGAACTGGAGGGGCTCGTGCGCCAGGGCGCGCTCCCCCGTGCGTGTGTGCGCGCGTGCATGTGTCCCTGTGTGCTCTAGCATGTGTGTGCTGGCGTGCACGTGTGCGTGCGTGCACGTGCGCGCGCAGCGGGCGCAAGCCCGCCGGTGCGGGGAGGGAGGTGGGGACCGGCCCGCTGCGCCTCCCTCCCTCCCTCCTCCCATCCTCGGTTGCTATGCGGTTTCTATGGCAGCGGCATCCTCAGACTCAACTTTCACCCATTGTTTAGAGCCAATTAAGGTAAAATAGTTGAGGGGGGGCGAGCGCAGTGTAAGCGGGAGGAGTACCGGTGACAACATCCACTCTCCAAGTCGCAGCAGCGAGGCTCAGGCTGCGGAGCCCAAGCGGGAAGCTGGGTCCTCTGCGGAGCTGGGGACTGGCCAGTGGGACAGGCGCGCACCCCGCAGCCATATTGAAGACCCTGCACCCCGAGCCGGACTGGCCCACCTGCCCTGCGGGAGTCTGTTGCTGAGTCCCTGCACTTAATCCCAGGCCGGGAAGTGGTCAACATGCCCATCGCCCAGCTGCTGGAGCTATGGAAGAAGATAGAGGTGGAGCCCATGGACATAGAAGTGAGTGGGGTGGGGGAGCGCATGCCAGCCCCCTGTCCTCATTCCCTGGCCATCCAGTCCATCCCTGCCAGAGCAGGCAGGCAGGCAGCCTCCTCTTTGTGCCCAGCAGGCAGTTGGTGGGCTTGAACCAGTGACCTCTCCTTTCGCAGCCGGGCGCCTAACCCACAGCACCATGGGCAAAGGGACGGTGGATGTTGTGTCTGAGTGTGGTGGGCTGGGGTGTGGATACGTGGGGCGGTCTGCGTGTGTGTGTGAGTGTGTGTGTGTGTGTGTGTGTGTGTGTGCGCCATGCGTGCATACATGAATGTGAAGAGATTCGGAGGGAACAATTGCCGCTCACAGACCCGGTCTCGGGCTGCTGCTTAGTGAGGAAGGGCTGGAAGCGGCCCTTTGCTTCCCGGCAACAAGTGGCGGGACGTGGCCAGGCCTCTGGGTGCCACAATGAGGGACGGAGATGGAGGGCCCCGCAAGCAGAGAGCGAGAGAACACATCCTGAGTGGGGCTGTCCAATGCAAACCCCTCGCAGCAGCCCAAGCGGCTCGGAAAGTGAGGATCTTTACTGAGAGGCTGGTGGGCTCCAGTCATGGACCCTGTGGTCAGCAGCATTGGTGCATGGCACCCTGGGCCAGCAGGGGCAAGAGCTCTAAGTGTGAGTGGCCGTGTCCCCAGGGCTGGCGAGGGGTAGACGACTTTGCTGTAGGACTGCTGCTTCCTTCCCCAGGCATCTGAGAATCTGTTCCCGGGCTGTGGTTCACTTCATTTGAACTCTAAATAATCCATTGGAATTTTCTAGAAAAAGTCCCCCAAAGCCAGGAAGCTCTGCTAATTCGTTATTAGGTGGCCTGTGCCGTGCCAGTCACCACCTCCCTGGCAGCTAAAAACTTCTCCTACAAGATGCCCTAAGCCTTCACTCCAGCCCAGCTTCCTCTCTGCCTCCCTGGTCAGCCCTGTCCCCACTGGCTCCCTAGCTGGCTCTGCAAGCCCACAGAGGGTCATTCGCTTGGAACACTTTTACGCCAAATAGCAGGTCACCTGACCATCTTATGCTAATGTTTCTGCTGGGGTCTGGTGCCCTTGGTGGTGGTGGGGAGCAGCCTTGGGAGGCCAGCCCCCAATCAAACCTCATTTCTAGATGAAGTGACCACTGATTGTCCATCGTGGGCTTGGGCACACACACCCCCCACCCCACCTACCCCACCCCCCGTGTTGATGCCCATGCCTCAAGGAGAGCTGTCCCCTCTCTCTCAGGACCATGGCCGTCAGATCAGAGAGATCTGGTTCACAAAGAAATCGGACTTGATGGACGAACAAGCAGTTCTCTCCCCTTGGGGCGTGTATCCTCGGGGCCTGGGAGTGCCAGACATATTCCCTTTTGTGTGGGATGGGCAACAGGAAAAGTGGCGTGACCCAGCCAGGTAGTGCCGTCTGGTGACAGAGCCTGGAAAGAAGGGTGTCGATGGGTGAAGAATTGGGGCATTGTATTACCGCCACTGACAAAAACCTCCAGGGGGGGGGGCGGGGGCGGGGAGACAGCTCATGTCTCAAATATTTCTTTCTTTTTTTTAATCTCAAATATTTCTAAAATTAATCGGAAGTGGATCCGAGGCAGATGTCTTTATGTGATTCTTAAAATATGTCTCAGTCCTAGAAAGAGCCCTTAAAGGGAAAGGGTTGGAGGCAGGGCTGCCCCCTCCACCTGCCCCTACCCCATGCACTACACGTTCTCTCAGTGACTCTGGGGACGCAGCAGATGCCACATGCGGGGCTCTGCTGACCACGAGGTCGGTGGTTTGAAACCCCTCTGGCACTCTGAAAGAGAAACTTAAGGCAGGCTGTACCCGTGAAGATGTTCAGCCTCGGACCCCCAAAGAGGGCAGCTCTGTTCTGTGTCTTAGGCCACTGGGATCCATGTAACTGGACAGCAGTGGTTTTTATTTTGGGGTGTGGGGTGTTCAATACCTATTTAGGCAGAGTTCTCTGCATAGAGAGATGATCTCTTCCTGCAGAACTCCTGGCTCCGCAGAGATGTGGGCCCTGCTGGGTTGGGGCGGGAGGGTAGTCTGCCTCCAGGCTTGCCCAGGATCCAGGCTGGGAGGTGTTCACCAGACTGACCTGTCGAGACCCTGAGCAGGAGCAGGCCATGGCCGTGCCCCTCAGAGGTTTCCACTGGAGAGACGTGAACCTGTGCCCTCTCAGAGAGCAGCTGAGCTCGCTCGCTGCACCCAAAAACTCCTGAGCAAAACTCAGGGGTGGGGGCCTGGGGCTTCTGCACTTCACAGCGGAAGTTGTGAGCCCCCACATCAGAAGCCCTGGATGTCCACATCAGAGGCATGCTCAGTTTCCCACCAGGAGACCAAGGAGCCTTAATGTTTCCATCCGTCTTTCTGCACCCAGGACAGGCGTCCCGGGAGCCCACAGGAGGCCCCTTCCCCACTTGGCTCCAGCTCTCCAAACAAGGACTCTGACTTGTCTCCTCAACAGCCAAGCTCTCGTCTGTGACCTGGGCGTTCGGGAGGAACATCGGGCATCTCGGCTCCCTGGGCTGGAGGACAACCCTCAGGGTCGTCCCCCACTTCGGAGCACGGGCCTCCCGGAGAGTCGCAGAGGCACTAAGATGGTCTTGGGGTGCTTTCTTGTTCAGTGCCATCAAGTCGGTTCCGACCCATGGGGACCCTGTGCACCACAGAGCGACACACTGCCCTGTCCCGCCGTCCTCACCAGGGGTGCCACACTGGAGCTCAGGGTGCAGCCACTGTGTCTGCCCACCTCGTCCAGGGCCAGCCTCCTTTTCGACTTTACCAAGCACAGTGCCCCCCTCCAGGGACTGGTCTCTCCTGGCAACGTGCCCAAAGTATGCGGGCGAACTGCCCGCCCCCCATCCTGACCGCTAAGGACACTCTGGCCCTGCTTCTTCCAAGAGAGATCTGTTGGTTCTTTCTGCAGTGCGTGGTACTTGCGATGTTCTGATGTTCTTCACCAACACCGTGGTCCACATGCATCCGTTCTTCTTCGGTGGTTGGGGCTGCATGTTTCACCCCATCACCCGTGATGACAGGCAGACTTGCACGGTCACCCACAGGGACTCCGTGACAAGCCCAGCGTCAGAAAGCAGCACACAGCCAGCGTCTCCCTGAGCGGCCTCGCCCTGGGGCGCAGGGCTCTGAGACAGCAGGGGTGGGGAGGGGCGCAGGAGAGTGTGCGTGCTGGGGAGGGTGCCAGCAGGTATCCCAGCCCTGTGAGAGGGCGGTGGCCTATTTTCGCTGTGTTCGTTTCAAAGGCACCAGCATGAGCCTTCTCTCCGGGAGGCCGGGCTCAGTAGAGAGGAGAGCCAGGCTTTGAAACAACGCAGAGGAGACAGTGATGCGTGGGGCTGGGCGGGCAGCTGCTGGTCCGACAGTGACCCAGCCTGGTGAACTGTCACATGGCTGCAAGGACCCTGCGGGGCAGCTCCGTGCCAGCTGCTGCCTGTCCAGCCTGGCTCCATCCCAGGGGCACCCCTGAGGCCCCCGGAGTCCTTGGACCCTGCATTTTCAGAGCAGCAAGCCGAGGCCCGAGGTGGGGTAGGGTGGGGCACACCCCGACCTACCAGATCCAGCCTTACGTGGCAGGTGTTCTCCATGAGAACCCAAGCAGTACCCCCACCTGGGGAATGCGTTCCACCACCGAGGGGGGTGGTGAGTCTCCCCAGTCTCACTGGGACTGGGTGAGTCCTGAGCTGACCCCTCCCCACCCAGCTCGCCAGGGGACAGAGAAGCTGCCTGCTCCTGCCGCAGAGAGGCTTGGCTGGTGCACCGGCTGACAGCTCTGTTCTCAGCAGCCACTGCCTTGTCTATGGCCATTTGAAGAACAGAAGGCAGTCTCCGGGGGCTCAGTGGTAAAGCAGAGGCCGGGGTTCAAGCCCCGGCCAGTGCACCTCTCTCACAGCCCCCATCCGTCTCTCCGTGGTTCAGCAGAGCTTCCAAAGTAAGGCAAGCAAGAAAGGCCTGGTGACTTATTTCTGAGAATCAGCCCGTAGAAACCCTGTGGGTGACAATGTAGGACCTGCAGTAGGTGGGGCAGGGTGGGGGCAGGGTGCAGCTGGCGCAGGACTGGCGGCATTTCGTCCCATCGTGCCTGGGGTCCCCATGTACAGGGGCCGCCCTGGTGTCAGAAACAATAGGACACTGTGACAGCAGTCACATCTAGAGGAACTATCTGTGAGATCAAGTACCATCGGTTACAAGAGGCCCTTCCACCATGCCCAGGGTCTCCGTGTGCCCGCACGGGGTTAGACAGGGAGCTGGTAACTGCCAGGTCAGAGGTTCAAACCCACCAGAGGCTCCTCAGGAAAGGGGGGACTGTCAGCCCCCATCCGTCCATAAAGATTGCTCTGAAACTCGAGGGGCGCGTCTCCCCAGGGCACCTGTCTCCAGGGCAGGGTGTTAGGGTTTTCTTGGTTTCTGTCTGCTGTTCCCTGTGTGATGGTTTTTATGCAAATCTGGCCTGACGCCCGCTTGATCTCTGTCTTTGCCACCAGACCGGCGAGGAGGACCCTAACCTGGACGAGGAGCCCTCCACTGAAGACCCCGGAGAAGAAGTAACTCTCTGAGCTTTACTACTGCTTGATGGGGTGGAGGGCGGGGGTGGGGGTGGAGCTGGACCAGGGAGGGAGGGCAGGAGGGGGTGGGAATTAGAGGCCTACGAGGAGGTGCGTTAGCAGCATCTGCAAACACACTCACACACACACATATTCTTTGCGTGCACACTATGATCTATAGTGTCCCTTTAAAGGCATATTTGAGACACAGGAAGAAGCACCACAAGCCCAGGCAAATCCCGTGGTCCTCTAGTGGTGGTGGTGGAGGTGCAGGTGGAAGTGGAGGTGGTGGAGGTGGTGGTGGTGGTGGTGGTGGTGGTGGTGGTGGTGG
>NW_022107431.1:2353987-2391301 GCF_000313985.2 Echinops telfairi
GTGGTGGTGGTGGTGGTGGAGATAGTGGTGGTGTTGGTAAAAGTAGTGGAAGTGGAGGTGATAGTAGTGGCGGTGGAGGTGGAGGTGCTGGTGGTAGTGGTGGTGGTGATAGTAAAGGTGGTGGTAGTAATGGTGGTGGTGAGGAAGGGGTTGAAATATTATTCATAAGAGCATCACCATTGTCACCCCGGCCTAAGTGACAAACCCCGGTACCTACTGAGAGTGAAAGAAGACAGCTTCTGAAGTTGTTGGGTGACAGTGGCAGGGAGCAGGGGTGTTGGGGAGGGGCGTGAGCTCCTGCTGGAAGCAGCTTTACCCACAGAAAGAAGAGCCTGTCTAGGGCCCGGGGACAAGAGGCCGAGCAGCCAGGAGGTGGCAGGGGTGCATGTGCGGGCTTGGCAGAGAAGCAGAGGGGCAGTTTCAGAAGGAGTCGCCCCCCAGGGTGTACATGTGAGGACCAGAAGGCACGTTCCCAGTGCACACACCTGCTTTCCCTCGATGGGCTGGGGAGTGACCTCTGTCCATCACAAGCGGTCTCACCCGGGAGATAACGGCGGCCACAGCCTTGTCAGTGAGGAGGGTCACTGGGCACCCGACGTTCACAGGATGGGAGAGTGAAGCAGTTAGCTCTCCTGAGGGTTGTCGTCCCCCCACTTGGGAAGGAAATTCCCTCCAAGGCAGAGGGTGCTGAGGGCTGTGGGCTCCGTCCCGACTCCTGGTGACCCCACGCAGGGCAGGAGGAATCACCCAACAATCGTTGATATGTCCGAGCCCACGACAGCACCCACACTGTCGGTCCATCTCACCGAGCGTCCTCCTCTCTCTGTGCTGACCTGGGATGTCCCTCTCTCCTGCAGAAAGTTGATGGAGCAATTAGCGAGGCCGGTTTTAGCAACCTGAATTGCTTAGCCTTGTCATGCTTAGAACCACGAGAAGTTGTGAAATGTGCAGCCCAGTGGACTTTTAAAAACAGCTGGCGATGAGGTACGGGAGTCTGGGAGGCTGCCTCGGCGGGTGTTTTGGCTTCCAAAATGGTCTTCTGACTCAGGGGGTCTGCACCCAGTGAGGGGCTCCACCTGCACCCGTGGTTTAGCCCCGAGACCCTGTCCTGGGATCAGATGGCAGAAGATGGTTGGGCCCTGTGTTAGGCAGGTTTCAGTAGAGAAACAAAACCAGGGCACTTAGGATTATATATCTATATATAAGAGGATAGATTTATACAGCAGAAAGGGATATAACAGCTAATTTAGTCCACACAGCAGTACAGAGGGCTTAGTTCAGCTCACTTCCGTGGAACAGTTAATATACTAGAAGTCCTTAAACTCAGGAGGGCTGCTGGGTCCAAGGTCAAGGAAGCAAACAGCTGAGGCTTCCTGGGGACAAGGCAGGCAGAGTCTGCCTACAGGCAGCAAACAGCAGGGTGGGTCACCAACAGTCAGTAGCTCAGGAGCTTAGCGAAGCAGACCCGGATGGGATATCAAACTCAAGCAACGCAAGACGATAGGATCCGCCAGCCTCAAGCTCAAGCGATGTACCCACCAGCAGCGTGAGGAAGCAGGTCTTGAAGGAACCTCAAGCTCTAGTGACACGATCCACAGTTGGCTGGCCCACAGGTAGTGTAGCTCACAGGTTGAGGCAGAGAACTAGCTAAAGCAGCCGCGCACGCTGGTCCGATTACCAGAGAGCAAGAGAGAGGGGGGTGGGGCTTGCTGAGCCATTTATCTCTTTGCCCTCCAATCAAACTGTGACCTGATTAATCCCACATCTTCCTATTGGCCAGGTTGACACAATAAACCTACCTATCACAGGCCCACAGCTGGCTACTGCCCTGGGCGCCTGGGGCCTGCTCTCAGCCATGCTTGGCAAAAGCAAGCTTGCTGTCTTCCCAGACAAGCCATTTCTCCCTGGCAGGGTGGCCTCTTGTTCCCCTGGGAGTGCAGTCACCTCTCGGTTTCACGGAGGCCAAGGAGGGAGTGGACACACAGACCTGTGACTTGGGCGTCCAGTTCAGCTCCTGGAAGATGGGCGTCCAGTTCAGCTCCTGGTGTAGCCCACTGCTCTTGGGCCAGCCCTGCCCACGGCAACCACATGGATGGTAGTCTTCATCAGCACCTTGGCTGCCATTGAGTGGAGTCTACTATGGGGCCACTGTGTGTCCTGAGTGCCGTCCAGCTCAGGGGATATCAGACAGCAGTCTCTGGAGACCCACAGGGTCCTCACTGGCACCTTCAGGAGGCGCCCGAGCCCCTAGCCTTGATGCTTAGTCTTAGTCTGGACCCGCCACTGCCGCCTGGGTGACTGCTGGTGTTGGAAGTAGCAGGGAATGGGGGATCAGGTAGCGGCATTCCCCCCACAAACCTGGGGAGGTAGCTGCACAGCAGCCTCCCAACCACCCTAGCGGGGCACGTGGAGCAAGGTGTGGGGCCTTGGTGGGGGCAGTGGGTGAGGGAGGATCAGCCTCTGAGCTCAGGCCTCAGAGGATACAGGCCACTACCTGGCTGCTGTAAGGCCGCTCTGATAGGCTGTCCGCAGACAGGGGGGTGGGGGTGGGAGCACAGTGGTGGCCAACTGCAAGACTCAAGCCCAGCAGCTGGTCCATGGAAGAAAGACGACGCGGTCTGCTCCAGTAAAGACTCACCTAAGGGGCAGGTGCTCTCTGTCCTGCAGGGCTGATAGGAGTGAGAATGGGCTCGATGCCCATGGGCCGATAGGCGTTTATGGACCTTTGCTTCCTGGAGATTGCATGCACACATGAGCCCAAGTCTAAAAGGATGGCTGCCAGCATCCCCACTTGCACGTGCCGAGCGTATTTACACCTGAACAAAACCACACGTAGTCGCTTCTGACTCATAGGCACTCCACAAAGACAGGGTAAGAACTAACCCCCCGGGAGTTTCCAAGACTGTAACTCTTTATGGGGCTGAGAGAGCTTCATCTTTCTCCCTCGGGGCACCTGGTGGTTTTGAATTACTGATCTTGCGGTTAGCCACCCAACATAACCACCAGGCCATGAGGGCTCCCTTATTCCGACGGCAGCACGTTTCAGCTCGTCTCTGCCCACGGTGGGCAGCTGCAGAGGCGTTCGCTCGGTCTCAGGGAGAGGACTTCGTCTGCTTAGGCGCCTCTCAGAAACACACGGGCCGGTCCTGCCCGTCCTAGAGGGTCGCCTGAGTCAGAATCGGCTCGCCGGCAGTGGGCTGCGTGTGTTCAGTGTAGCGGCAGACCGTGGCCATGGAAAGAACTATCTCGAATAAGGCTATCCATGACCAGCTGCGGGCACCGGCCACGCGAAGCATTGGGCCCCCTCCTCTGCAGGGCACCCTCGGCACAGCCAAGGCGGGGCTGAGACAAGGCCAAGGCTAAGGGGAAGGCTTCGTGCAGACAGCGGGGCCCAGGAGCAGCCAGGCCTGGTGGTGTGGGGTCTCATCTCCCTCCCGCATGGAGCCCATGGAAGGAAGATGAGGCTGACTGCCCCCTTGGGGGTCTCCAGCCTTGCTGTGGGTTGGAATTAGCTCAATGGCAGTGGGCTCAGTTTTCTTGGTGGCTCTGGGGGGCCAAGCCTTGCACTGCTAAAAGGTGCAAGGTGGGGTGCCCTCCGGGCCCTTCAAACCCACCAGCTACTCTGCGGGGGAAGATGATGCAGTCTGCTCCCACGAGGATTTACAGTTTCAGACCACGCCCGGCCGGGGAGGGGTGGGAGCAGCTCTGCTCTCCCCTCTCATGTCGGCCGCTCTAAGTCAGAATGCGCTTGGTGGCTGGGACTGTTTGGGGCGTGGGCACCAAGGAGGCTGGAAACACATGTTAGCCGGGGAAAGGAGCCTGACCATCCACCTCCCTCAAGGCTGGTGGCTCTGACCTTGAGGTCTGGCTGCACTTCATGGGACGACTGGTCCTCCTTCCTCCTTCCCAGAGGAGGCAGGGCTGCACATGGCTTAGCGTCCTTCGTAAGACCCATTCACCTTGGGCCTCCACATGACTAGGCTGCAGGTCAGCCCAGCCAGGGAGACAGACTGATGGTGATTCTCCAGGGCCCTGCCAGAGAGTCTGCCCAGCTTGCAGGACAGACAAATAGTAGGGTGCTGTATGAATGGGGTGAGGGTGCCTGGCCCCCTCTGATATCAAAGCAGGCAGGAGACCAGACCCCGTGTCACCAGGCCCAGGCTGACTCCTGGGGTGCTGAGGTCAGACGTGGGCCCCCTCCAACCTTCCTCGCCCCTTCGCAGACCAGCCGCCCCTCCCTCAGCACACGGTGCTCCTCCCCTGGCCCCCACCACTCACTGCAGTAGACACACGGAGCTCTCAGGCTGCGCTCAGGACTAGGGTGTTTGTGAGGGAGACGGACAGGCTACAACTGCCCGGGATCCAGCTGTTGAGTGGATAGCGTCCTCCCTGCCATGCCGGCAGGCACACCTCTCGCTGGTCTAGCCTTGAAGGCCCCTGAGCTCAGCCTGCTAGGCCAGGGTCCCAGGCCTCCTTAAGCAGTGGTTCTCAACCTTCCCAATGCTGCGACCCTTTCATGCAGTTCCTCATGCTGTGGTGACCCCCCAACCATCAAATTATTTCTGTTGCTACTTCATCACTGTCATTTTGCTACTGTTATGAATCGGGCGACCTCTGTGAAAGGGTCATTCGACCCCCAAAGGGGTCACAAACCAAAGGTTGAGAACCGCTGTCCTTAAGCATGCCTGACAAGGGCCCGGCGGGCACCCCACTCCACCACAAGCTTCATCCCAGAGGGGCAGGGTTCAGCCCTAGCTCCTGGGGTCAGCCCTCAGAACTCCAGAGTGACTGTCTGGAGACACCCCACTAGGCAAATGAACCTCCTGTGGAAGGCACTCAGCCTTGCCCGTCTCAGGGAGCCCGCCACTCTGTCCTGTGCATGGGGACCCCAGGTGCTGCCTCGCTACGCCTCCACCACTCTCTATCACTGGGCCAGGGACGTCCAATGCACAGGGGTCCCGGGGTCCAAAGGACACGCTCCTCTTCTCTCTCTCTCTCTGGTCGTGAGACCCGCCCTCCTCTGCTGAGATGCTACCTTTGACGCCCATCAGGGTGGGAACATGGGTCCATCTCCACATTAGAGTCTCACTTTTGACAGTCGCAGCACAATCACTCACCACAAAGTCATGAAATCCTATCAGAATCTTCTATCGCTGTCTCTACCTCTGACCTGCCAGGCCAGGAAGGAATATACCAATCTGCCTGACCTCCACACCCTCACCCCCCAACCATTTGGGGGACCCCCTGGAGCCTGTCTGAAAGAGCCCTATCAGCCCACCTCGCCCCATAGGTACGCTCTGAACCCAAGTCCCGCTGACAGCAGGGCAGCCACCTGGATCAGCGCATACCACCGGGGGACCCCGAGTGACTTTCACTGGTCCCTTTAAAATAGAAACAGTGAAACCAGCCCAGGGAGGTTTGCACAGAAACAAGACGAGATGGACGACTGAGTCTGGGAACTAATAAAGCAATTAAGTGCAATGCAATTAAGGGCTAAATCAGAGACAGAATAGTTTGGGGAAAAAGACAGAGAGAACATTCCCCCAAGGCCTGCTCTGGGTCTGATCTGAAGCTTCCTTCCAAATGGAGAGACAAACAAACTGGTCTTCCCAAAACCTCCTTCTCGGCTCCTGGGCACCGTTATGACTACATCAGCCTCTGGGTGCCTCAACAGCCATTGCGTGGACGTCTGTGGCCCCATAGGGTTTGTCTCCTGAGGTTCAGCATCCCCCAGTGGCTTTAGAGACCCCACCCTGACTCTTGCAGCCCTAAATCACGGTGGGATACAGGCAGGTGTGGACAAGGGCATCGCTCTGGGCTGTGTCCAGTGGACAGGTGGGGGACAGGGGGTGGCAGCTGTCCACTACATCCTCACTCAATGCCTCTGCCTCCACTCCTCCTGTTGCCCCTCCGTACCCCGGCTATCCCCGCCTGTCCTAAGAGCCCGGGCCAGCAGCTCTGGCTGTGGGAACGAGGATGCCGGAAACAAGGCTCCCACAGTTTTGCATGGCGTTCACGCAATGTCCAACCCCCTTAGCGCTGCCCTGTGTCACGGGTGGTCTGGTGGGTGTAAAGTGGAGGCGCGCAGTCCTAGAGAGAAGACTCAAGCTGTAAAGCAGAGCCTTTTAATGACGGTCCAGAGACCTTTCCGACTGGAGGCCATCCACATTCTGTGCAAAGATGGTGGGGTGGGGATGGGGGGTGCTGGATGAGGAGGGAGGGGCACTCGTGTGCAGCTGGAGCAAGAACCAGAGCCACGAAGGCAAGGTTGGGTGTGGACCCTAGGGGGACAGAGGGATGGGGTCTGGGCATGGGGACACAGTAAGGAGAGGGGTGCCCACAGGGTGGGATTAGGAGCCTGGCTTTCAGTCTGGGTTGTTACAAGGCTATGGCAGGGCAGGTGGCTCAAGGGACCCTCCATGAAGCTACGTTCTTGACCCTGCCTGTGCCTGGGGGTCTGCTGAGAAGACTTTCCACCGTGCGGCACAGGGAGACCTCATAGGGAGAAACTCATGTACCTGGTGTGTGTGTCTGTCCATCGAGGACAGATGCCCTGGGAACAGATGGTCCCCTCCACTTGCTGGACTCCCTGTGAGGTCTGTGGGTGGGTCAACGTCCAGGTCAGAGGTGCTGCTGTAGGATGACCCCACCTGCTGCCATTGAGTGGACTCTGCTCCGGGTTCCAGGCTGTGAATCTTCCCTGAGCAGCAGCCCTGACCGAGCCTCCTGGGTAAGGAGGCCATCCCTTGGAGGGAGGGGACCCCCAGCTGCCTGCCTGCTCCCTGGTTCATCATGTCCGGGCCCACTTGGAGACAAGGGCCATTCTCTGCGGCTGCCCGCTTGACCAGGTGCGGGTGCACAGTGAGTGTGCAATAAACCCTGGCTGCCACATTGCAGGCCCCACGGAAGGCAAAGGGTGCCTGCCAGGCATCCCAATGAGGCACCAGCACGTCACCCTGGGCAGAGTGCCCACTGCTGCTCACACCCACCCATGTTGGCAGGTCTTGTCCGCCCCGAGCTGGGCCCACCGAGACGTGTAAACAAGCCCTACTCTCTCTGGTGGGCGGGTGTCGTGGGCAAAGCCTTGGCTGGGCATTGACTTCCTCAGCTGCATCTGTGCATGCCCCAGAGCAAGGAGCCCACATTGAGAACATCCCCAGAGGGTGGGCCCTGCCTCCTGTTCGTCCAATCGCAGGTAGCTCACGTTATTACGGACAACCAGCCCCAAGCCAAGGCCTCACACAAGTGCCGACTCTGTTTCCCTGTACAGCTTTTTGGGGAGAGGGGATGGGGGTGAGGTTTGGTGCAGAAGGTTGCCATGCTTTCTTCCCTGGCACTGGAGCAGCTGACCCCCCAGGTGGCAGCTGAGTGAGTACGTGTCAGCACTGCTCCACAGGGGAGAGGAAGGAGCAGTTTCAGGGCTCCAGGAGCAGGTGTCCACAAGGAGACCGTGGCTGGGGCGGGGTGACTGGTGTGGACGGGTTGAGAGCGATGCTTGGGGGTGGGGGTGGTCATGCAACTGACATGCTCAACAGGCAGCTGAAGTGACAAATCACACTAACGTAACCAGCCAGGTACTCTTGGGTTGGCCCAAAGACCACCGAGAGTGGGCCAAGCCAAGATGCGAGCCTAGTGTGAGCCCAGCACTGATGGCTCCTGAACCCGGGGCCTCACCTCTGAGCGACACCGCCCCTGGCCATGCCCTGAGGTGATTTCGTGGGGCAACAACTCCGCCCTCCTCGGTCACGGACCAGATCACACCAGTACAGCCCCGTGGCTGAGAAAGAGGGTGTTGTCAAGCAATCCCTGTGGAGAAGCTCCGTCTGCCACTGAGCTTGCAGTCGGTCCGATTCAACTGAGTCGGTACCACCAACAGAGACAGCATGGCAGACCACAGGGCACACAGCGTTCAAACCAAATGGCCTGCAGGTGGGACTTGGGTCCTGTTAATCTCAAGAGAAAGGGGCCTGGTGGTGCAGGGGCTTAGCCATCTGGCGCCGCTGGGACAGTCTGAGGTCAGAGAGGAAGGTGCTGGGCATGCGTCCTGTGCTCCAGATGTGCCAGCCACCTGATGAAGGGGTGCCAGCTTTCCTGAGTAAAACCCAAAATACCCACCAACCTAGAAAATGTGCCAGGAGGCGTGTCTATTTATGCAGAAGGTGCGACCGCGTGAGTCGGGGCGTTTCCTTCTCCCCCTCCCTCCCTCCCTCCCTCTTTTGCTTGCTCGGCCGAGTCCGCTTGCTCTCTGGATTCTTTCCCAGCCGCCATCGCTGGTACAGAGACACGCCCACCCAGTGTCTGGTGGGAGACTCCTCCCTCGCGTGCCCAGATCCAGGGTCCACTACACATTGGGTTCTAGTGCCGTCTGCCTGGGTCATGCTCCGGCCACCAAACCAAAGCCCACTGCCACCCAGCGGTACCCCGTAGCAGCGTCCTCCCTCGCCTGCAGAGCTGCTGTGGTTCCAGTAGCTTCCAGCCCCGACCTCGAGACCAAGACCCCTTTGCTGCCCTAACCTGAGGGAGGCCTTGTCTTCAAACCTGCCTGCGCCCCTGTGAGAACACACCTTTCTGGGCTGCATTTGAAAACCTGCCTGTGGTGACGCTTGTCAACTGTCACTTGCACGTGGTGGTGGTGGGGTGCCATGGGTCTGTCCCTGCACACGGCCACCGTGTGCACCACAGAACACAACGCCGCCCCACCTGTGCCGTCCTCACAACTCTTCCTGTGTCTGAGCCCATGGCGGCAGCACGGTGTCCATCCATCCTGTCCAGGGTCTTCCTCTGTTCGCTGCCCCTCCACTTTACCCAGCACGACGTCCTTCTCCAGGGCCTGGTCTCTCCTGACAGCACGTCTGAAGTACGTGAGACTAAGTCTCGCCGTCCTCGCCTCTAAGGAGCGCTCTGCCCTCCTTCTTCCAGGACAGGTCCGGTTGTCCTTTCAGCAGTCCACATACTTTGCATACTCGTCTCCAGCGATGCCATTCAAATGCACGGGTTCTTCTTCGGGCTTCCTTGTTCAACGTCCAGTGCTCACGTGCATGTGAGGCAATGGAAGTACAACCCACAGCTCGGGTCAGGTGACCTTAGCTGCGTGCACAGAACTTGCAAAAAGAGGAATGACCTCAAGTGGCTCCCACCCCCGCAGGTCGCAGAGCAGCGCTGACACGTGCTTCCTGAATTACAAGTCAAGGACATCACGAAGGGCCTCATCACCAGTCAGTGGGTATTTGTTGAGGGGCCGGTTTGCTCCCAGACAACACATACAGCTCACAGTTCTGACAATGAGAACCTCTACCTCAAGTGCTCTGAGAAATGGGCTCTCTCTCTTTCTCTCTCATGCATACATATCTATGTAGACTGAGGAGCTCCGGGGACATAATAGTTATGCTCAGCAGTTCAAAACCACCAGCTTGTTCTTTGGGAGAAAGACGAGACTTTCTACTCCTATAAAGGGTTACAGTCTCAGAAGCCCAGTGTCTGGGCAGTGCTACCCAGTCCTACAGGGTTGCAGTGAGTCGGCCGTGCAGTGAGTGACTGAGTGATGATTGTCTATCTACCGTTGTTTATTTGTAAGGAGCCCTGATGGCGTGTAGCTGGTAGCATGCTGGGCTGCCAGGCACGAGATCAGCGGTTCGGAGCCACCAGCTGCTGCATGAGCGAAAGATGAGGCTTCCTGCTCCCACAGAGTCGCTGTCCTGGAACCCAGGGCGGCTCCGCCTCGCCCTGTCTGGTCACTGCAGGAGTCGGGATGACTCCATGAGTGTTTGGGGCTTGGTTGGTGCAGTGTGTGAGTGCTGGGCTGCCAACTGAAGGGCCGGTGGTTCCAGCCCAGCAGCTGCTCTGCAGGAGAAAGATAAGGGAGCCTCAGGAGCCTATTGGCCAGGTCATCTCTGTCCTGGAGGATGGCTACAAGTCAGAATCCCCTCACCGGCAAGCGGGAAGGGATGTGCTTTCCTGTAACACCACCTTTGGTGCAAGAAATGAGGCAAGTTGAAACAAAGCACTTATAGAGTTAAGATTTCATTGTTTCGTGGCACACACAGTGAGCCTCCCCGCAAGGCCGGCAGGGAGCAGGCACAGCAGAGGTGCACACAGCGGTCCCCTGCGAGGATCAGGTGGGACATCCCAGGACATGTGTCCATGACTGTGTTTCCAGCTCAGGACAACACAGGACTCAAGCCCTGGCTCCGTCCGCTGGGCTTTACAGGGAGCGGGTGGTAGACTGATGGTAAGGAGCAGAATTGGCAGCTGCCTCTTGGATTCTACATGGCACTGCCTCCGGAAGGGGCCAGAGCTGGCTGACCGTGAGACCTGGATGAGCCTGGCTGTGTTGCTGTCCCCAGACGTGAGGGGGATCCCCGGGGACATGGAGGAAGAACACAGGAGCTGGCTGGAAGGGTGCCAGTGGGCCAAATCTGGAACAACTGTGCTCGATGGCAATGGATCATAAACCCAAGAGGAATACTAAACATCAGTGAGTCCATGGCGACACTCAAGAAAGACACTCTCGACAGAAGAGTGTCAACCATTAAGTGACAGAACCATGACAGCGTGGAAGCCCATCCCTCTAGACCTCTGGTTTCACAAGGAACACAGACATGGACGGCCTACCTTCACTAAGGAGCGCTGACCGAAGGCACCTCCGCCGTGGCCCCTCGAGGTGCGGCATGGGAAGTGGACAGTGAGCAGGGAGGACTGTGGTAGGATGGGTGCCTTTGCATCATGGTGTTGGTGAAGAACACGAATACGCGCAGGCTGTCAGAAGCCCAGCCCAGCTCATCCGGGAAGAGGTACAGCACACTGCTCCTGGGGAGGGAGGATGGTGAGCCCATCTCACGTACTTTGGACAGCACGCTTTGACGCGAGGGTCAGAGCAAAAGAAGAACGCGCCCCACGAGATGGAGGCACACAGTGGCTGCAGCGGCGGGCACACAAACAGCTGTGAGGATGGCGCAGGCGTGGGCAGTTGCTACGAGGGAGGGCCGATTCAACAGAACCTAACTGCAACCAAGAGACCGGCGGTGCCCTGGTAGTGCGGTGATTGCAGCTCAGCTGCTAACCCAAAGGTCAGAGGTTCTAACCCACCAGCTGCTCTGTGGGAGGAAGACGTGCAGCTTTGGAGCGGTGTGGGCCAATTCTGCTCTACCCCGTGCGGGGACTGGGAGTCGGAACGGTCCGATGGCAGTCGGTCTGGGTTTAGAGGGCACATAACAAGGTGACGGTAGAACATTTCGTTGCTTTTTGTTCAGGAAGAGACCAACCGTTAGTTAAGAGAGACACTTGCAAATGGTCAGTCAGTACCAGAAAGACTGCTGTTGCCATCACAAAGCAGTGTCTCACTTACACCCCACGCCGCACGCCTATGGAAAGTGACTTTTGATCACTGTTCCTTTAACAAACCGCACAGCAGAGGGAGGTCCCTTAGACCGCCACCTCCTGCTTGCTCCAGTGCCTGGGGGGTAGCAGCTGAACGCCTTGGCCGCAGGAGCTCCTCACTACAGCGAACGCTGCTACATTGTAAAAACCCGCGCTGTTACATTGTACGTGAGCAGTGAGGTGAATTCCTTTCCCCCTGCTGGAGCTCAGCACGATCAAACCCACCCTTTCCACCGTGGAAAACCCTGGTTCCGGAAAGCTCCCCACGAGGCGGTAGTCCGGGGTCTGGCCAGCGCTGCTGTGTGCTGTCTGCCTCCGTCAGCGCCCAGTCTCAGAAACCCTCAGAGCAGTTCTGCTCCGCCCTCGGGCTCCCTGCCAGTCGGAATCCGTCACCAGGCGGCGACGCCGTGTGGGTCGAGGGTGGGCTTTATCAGGACGGAGGTGCTCTGCCTGCGTGCAGGGTCCTTGTGACCTGAGCTCCAGTCTAGGCACGTTGGGTCCCCACAGCTGTGTGACGGTGGCTCCCCAGAACCCATGACCACGGCGTGCTGTGTGGGAGAGTCTGGCATCACTCCCAGTGGACCGTGGCATTGCCTGCAAGCTATGAGGTGGGCAATGGGCCCGTCCAACAAGAGGAGGCCCTCAGCCGTGGGGTGCCTCCCGGAGTACATGCAGTGAGGTGGTGGGAGCCCATGGGTGGGGAGTGGCGGGGCATGTAAGGTAGAGGAAAACGTTCCTAGCAGAGGGACAGGGTGTCACTTTGAGCCATGGTGTCCAGTTGGCTTTGGTATTGGAGACCTCACCCATAACAGAGGGAAGGACGGTCAATGGAGAGCCCTCTTGAAGGTCATTGTCTGAGCCGGTTGTGGGGGCTGCTGTGTGGGTTCATGTCCGTGTCCAGCGGCTGGGCTTTCCTGACCGACATCTTCAATAGGCAAGCGTGTCCTGCCGTCTCCCTTGGGGGAAGCATTCTGGGCATGTTTTTTCTGGAGCCGATCTGTCCTCCCTTCTGATGGTCCACGATGTGGTCAGTAGTCGTCACCAAGCCCCGTCCAAAGGCATCGCTTCTTCTGCCTCCCCCTACCTTGTCCGGATCCTAGACTCAGCTTGGCCTTGGTCTGTCGATGTTGGGTGGCCCTATGGCACCAACTGACGAAGCTGGGGCGTGTAAAGTGATGCAATTCAGGGTCTGTAACGGCTATTTCTCAGGTCTTCCACGGTGTCCCTCCATCTCATTGAGGGCGTCTCGCTGCCCCTCCACGTTACCAAGCACGAGGTCATTCTCCAGGGGCTGGTCCCTCCCCACGACACGCCCAGAGTCGGCTGATGAAGCCTCGCCATCCTCCCGCCCAGAGTCGGCTGATGAAGCCTCGCCATCCTCCCGTCTAAGGAGCGCCCGGGCTGCCCGCCCTCGGAGGCAGATGTTTGTCCATGGTACTTTCCGTGTTCTTGGCCAGCCTCACAGTTCAAGTGCACCGATTCTTCCTTATTCGATGTCTAGCTTTCCCACGCCTATGAGGCCATTGGCAAGACCATGGCTCAAGTCAACCCACCTTAGTCCTCAGAGGGATGTGTTTGCTCTTCAGCACCGCGGAGAGGTCTTGTGCAGCGGACGGGCAGTATTTTTGCAGTTGGCTTTTGCCCCCTCCCTGTTATGAGGCACTCTACAGTGTCCACCTCTATCCCGGTCTCCATCTAAAAGATGGCTTTCTATCGAGCCGTAACAACGTTCTCGTGATCCTGGCTTAAAGATGCCCCCGATGACTCCCCACGGGCTCCGCGTGGTTCCCTGTCGGCACGGCTCAGGTGGACATGACGTCTCCAGGTGACGGCTTCCTGCCAGCGTAACAGTTCTGCTGCCACACACGGCAGCCAAATTCTCCTGAAAGGTCTTCATTTCTCCTTTTCAGCTGCTCACACGCACACACACACACACACACAGAAGCTGAAGTGTGAAGAACGGTGACAGGAGGATCCATGGCAAGAATATTGACTACCATGTGCATTACCGAAAGAACAAACAAGTCCTCCTCAGAAGAGCGTCTCCCAGGATGCCTCTCAGAAGTGAGGATGGGAGGCCCCGTCTCCCACATGCTGGACCCGGCATCCAAACCACCCGAACTCCCTGCCACCAAATCCAGTGCGACTCACAGTGACCCTGTAGGACAGGGTGGGACTGCCCCCGAGGGTTGGTAAGGCTGTCACTCCTAACAGGAGGAGAAAGTCTCATCTCCTCCCGTGGTGAGGCTGGAGGGTTTGTTAGCAGCCTGACGTGGAGCCCATTGCTCCACCCGACACTGTCCACACCACAGACCCAGCACCAGGAAAGACCAGATGCTAGAAACATCATGGCGGGCAGCCCAGAGGGCCAGTGAGAACGGAGGAAGCCCTCCCTGAGATGGACGGACATGGTGGCTGCCACCAGACATGGCAAAATTGTGGGGATGGTGCAGGAGAGGGCAGGGGGGTCATTCTTGATCCTTCGGTCACCAGGAGTTGGACTTGACAAGGACAACGAGTGTCACGTGGATGGCCAGAGGAGGAGCAGGTCAGTCCCCAGGAAGCACAGGTCAGTCCCCAGGAAGCACAAGCAGTGTGCTCCGTAGAGGCCTCAGACCAGGTCTGAGAGGCTTCCTCTGCCCTACGTTGGGCCTGTCCTTGAAGAAGGACATCATGCATGGCAAAGTAGAGGGTCCATGAGGAAGAGGAAGACCCTCAACGTGGCCACAGCTGCAGGACTGGGCACATTTCACTCTGTTGAACCTGGTGTCCTATGGACAGGAGTGAACAGCCTCGCCCAGGCAACACCCCTCGTGGGGACTCGGAGAGGGGCAGAGAGTGCTATTGACACCAGGCCAGCTCTTAGGGCTTGAAGGCCCTGGGTGATGCCATTGAGTGCACTGAGATGCTAGTCAAGGGGTTGGCAGTTCAAGTCCACCCAGGGCCCCTCAGAAGAAGCATCTGTTGACCCCTGTCGTCCTTTGAAAATCTCCTGGATCGGTTTCACTGTTACACAAAGGGACTACCATGGGCAGGGCTGATGGGCAGTCGGCAGCTTTCTTGTAAACTGGCCACATTGCAGAGACGAGAGCAGGGAGATGCCTTTGAGCATCACCATGGCAGGGGCTCTGGGGAAGGGAGCAGGAGGTCTCTACCTGGCACTGAGAGTCGGTCAATAACAGGATCCTTTTCCCTCACTGACGACGGCCGTCTGAGCTTGTTGAGCCGGACAGTGCTTCTTGCTAGTGTTCGTACCCAGATCAGCTCTGAGAAAGGAGAATCAATTTCCACCTCCCCACAGGGGACATCGGAGGTCAGGAAGGCCCGGGGTTGTCAATGTCTTCTATGGACGTGGGAATCGATGACAATGACGATGGCAGGGAGGAAGCACCCAGCGGTGGGTGCGGAGGCCCTCAGGTTGGCTCTGACGCACGGCGGGCCTGTGGACAACAGCACAACCCACCGCGCCATCCTCACAATCGTCACGTGCGAGCCCAGGGCTGGGGCCACTGCATCCGTCCATCTCGTTGAGAATCATCCTCTCTGTCGCTGAACCATGACTTTGCCAAACTTGATGTCCTTCTCCAGGGCCTGGTCCCTCCCGATCACATGCCCACAGCATGAGATACGGAGTCTTCCCATCCTGGCATCTATGGAGTGCTCCGGCTGGACTTCCTCCAGCACTGACTGGGGCGTTCGCCGGGCAGTCTGGGGTCTAGTCCATCCGCTTCGCCAACGCCATTGTCAGGTGGCATCAAGGGTGACATTTTGGAAACGCATCACTTTTTGTTTCCACTGTCTGTGGAGCACCCAGGAGCCCTGGCGCTGAGCTTAGGTGTTGGGCTGCAGCATCACCCTGTCTTTCTCTCTCTGCACTACTCCCTGCCCAGCTGTCCCTTTTGCCCCTTTCCGTGGAACTAAGGCCACCCCCTGGTAGTGCAGGGGGCTATGTATTGGACCACTAACCTCAAGATCAGAAGTTGGAAACCACTGGCAGCTGAAGTTTCTAGTCCCATAAACAGTGACCATCTGGGAAACCCAGGGGGCCATCTGCTATGAATCCACCTTGGCTCAACACCAGTGAGGTTTTGTTTTATTTTTTTTGGGGGGTGGTGGTTCTGGAGCCCTGGTGACACAAAGGCAACATTGCTCAGGTGCCAACCAAAAGGTCAGAATCATCAGCCAACCGTGGCGGCACTGTTTTGGTCCCAGAAAGGAGACCCCCCCTACCCCCCCCACCCCCCTACCCCCACCCCCACCCCCGCCTCCCAGCCCTGCCTCAGGCCAGAGACTGGGGGACGGAGCAAAACTGTACCCCAGGGTCTCCAAGACTGTTAGACAGCCTCATCTTTCTCCCTCCAAGCAGCTGGTGGGTTTGAACTGCGAACGCCGAAACCAGCAGCCCGGTGCCTAACACACGGTGTCACCAGGAGGCCTTCACTGCCCTGTGGGGTGACCTCAGCTGGAACTTACAAAAAAGCTGTGGGCTTGGATCGTCTTTGGCATATTTACCTTCTAATGCAGAGCCCGGGTTTACTCTAGCTTTAACTAATTTACCATTCTTAATCTACATATGTGCGTTATTTTACTGAATCCTTAGGACTCCACATCACATTGGCAGTTGGCTTTCAAGTGCAGTGGTGGAGAGCAGCGAGCGCCATTCAATCTGAGGGTGAGAACCCTGACTGAAAATGTATGTGGGGCATCTCTGAGAGGCGGCTGTTTCTCCCCAGAGGCACCGCTAAGAGGTGTCATTAGCACCCCCAGCCCTGCAGGCAGCCACTTAGCCAGCATCCTCTGCCTTCTCCAGAGCTGTTCTTACCGGTGCTTCCTCCCATCCCTGAGAGCTACCATTTGTGAACCTCAGAAAATGGCTTAGGAGATCAGCTATGGAAAATGCAAGGGCAATTTTCTAAATGTTTTTATGCAAATGAAAGCTCTAAGTGTTATGCAAATGAAGCATGTCCTTCCCCCAGTTCCCTGCTCAGAGGGGGCTGTGACTCATGGGAGGGCACGGGCTCCGTGAGGACAGAGCCCACGTGACTTGCTGCGACCCACGTGGGTGGACCAGGCTGGGAACTTCCTGGCTGCTCATGACTGGTCCTGGCTGGTCTGTCTGACCCTGGCTGGTCCTGGCCGGTCTTGTCTGACCCTGGCTGGTCCTGGCTGGTTCCATCTGGTTCTGTCTGGTCCCAACTGGCCCTGGCTGGTTCTCATTGGTCTTGGTTTATTTCGGATGGTCTTGACTATATCGTTAATCCTTCCCCCATGGCAAAGCCCAAACCCACAGCCGTCACAGCGATCCTGTCAGACAGAATTGAACTTCGCCTAAGACTGTGTACCCTTTTGGAAGCAGGCAGCCTCGTCTTTCTCCCTCAGAGCAGCTGGTGGGTTTGAACCACCAGCCTCTCAGTCAGTTGATAGCCTTACGCTTAACCCACTGACTGGAAGAGATCCTTGGCTCATAACCTAGTCTCCTCGGTCCTAGGAAATGCCTACAAATGATGACTGGGGAAGGCATTCCGCATCGTCCGTTTGCCCGGCTGCATCCGTGGAGGCCACCTTGTGTGGCGTTACAGTTAGGTGCTCTCGCGTCCTGTCTTCAGCACTCTGCTCTCGGCCAGGCTGCAGGGAGGCCCGTGGGCAGCATGCCACCTTTACCCGAGCATGTTCGAAAGTGGCATTCCGGTGCTTGGAGTCCTGTAGGAGCACAATCAGCACAGTTAAACAATCAGTGCTTTAAAAAACAAACAGACAGAAATCTGACCACCTGGAAGTAAATCTTAGTGATTGAGGAGGCGGCCTTTTGAGTCAGCTAAGTTTGAGTCTTGCTGTGTGACCTTGGGGGAGATGGCTTGGCCACCCCAAGTCCTAGCATCACCACATGGGGTGTGGCCTGCCCCCCCTCTCCACTCTCCTGGCTGTAGAGGTGCCATCATGCCTGTTCTGACTCGCAGTGGCGGGGCACAATAGAGGAAAACCCCACCTGGTCCCGAGCCAGCCTCAGCGTGGTGGGTGTGAGGTTGAAACGGAGGCACAGAATGAAAATAGAGCTCAGCCGAGGAAGAAGCGTAAAGGAAGGCTTTATTGAGGTAGGAGAAACTCCGGGCGAATTCCACGACCCAACGAGTTAGGTCAGGAAAGTCGCAGCTTGTCAGTGAGGCGGTGGGAGATATATATATAGGGCTCAAGGAGGTATATAGGGCTAAGGAAGTATATGTTGACAGAGGAAGGGAGAGTTTTATTGCTTGCAGCTGCTGGGCCTTGAGTCAGGATGCGACCTGTGGGAAGTCATCTTGTTGCTTGCAAACCTGCTCTCTGGAGTGCTGGGAAAGGGGCTCTACAAACCGGCCTGGGAAGATAATTGCTTCCTGGGGTGCTGGGGAAGGGGCTACACAAACCCAGCCTGGAGAGAGAAGCTCTTTGGAGTGTTGGGGCAGGAGTTGCATAGTTCAATAGGTCATCCATCCTCCTGAAAGGCTGGGAACAGGAGCTTTGAGGTTTCATCTTCCTGAGGAGCCGGAGAGGAGGTGGGGGCTGCCTGGTCCCAGCCCAACCAGTGGGGATGCCTGAGCCCATTGTTACGGCCATGGTGTCATTCCATGTCCTTGAAAGACTTTCTCTCTTCCTCTCCCCTGTACTGTACCAAGCAGAGCGTCCCTTCCAGCGACTGAGCTCTTTTGAGAACCTGTCCAAAGTCTGTGAAGCAGAGGCTCCCCATCCGGGCCTCTAAGGGGCACCTGGCTGGGCTTTCCAGGACCGTTGTTTGTTCTGCTAACAGCCGTGGTACTGTCAGGATTCTTCGCCAGCACCCGCGTTCAAACGCATACGTTCTTGCTGGGTCTTCCTCATTCAATGTCCAACTTCCACATGCACAGGAGGTGATGGAAAAGACCATGGCTTGGTCAAATGGACTCTTATCAGTGGGAAGAGACGATGGAGAAGCTCAGTATCAGCCCCTAATACAGACCAGGGACTGACTGTGGAACAGACCATCAATGGCGCACACCTAAGTTCAGGATAGCGCTGAAGACAATTAAAACAAGTTCACGAGGGCCAAATTTGACCTTGAGTCTACCCCACTTGAATTTCAAGGACGTCTCAGGAACAGACTTGATGCATTGAACACTAAAGACAGAAAGCCTGAGGAGCTGTGGGAGGACATCAAGACCATCATTCATGAAGAAAGGGTCCTTAAAAAGACAAGGAAGGAAGGAAGGATCAACGTGGTTCTCAGAAAAGACTCTGAAAAGTGCTCTTAATGATGGACTAGCTAAAGCAGATGGAAGGATGAAGTCAAAGAGCTGAATAGAAATTTTTATTTTAATAGAAATTTTTAAAGGGCCACTCTAAAAAAGACTAAGCCACAGATTACAATGACATGAATAAAGGCCTAGAATTAGGAAACCAGAGGGGAAGACCCTGCTCAGCATATTTTAAACTGAAAGAACTGAAGAAAAACAAGTCAAGACCAGAGTTGCAATCTTGGAAGATTCTGTGGGCAAATACTGAACGATGCAGGAAGCATCAAGAGAAGATGGAAAGACTGCACAGAGGCACTGTACCCAAAAGAGCTAGTTGACAGGCCTCCCCTTCAGGAGGTAGCATCTGAGCAGGAACCAGTGGTGCTGAAGGAGAGTTCAAGCTGCACGGGAAGCACTGGCCAAGAACAAGGCTCCAGGAATTGGTGAAATACCAGTCGAAATGTCTCAACAAGCTGATGAAGCACTGGAAGCACTCACTGGTCTGTGCCAGGACATTTGGAAGACAGCTACTTGGCCAACTGACTGGAAGAGATCCGTATTTGTGCCCATTCCAAAGGGAGATGACCCTACAGAATGCTCAAACTGCAGACAATATCACTGATATCAAATGCAAGTGACATGTTGCTGAAGATCGCTCAGCAGAGGCTGCAGCAGGACATGGACAGGGAGCTGCCAGAGGTCCAGGCTGGATTCGGAAGAGGACGTGGAACAAGGGATGTCATTGCTCACCTCGGATGGAACTTGGCTGAAAGGGGAAAACACCAGAAAGATGTTTATTCGTGCCTTATTGACTATGCCGGTGCATTCGACTGTGTGGATGGTAGCAAACTATGGATAGCCTTGAGGAGAATGGGAATTCCAGGACAGTTCATTATACACGGATCAAGAGGCAGTTGTTTGAATGGAACAAAGTAATACTGCATGGTTTTAGATCAGGAAACGTGTGCATCAGGCTTGTATTTTCTCAATCTCTATGCTGAGCAGCAATCAGAGAAGCTGCAGTAGATGAAGAAGAGGGTGGCATCAGGACTGGAGGAAGGCTTATTAACAACCTGAGATATGCAGATGACACAACCTCGCTTGCTGAAAGTGAGGAGGACTTGCTGATGAAGATCAAGGATCGCAGCCTTTAATATAGATTCCAACTCAATGTCAGGAAGACCCAAATCCTCACAACTGGACCAATAGGAAACATGGTGATCAATGGAGAAAAGGTTGAAATTATCAAGGACTTTATCTTGCTAGGATCCACAATCGATGTTCATGGAAGCAGCAGTCAGGAGATCAAAAGACATATTGCATTAGGTAAATCTGTTACACATGACCTTTTTAGCGTATCGAAAAGCAAGGATGTTATTTTGAGGACTACGGTGCACCTGGCCAAGCCATGGTATTCTCCACTGCACCCTATGCCTGTGAGACTTGGACCTTGCAAAAGGAAGACCGAAGAAGAATCGAAGAGTTTGGACTGGGGTTGGATTGGGGTGCTAGGGAAGAATACTGAAAATACCACGGACTGCTAACAGGAAAACCCGGCCCGATAGAAGAAGTGAGGCCGGAGGACTCCTTAGAAGCACGGATGGCAGGACTTCCTCTGACGTCCTCTGGACACTGTCAGGAGAGACCGGCTCTAGCGAAGGACACCGTGTTCGGGAAGGCAGAGGGGCCGAGAAGGAGAGGGAGGCCTTTGAGGAGATGGACGGACACAGCGGCTGCAGCCATGGGCTCAGGCATAGGAACCACTGTGAGGCTGGAGCAGGACTTGGCAGGGGCTGGTGGGCAGCACAGCCGGGATGGCAGGACTGATCATGAGTGGGCACCCTCAGTTCACGGGCAGGGGCAGGGCAGGTGGCCCAGGGGACCCTCTGTTAAGCTGTGTTCTCAGCCACGTTTGTGTCTAGGGGTCTGCTGAGAAGACCTCCCACCATGCTGTGTGCTAAGATCTCGTAGGTTGAAACCCACACACCTGGCTGTGTCTGTCTGCCATGGACATGCGCCCTAGGAGCAGACAGACACCTCCTGCATCTGCAGACCTCGCAGGAAGGACGGCCTCCATTTGGTTAGGTCAGCGTCCAGGTCAGGGCAGCATCAAGGTCAGGGAAGCCTCCAGGTGGCAAGAACATTCCTGAGGAGAGGCAGGGTTCACATCCCGCATGGGTGCCGGATGCCTGGCAGGATAGACGGTGGAGCTCAGGTTCCACTTCCAGGAGCTCTGCCCATGCCCCCACGGCCTGGGGCTCAACTCTCAGACACAGGGCACCACGAGGACCTGAACCAGGTGCGAGGCTGCTGCGGCCTCAGCACAGGGCTCACCATGCTGCCCAGCAGTTTTGGGCACCCGCCCCATGGAGAGTGACAGTTGACAAGCAAGGGAGTGACCGCTGTCTCCGTAGCCCAGCAGAGTGCCCAGTCCACCCAGGGTCCCCAGCCTGCAAGGGCCCATCTGTCGGGGAGCTACTGTCCCGAGCCAACCTGAACGGCCTGGCAGCAGCGTGGTGGGGGTGGTCCCAGGGAAGGAGGACCCTTCCCAGTGGTGGGAGGGACATGAGGAGGGATGATGAGGGGTGGAGTGGGCAGCACAGCCGACCCCTAAATGCAGTTTGAAGGCTTGACTCTGAAAGAATGAGGGTGGCCTCTCCAGGCTGAAGTTGCCTTTGCAGCTAAAAGGGACTGAGTTGTGTCCCCGCCCTCCCTCCCCCCTCAGAGGAAGCTGAGGCCTGGACTCCCTGGTTGGCAGACAAGGACGGAGGTTGTTGCTTGTGGGTCAGTTGGTGGGTTCACAGGAGCTCACACTGCGGCGAAACCAGACCAGACCCACTGCCTTTGAGCCCAGACCCACCCACAGAGAGCCCATCGGCCAGGGCTGCACCTGCAGGTTTCCAAGACTGTCACTCTTGATGGGAGCAGGGAGCCTCATCTTTCTCCCGTGGGGCAGCTGCGGGTTTTGAACTGCTGATCTTGAGGTTAGTAGCCCAATATGCCACAGTAACCCACTGTGCCACCAGGGGTTGGGCCTAGTCCCCCACAAAAAAGAGGCAGACAGGCAGGCAGACAGATGGGCAGGCAGGTGGGCAGACAGACAGGCAAACAGACAGACAGGCAGGCAGCGTGATGCTGCACCCGTGATCCCTGAAACCAGAGAGAAGAGGGGGCTTTTCTCCGGAGTCCTCGGGACCCCCACCCTGGCCTGGACCTAGTCTGAGTGAGAGAGGACACTGTGTGCATTGCGTTGTCAGGGCCACCCCAGGGCACCAGACACCATCAGGACAGCCATGTCCCCCAAGCAAAGGGACAGGCCAGCGAGGCAGCCAGAGGACTTGGCTGTTTCTCTGTAAACTCGCTCAAGGCTGGTGTCTCCGGCTCACGGTGGTCCTGACCCGGCTCTGTGTAAGTGCCTGGTCACCCTGCAGGCCTGCACGGGGGCTCACCCCGAGGCCCAGCTTCCAGCAGACGGGTCTGTGGGGTACAGCGAGCAGAGGTCAGGGGTTGGCACTGAGCTGGAAAGGGCAGCATTTCCCCCAGGATGGAGCTCAGGGGGTGGGCGGAGCAGGAGGAGCGGACCATGCTCAGTGGGGCTCCACTGTGGGGTCGGCCGGCGGTCAGTGAGGAGACATGCGAAGCTACGCCTGCCCCACAGAAATCTGCAGCTGGCTCTCAGTAAAGAGTTAAAGAAATGTGGGATGGGCTAAAATTAGATTTTGGAAATTCTTACTGGCTTTCTAAAATTTGTTTAAATAAATTACAATTTTAAAAGCCTAGAAGGCTGCTTCTGGGAGCCTGGGAAAGGCTGGCTTGGGAGACCTGGGATGGAGCTGACCCTGGATACCGGGTGGGGATACCATCAGGTGGCTCCACATGCATTCGGCATGGTCTCTCCCTTCCTCCCTCTGCCCTCCCCCACCCCTCTCTGATTCTGGTTCTGGACCATGTCCCTGCAAGGGTGCTCTGTTTGTGTCTGCCCTGGGGTAGTCTGGGAAGTGCCCAGAATAAGGCCAACTGTCTGCCCACTTCCAGCATGGTGCACACTGACCCTGCCGGTGACCCCTCCACACTGTCCACCATGTGGCCCACCTTCCCAGTTGTTGCCTGTCATGGCTACCTGGGGTGGCTTGTAGGTCATCATGGTGCTGAGTGGGCTTCCAGACTGAGAGGGGCTAGGAAGAAAGGCCTGGAGACCATGGGGGAACACAGACAACGGAAGCCCTAAGGGCCCCAGGGGTCCAGCATGGGGATGGTGCAGGATGAGGTAATGTCTTGTTCTGCTGGCCACGGGGTCTCCAGGGCAGTCCCCACCCCCACCCCCCCAGAGGCTAACAGGAAGCACAGGGAGGGCTGGGCCTGCTGGGTCTTCAGTCTCAGAGAGACTCAGGAATGGATATAACCAGGGCCCGGGGCAGGACAGATGACTCCCTGACTGCTGTCCCTGAGGATCGGTGGGTATTGGGCTGCTAACCACAAGGTCAGCAGTTCAAAACCACCAGCCTCTCTGAAGGAGAAAGATGAGGCTTTCTGCTCCCATAGAGTGACAGTCTTGGAAACCCACAGGGGCAGGTCTGCTCTGCCCTCTAGGGTCGAGGTGCATTGGATCCACTTGGTGGCAGTGGGTCTGTTTGTTCGGCCCTTTCCCTTGGAAAACCCTGGTGGCACTGTAGTGTAAGGGCGAGCTGCCCACTGTGAGCTCGACCGTTCAAGCCCGCCAGCTGCTCCTTGGCAGAAAGACGAGGCCATCTGCTCCTGTAAAGACTTGCAGCCTCAGGAGTCCGGGGGTCGCTGTGGGTCGGAATTGACTTGTTGGCAGCAGGCTGGGCTAGGGGTCATCTGGAAGCGGCCAGCTCTGTGCAGGATCCCGGCAGAGGCCCCACTCTCAGGAGAGGCTCCGCATAATTCGGGCTCCTGGGCTGCAGACCTCAGAACTCCACCGTGCCCCCACCCCCGGCAGCCCTCGAGCCAGCCTGTGGGTCCCACCGTCAGTGTGTGCTTCTCAGGGCCTCTGCGCTGTCTAGCCGGGCATGCATCGCCTCTGCCACGGACAGTGGGCCAGCGTCCAGGCTGTATCTGTCCACTATGTGGCCAGAGGGCAGCTCTTTGGGAGACCTGACTCAGGGGAGCCCAGGTGGGGAAGGGCCTGCCCACAGCTGACCAAGGTCTCCCGGACCCTGTGCCCAGAGGCAATGGGTGCCCTGTGAGGCCCTGGTGGTCCTCACTCAGTCCCCAGGCAGGGTTGTGGTAGTTCTGAGCTTGCAGGTCCCTCCTTCTCCAGGCCACGCCCCTCCTGTCCACCCAGGAGCACCTCCATGTCTGTGTACTCGGCATCCCCAGCCTCTGAGTCTGCACCCGCCGTGCCTCAGCCAGGAAAGGTGTTGTCCCCACTGCCAGAAGCCCCAGGAGTCCAGGGCTTCTCGTGCTGCCAACATTGCCAGTCAGGGATGTCCCAGAGGCGGGGACAGAGCGATGGGGTGCTTTGAGCACCCAGGGCTGTGGGGAGGTAGCCATGGGTTCTGGAGGACAGAGGAAGCTCGCCTTAATTTTATCCCTTTCAGGGCACACCAGCAAGGACCCCTGAGGGCCCGGGCCCCGCTCCTCAGGCTCCCTCCTGCCCAGGCGCCCCCCCTCCCCCCCAGCCTGTCCACTGCCCTGTCCAGCAGGCCTCCTCCAGCCTTTTGCTGCTGCCCTCTTGTGGAGATCAGTGTGTTTGCAAGCTGTATTAGTCTGGGTACTTTAGAGAAACAAATCCACAGAAATTCATTTATAAGAGAGTTTTATGTAAAGATTAAGTGCGCATCAAGAAAATATCTCAACCCAGTGCTGCCCAAGCCCAGAAGTCTAACATTAACCCATTAACTCATATGTCCAACACCAATCCACAAAGTCCTCCTCCATCTCACAAAACAGAGGCAATGATGCCAACTGCAGGAGGAAAGCCAAGTCAGGGAACGTGTAAGCATCTCAGCGCTGGCAGGGGTCTCTGCACGGCTGCTCCAGCACCCAGGGCTGCATCAGGGTAGGTCCATGTGGCTTCTCCTTGGGGGTATCTTTCAGGAACTCAGCCTTGCAAGCTGAAGCAGGGACCTGCTAAGGCAACTGCACCCTGGTGCGACCATCACAAAACAAGAGACCATAGAACTAGAAAGGCGAGGCTCATTGAGCCATTTATCCCTCCGCCTTTCAATTAGCCCCACATGTGTTTATTGGCCAGGTTGACACAATAAACTAACTAAATCAATCCACCCTTGCCAACCTGGCACCTGTACATTATTCTTTAGCTTCACAATTGCAATTAAGTAACACCTACACCTTAAGCCTATAATCCTGTGAATATGTTCCCCCACCTATGAAAGTTTGTAAGCCAACCACTTCATGCCTTTATCCCCCCAATTTTGAGTAGCCAATTTATATACTGCCCACTTACATCAACCCAGTGCTCTGAGGAGACAATCATATTTTTTGACATAAAGAGTCTTCAGTCCAGTTGGAACCTTGTGAAGTCTGAATTCATAAGCAAAGTCAAATCCAGACAGGCCACCCATAAAGTCAGCAACAATATGCACCAGTTCACAGGCTCAAAAGTCTCCACCTGGTCAGGTTCTGGTCAACTCAATGCGGGCTGCCTCACTCAGCCTCCACAGGGTGTCCATTGGTCGCCTTGCCTTTAGACCATGGGCTTTCACCAACTCAAGCCTAGCCCCCTTGAGCTAGGTCATGAAACTTAGAACTGTCAACCCGCTCTCGTCTTCTCGTTTTCCTGTAAACCAAGTCCACAGGTGTCAGTGGCCAAACTCAACCCGTCTCTTTATTGCTGCATTTCTCCCACTTCCACTCAAGTAGATCCAGGTGGTCACCTAGCAAGCATTTCAGCCTGCTCTCAGGCTCCCTTTAACATTCAGTCCCAGAGAGGAGTTTTCTTCATGGTTCCAGGTTTTTTCCAGCTTCTGACAAAGACCATATGTTCCTGAGTACTCCAAAGCACTGGGTGGGGCATATATTTTCAAAGCTTTTTATGCAGGCATAGCCTAAACCCATCTAAAGATCAAATTTTAATGACTGAAGTAAGTGGATTTACAAACTTTCTATTTTCCTGCTTCTCAGGAACAACCCAGTAAACAGTGTGGCGTTATCTGACCTCTGGCTAGACAAAGAAGGAAAAGTACCATGAGGGAGAGGTCAAACAAACACCTACTCTCCCTCTTATGATTTGTTTCTCCAGTACCCCACTCCTAAGATACCATAATGTGTTAGTCTGGGTACTTTAGAGAAACAAATCCACAGAAACTTATGTATGAGAGAGTTTTATGTAAAGGTTAAATGCACATCAAGAAAATATTCCAACCAAGTGCTGCCCAAGTCCAACATTAACCCATATGTCCAACACCAGTCCACAAAGTCCTCCTCCCTCTCACAAAACAGAGGCAATGATGCCAACTGCAGGAGGAAAGCCCAGTCAGTGAATGTGTAAGCATCTCAGCGCTGGCAGGGGTCTCCACACGGCTGCTCCAGCACCCAGGGCTGCATTGGGGTAGGTCCATGTGGCTTCTCCTTGGGGATGTCTTGCAGGAAGTCAGTCTTGCAAGCTGAAGCAGGGAACTGCTAAAGCAGCTGCACCCTGTTGTGACCACCACAAAGCAAGAGACCATAGAAGTAGAAAGGCGAGGCTCACTGGGCCATTTATCCCTCCACCCTTCAATTAACCCCACATGTGTTTATTGGCCAGGTTGGCACAATAAACTAACTAAATCACAAGCCGAGCAGGGTGTCCTCAGGGCCAGCCAGGGGACACAGACTCAGGGTGGGGACCATGGGCCCCCTGCCTGGCCTGTGAGAGTGTGGGCAATGTGGCATTTGGAGTGAGACCAAGGTGTGTATCAAAACCACGCTCCCTCTGCGCCCCACCCCCAGACCTTTGCACACTGCCTCCCTCCATTGGCAGAAAGCTATGGTGGCCAAGGCTCGGTGTTGATGGCAGCCTGCTGCACCAGTGCCTTTCCTCCGGCAGGAGCCGGGCTCTGCTGCCACCTGCCGTCCCTGCCTGGTGCGTGCACCTCACAAACCGCAAGCGGGGCCCAGTCCCCAATAAAAGACTCTGGAGACATATTCAACCCCGCTGCCTCCCCCTCCCTCGCCCCTTGCCCAGGGCAGACCCCCAAGAGGTCACAAGCATCATTATGAGGGATGCTGGGAGGGAGGGCCGCCACATTTCTGTGGGGTGATCTCTTGGCAGCAGCGCCCTTAGGGGGTACAGGGACAAGGCCCCACCAGGTGACACCATCCGAAGAGAGGGGTGGCATGGAAATGACTGTGTACACAACGTGCATGCTGCTTTTTATCAAAGCAGCCACCTCGTTCCTGAAAAGCCCGGCGGCCCTTGCCCAAGCCCAGCGGGTGCCAGGGGCCTGTTCGCACCCAGCTGCGCCATCCTGGCTTCTGGGTGGCTGTCTGTCTGTCTGTCTGTGCTCCCTGCAGTCCCACGTACTGTCACCCTCCCTTAGCAATCAGGTTTTGCTGCGGTCCTCCCGCCGGGTGCCTGTGGGGTGTCAGGAGGCGGTCTTGACTCCGCGGCCCTGGGTTTGGGGGTTTCCTGGCTTTGCATCATCCCGGCTGCACAAGGAGGAAACAGAAGGAGGCCAGCGGTGGGGCAAGTGGCCACCCGACGATTGCAGCGCAGGAAATTCCTCAGGCCGTCCCTCCCCAGCCTGGGACACCACCTGCTCAGACCTGTCCATGAGGGACTTCCGGAGGGGGACTGCGGGGAGACATCTCAGGGGACCCCAGGGGGAGGTGGATGAGAGGTTAAGAGGCCATGGGGAGGTGGACGGGCAGGGGACTGGTTTCTACTCATGCTCTGAGGGACGTGCCTGTCATTGTGGGGCTGCCCGGCCTCCCTTGTCCCTCTGGGTTTTGCCCAGCGGACGAGCTGCCAGACTATGCCCGGGGGTGGGGGGTGGGATGGTGGCAGAGGGCTGACATAGGGAGGTGGACAGGGGTTGGGAGAGGCCATAGGGAGGTGGGTGTAGAGGTGGGCAGGGCCAGGGGAGCCCATCTTCACCCTGGAGTCCCCCTGGCAGGCTGTCCTCTCACAGTTAACCATCCTGCGAAGGCACCCAGAGGGTGAGGGGGAGCCACCGAGCCAGTGGAGGGCTCTGGAAGGGGCCCTGTCTGCGGCCAGCTGGGCGGCCAGGGCTGACCCCAGCCTGAGGGAGAACCAGGAGCCCATGCTGTCCTGGACCCCCAGGTTCTCCTTCCAGACCGGCCCAAACCGGCCTCCCGGACTCAGCCTGTTGCCCAGGACAGAGCAGACTGCCCCACAGTGTGTTCTTCTCCTGCGGAGCGACTGGTGGGTCCCAACTGCCCCCCTTTCAGTTCACAGCCAGGTGCTTCACCGCCGCACCGCCACGCTGCCTCCTCCTGGACCCCAGCGTGTGCCCGTGGTCAGGTGGGTTTTTCTCACGTCTCCAGTTCCCAGGAGCAAGTCCAAGTGGCTAACGCAGAGCAGTCAGTCTGGTCATCCCATTGCAACAAGAGCCAACAGATCCGTCTCGGAGCACTGCAGGCAGCACGTCCCTTCCAGACATCATCCCACGTACTCTGGACATGCGGTCAGGAGAGGCCTGTCCCTGGAGAAGGACACCGTGTTTGTGGAGGGGCGGTGAGCCAGAGAGGTGCTTGAAGAGATGGGTGGATTGATACCGTGACTGAAACCCCAGGCTGGACCAGAGCCGGGATTGTGATGACGGCGCGGGACAGGGACGGATGTGGGACGGATGTGGGACGGGCGGGGACAGGGACAGGGACGGGGACAAGGACAGGGACAGGGACGGGCGGGGACAGGGACAGGGATTGGGGGATGAGCTGGCAGAGTGAGTTCTGCTGCACACTGGCTGTTGTGAGTCAGCACCGACCCAGTGGCGCCTAACAGGAATGATGGTAGATCTGATCCTGGTGTACTGACTAAATTCTCACCCTACCCCCCATATGGGAGACCCAGCCTTGGTCCCTGGCCAGTGAGCCTCAAACACAGCCCCCCAGCCTCCCCAGCCCCCCAGCACCATCACCTACCCCTGCTCCTAGGGGTAGGCCTCGTGTCGCTGTAATGCTGGGCAGCTTCTACTGAGCCGCCAGCCTGAGAGAGAGTAGGCAGAAAGGCCCGGTGATCTGCAAATCTGCATGGAGCCATCGGGATGACGGGGTCAGGTGGCCCTCTGGCCACCACGGGGCCGTGCAGAACTGGGCAGTGCTGTGTGTGGGATGACCGTGAGCCAGAGTCCAGTCCCTCAGCAGCAAGCCAGGACAGAGCAGCTCCTGGGGGTTCAGAAGCTGCCCTTGGGGTGCTGTGTCCACCCCCACCGAAGGACACACAGACTTGGCCATCCACGTAGCCATCACGGAGAAGCCATGTGGAGTCCTGGGTCAGGCCCCCTCGTGTGGGTGGGTGGTCAGTCCCATGTGGACACTGAGGGGCGTCCTGGACACTTCGATGACTAGCACACCCTTTGCTCAGAGCAAGACCAGAGGCTTGAGTGCACCCAGGTGTGTGTGTGCCCAGGATAGCCCCTTCTCAGAGGGGATGGAGTGGCGCAGGTTGAGGTTGGGAACAGTAATGACTCAGGAGGCCGGGCATTTCTCTGCTAATGGCCACCCTGCATCAATCAAGGGGTCAGCTCGGGGCAGGTCCCCGAGTGGCGAGTGTCACACTGTGGGATCCTGACCCCAGAGGGCAGGGCGAGGAGGGCTGGAGAAAGGGAATGCCCCCTGCCCCTCGTTTTCTCTGAGGGACCCGTGTCCAGCCTTCCTGCTGACGTTCCAACCCCAGTTAGGAAAGCCGGGCAGCGAAGGCCACTCGGAAGCTCTCCTCTTCACCGCTGCTTCGTCCCCTATTAGCGGGCGGGGGCCTAGGAGGAGGGGCTAAAGCTCTGAGAGGCTAAAACAATGATCTTCCTAAATCAAGTCTCCAAAAACGTTCACAATCACACTCACTGCCGTGATGGCTCCAGGATGGGTTGGGTAGAACTGCCCCCAGGAGTTTCTAAGACTGTGACTCGTATGGGGGCAGAAAGCCCCAAGGAGCGGTTGGTGGTTTCGCACTGCTAACCTCTTGGTTAACAGCCCAGTGCATAAACCAGGGACCACCAGGGATCCAGCCCCCAGGGTCGCTCCAGATCTTAGTCAAGCCAAAGAGTGGCGTGGGGCGAGGAGGCACTCTGCAGGCTGTGTGCCTCCTGGCTCGGACCTCTGCGACCAAGAGTTCCTGGAACTTTAATCATCAGCTACATTATTAATTACCTTCAATTATTGCCAGCTTATTTGCAGACGGAAGGTTTTCACTTTCCTACAAACCCAAACCAAACCCGCTGTCACCCAGTGGACCTAGAGAGACCCTGTGGGGCAGGGTAGAACCGCCCCGGCTGGGTGTCTGAGATGGCAACTCGTCTTCCTCCTGCGGGACAAGCTGGCAGGTTAGAACAGCTGACCTTGCAGTTAGCGTGCCGACTCGTCCTGGCCCACTAGGCACGCTTTCCTATAGCTGGGATCATGCTCTTCTCCAGCATGGAAACACCCTGTCTGTCTGTTCTGTCCATCTGTGCCAGCGTGTGTGTGGCTGTGAGGCTGGCAGCTCCAATCACCGGTGCTTCAAACACCAGCATGACCTCCGTGGTGGATCCGTGCAGTGGACCTTCAGACTAACACAGACTAGGAGGAAAGGCCTGGTGACCGCCCTCTGGATCCCATCAGAACCTTGTCGGCAGAGTGGGTGGGCAGGGGAGGGGGGGATTGAGGTCCTGGTCAGGAGGGCCCACGACTCACCTGTGCCAAGGACCTTGAAGATGGTGCCTGGCCGGGCCACCCTTCCTTCTGTTGGCTGTGGGGCTGCATGGCCTGCAGTCGGTGACTGGAGCAATGGACGGGCAAGCGGGGGGCCTCAGTGGAGGTGCAGTAGCGGCCGGCAATCGTCCCTGGAAGGCACAGTGGGTGGCAGTTTGGGGTTGTGTCTTGAGGTTGCTGATGAGAACATCCTCATTTCCTTTGGGTGCTTCGGGGTTGCACAAAGCGTGTCAGTTCCCCCTCTGGGCTCGCAGCTCCGAGCTGCGTGGAGGGCTGCAGGGTGCTGGAGAAGCCCCCAGCCCTGGGCACCATGTGGAGACTCATGTTCCGAAGCAGGAAGCTCCCGGCCCAGGTTCGTAGTCCCAGTGTCACCCACCGAGGGGCTGCCTGCTGAGAGTGACCCATGGATGGAAGGACGGACGCTGTGACCTAACTGGTTCTCTCCTTGCCCCCGCAGGGCAAGTGGGCCTCGACTTTGCCGGAGGCGAAGCCAGCCGCTGCCGCACAGGTAAGGGACCACCCTGCCCCCCGGGGTGCGGCTTTCACGTTAACCTGGAGGGCAGCTCCCTGGGCCCTCTGGCTGTTTCTCCTTCAGGAGCACAAGCCCCACTGGGCAAGCTGATGGACATGGGCCCAACCGAGGGCCGCAGGACTGGGCATGCAGGGTGGGTCATCGGGGCAGGGGGGCCGGCTGCCTGCCTGCACGTGAGATGGGGCTCTGATGGATGGGGCCCCCAGGTGCCTTCAGAGGCTGGACAGGTGGGCAGCTGTGACAACCTCGGTGTCTGGGCTCTATCACGTTCTCCGCCTTTGACTGGGCACAAGCCAAGTGAATCTCTGCCCTTCGCACTCAGTGGGAATGTCCGGGGGCCTTCTCAGCAGGGCTCTGGCCTTCATAGTGTGATACCTCTGACTCCTGGTAAACCTCCCTCTCTTCCTAGTCTGGCTTCCCAGGAGTGCTTGGAAACCCCTTCCGATGGGTGTGTATATCTTTGTATATGGCATGTCTTATAGGGATTATGTGTCTGTATGCACAAGTGCATGAAGGTGCCCGTGTGTGACATACTATGGAGATTGTGTGTGTGTGCTTTATCTAGAATGGGGCACACAGACAGGTCAGAGGGACGGCAACATGTGGTGGGAACCGTCCGTTCTCCCTTCTTCCATTCCGTTCCTGCGCTCACTGTCCGAGGGCCCCACGTCTTCACAGTCCAGGGGAGGCATGCATTATGCTACGTGCACCCTCGCCCCTAGGTTCCAGAGGAGCCTCCGCACTACGCTGGAAAGACAAGTGACAGGAGGGACTCCAGGTGGGACAGGACAAAGGTGGGCTGGGCCCCGAGCTGGGCCAGGCGCCTGAGGTCTGGCAGCTCCGAGCCGTGTGTGGGAGTTTCTTAGTGGAGGTGTCCAGGGATGGGCTGGCTTCTGGGTGACTTGGGGTGGGTGTGGAGTCTCCCGAGACTCCCAGCACCATCTGCTTTGTAGGGACATCATAGGTAGGCCATATTGCGGGGTGACGGCTCTGTCCCAGGTACCATTTCTTTCAGTCTCCCAGCCCCCAAAAGCAGTGAGGCCCACAGGGTAGCGGTGCTGGGGGCTTGGAGGCATCTGACCAGGCAGGGACGGTCAGCAGGGGCTGCTCCTTCTAGGGGCCCAACAGGTAGCTTGGCACTCTGTGGGGGCCAGCCTCATGTGAGCCTGTTTTTCTAGAACATCTCTTCGCTGTCTGATGAGACTCCCAGAGTTCCCTGCAGAGTCCAGGGCAGGAGCCGACAGGGCTCGAACCTGTGACCATCATGGCTATACAAACGCAGGCGGGAGCTCCGGGACGCGTCACGGCATAGGAAACCCTAGACACCAGATCTGCAGCCCTGGCGTCTGACCCTGGTGACACCAAGGGTGAGGTGCTGGGCCGCAATTCACGGGGTCGGCAGTTCAAACCCCCCAGCCACTGCTGAGGCTGCAGACTCGTATGAGTTTGTGTCGTTTCTCCTTTTTCACAACAGACAGACGTGACACCATGGAGTGTGTGTGTGTGGGCGGGGGGCAGGGGAGGGGCGGGGCGGAACAGGCCTATCTCCTGTTCAAGACCCCAGCACAGTTGGAGCTGCTGGGGCACAAGCCGGGGGTCCCACAATCACTCTGAGCCCCCGTGTGAAAGGAGCCCTTGTGGCAGGGTGGTTACGCATTGGACAGCCAACCACAAGGTCAGCTGTTCAAAACCTTCAGCCACTCAGAGGGAGAAAGAAAGACGGGGCTCCCCACCCCGGTCAAGGTTGACAGTTGCGGAGGAAACCCCGGGAGCTCCACACTGCCCTGCAGGTCGCACTGCGGCGGCCTCACACGATGGTGGTGACCTGGGTTTGCTTTAAGCCCTGCAGAGACACTTCCTGGGGGGGCGGGCACAGCGGCTGCGGCCACCACAAACAGCCTTCCTTGTCTGGCCCAGGACCGAGGTTGGCTTTCTCCTCCCTGTTTGTGTGGCTTTGTTGTTTTGTAAAAAGAAGAGAGGAGGCAAAAGAATGTCTGCTTTTGTCCGTGGAGCCACGATTCCAGCCGGAGCCCTTTGTGCCCCAGGGACTCGCTCGGCTGCCCCCTGGCCGCCCTCGCCAGCACGCCCGCCCCATTTCCCACCCTCCATTGATGCCGTTGGACTTTGAGCAAATTGAACGCTGTGTCCTCAGGACTTCTGCTTCCTGAGACGCGAGGGATGTGGGGCTTTGGTCACAGGTCCGGTGCGTCCCAGGCCGAGAACGCCTGGGTGGCAGTGGGTCTGAGAGCTTATTGTATGTGGGTGAAGGTGTGCCCACAAACTCGTTCCCTACCCAACAGCTTCCACACATTTATTCTGCTCCTCGCCCCTCTCCCCCTTGGCTCCCACTGCCCCTTCCTGCCTGCCCATCTTTGCTTGAGGGTCACTATGCCCCTTCCGGTGTCTTGGGCTGAGGGCCCCTAGGGGCACCTCAACCCCGGCACTGTCATGCACGTCTGAAGCCCATCGAATGCTTAGCTGAAGGGTGATGTCATGGTGGCAGTCAGTGCTCAGGCCCAGGCTTGAGGGGGGCTGAGGGCCACAATCTCAGGGCTCCACCAGCCTCTGTCAGACCAGACGCCTCCTGGTCTTTTTACGGGTTTATATTTGTTCTCCACTTCTTTCCCTCCCTCTCATCTTCCAGACATGTTTCATAAGAAATTATTTTGAAAGAAAAAAATTAGAATAATTTCTCTGTGTGTCTGGCGGGTACGTCAGTGGGGCCTACAGGAGCCCCCGTTCCCCCAGGAAAGGGAAAGGCCATCTGTTGCCATAGCAACCACAATTGGCCCACAGCGTACCATTAGAAATGAAAGGTTTCCCTGGCAAAGCCAGGCGCTCCGGCCCTGGCACCATCTTCCAGAGACCAAGCTTCTCTCACTAATGCATGTTCAAAAGCACCCGGCTATTACCTTCCCTCCGGGGAGACGGGGTCCCCCACTCCCACGGGGCTGCTGTGGCAGCTTTGTCTGAGTCTAAGGCACAGCCGAGGCCAGGAGACCTGGTGGCACAGGGGCTTAGGCGTTGGGCTCCTAACGGAAAGGTGGGCAGTTCAAGCCCACCAGCCTCCCTCAGGGAGAAAGGTGAGGCCGCCTGCTTCCTAAAGGAGTACCGCCTGGCGAGCCCCCGGGAGCAGTCCAACTTGCCCTCGATGGCCCCGGCTAGTCTTTGTGGAAGCAGACGGACACATCTTTCTCCCGTCGGTGGATTACAAACACCTGCCCCGCCATTAGCTACCAGGATCCTCGCCCTAAAGGTCACAGCCGGGGTGGCCCGGCCCCACGCGTCGGGTGGGCATCGGTGGTACATGGTGGGCTCAGGACCTTAGACAGCAGAATCCTGGTGGCCCAGGGCATTAAGCACTGGACTTGGACCCGTCGCTTGCTCCGAGGGAGAAAGCCCAGCAGTTGTCTCCCATAAAGACTGAGCCTGGGAAGCCCTGGGGACCAGGCCTGCTGGGTGCTGCAGGGCCTCGGGGAGCCCCGTAGCCTCACACGTTTGAGGGCGGTGAGCTTGCTGTAGGTATAGGGATCCCTAAGGGGGTGGTGGCTCCGTGATTAAGCGCTTGGATACCACGGTTCACGGTCAGCGGTTCAAGCCCACCAGGTGCTCAACAGAAGACAGAGGAGGCGGTCTGTCCTGGAGAGATTTACCCTCTTGGAACCCGGACTCTGTCCTACAGGCTGGACAATGTGGGTTTGGTGGCTTAGAATGATAGAAGACCCCTGCAGGGCTGGCCGGGTCCTCGTCCATCCCAAAGCTGTCTCAGTGGCCGCAGTGTCTGGTGTGTGTGTGTGTGTGTGTGTGTGTGTGTGTGTGTGTGTCTTGCACACACACTGCTCCGGGAGTCTGTCTGTTAGTCTGCCCATGGAGAACAAGCGTGGGCACACTGTCTGTCCCAGAAGCAGTGGGAGGAGCACTGTTTGGAGACAAATCTCCCGGATTGAAAGCCCTGGAGCAGGAGCTGCTGTGGGTCAGCTGTTTGCCTGTGCCCAGAGCTGCTGTCCAAGGTCACTTCTGCCCAGCCCTGCCCGAGTCCTCCTCTTGTCCCTCTCTTCACCCGACATCTGATTCCTCTCCTCCCCCAGGTCCTCTGCCACCTGGAAGCTAGTTGTTGACCCACTGGGTCAGCTCCGACTCACAGAGGGCCAGCCAAGGGGCTCCAAGGCTGTGCTTGCTTGCTGTGGACACAGGGTACCAGAACTTTCTCCTTCTGAGCGGCCGACCAGGAGCTGGTTAGTGGGCACCTGTCCAGGCTGCAGCTGAAGGTCTCCAAGGAGGAGCCTATTTGATATTGGCAAATGTCCTGGGCTGCCTTGACCTCACTGCCTGCTGCCGTTGATCCTAGGCTGGGCTGTGCTCTGGCCCAGCCTGACGGGCCTCAGGGAGACAGCCCCCCCAACCCCTAGTGCTTCCAGGTGACTGTGGAGCCTCCCAAAGGGCTGGACAGTGGGAGGGAAGTGTCTGTGTAGCTACATGTGTGTGCATCCAGACGCCGATGTGTGAGGGTCTCTGTGTTTTTGTCCCTGGTGTGTGTGTGTGTGTGTGTGAGAGAGGGGGAGTGTCTCTGTGTGCATGTTTGTGTCTGTGTCTATCTGTGAGTGTGCATGTCTGAGCCTGTGTCTCTGTCTGTGTGTATATCTGTCAGTGTGTGTATGTGTGTGTGATAATGTCCATAAGCCTCTACCTGTGTGTGTGTGTGTGTCACTGGATATATGTGTGAGTTCTGTCTGTGTGACTCTGCGTGTGTGCTTGTGTCTTGTGTATCTTTGAGTGAGTGTCTGTGTGTATGTGTATTTGTGAGAACCTCTGTGTGTCTCTATCTGTGATGTGTGTATGTGATTGTTCATGTGTGTATGTGTATATATTTATATGTGTGTGAATGACTATATATCACTATCTGTGTGTGTGTCAGCCTGTATTTCTATGTGTGAGGTTGTCTGTGTATATGTGAGTGTATGTGTGTGTGAATGTCTGTGTGTGTGCATGTGTGAGTCTGTATCTGCATGTGTGTGATTGTGTGTATGATTGTTTATCTGTGTGTGATTGTCCATGTATGTGATAATCTGTGTATATGTGAGTATGTGTGTATGTGAATGTCTCTGTGTGTATGCATGTGTGAGTCTGTATCTGCATGTGTGTGATTGTCCATGTGTGTGATTGTCCGTGTATATGTGAGTGTATGTGTGTTTAAATGTCTGTGTGTGTGTGCATGTGAGTATCTGCACGTGCATGATTGTCCATGTGTATGTGATTGTGTGTATGTGTGGTTGTTCGTGTGTGATTGTCCAGGTGTGCGTGTGTGAGCCTGTATCTGTAGGTGTGTGTGATTATCCATGTGTATGTGATTGTGTGTGTGTGAGTCTGTCTGTACCTGTATGTGTGTGAATGCCTGCGTGTATGTGATTGTATGTGTGTGAGTCCATGTCTGCAGGTGGGTGTGAATACCCATGTTTTCGTGACTGGTTGTGTATGTGAGTCTGTCTCTGTATGTGTGTTTGTGTCTGTGTGTCCGTGTATCTCTCTCTGTGCATGTGTATCTGTGTGCAGGTGTCCCCGTGGGAGGTGGAGGGACAACCTGAAGGAGCTGTGTGATGAACGACCTGGCCCGACCCAGCATGTACTCCCACACCGGCTCCTGGGACACAGGTGGGAAGGGGGAGAGGCACCCTGTCAGGGCCCTGCTGCCTGTGGAGTGGCCTCCTCTGGTATTGTGTGGACACTGCCAAGCATCATCATGGGGAAGGGATGGGGCAGGCGGCCGTCCCTCCTTCCTCCCCACCCCGGGCGGCCGCGTGGGCACGGCCACTCTGCACTGGAGCGCTGCTCTGAGCGGCTGCAGGGAGCTGCTCTCGGTGGCGCCCAGGGGACCCTGGGGTGGCGGCTGTGTGCAGGGACGGCCTTCGGGGCTGCTCATGGTGAGGGATGCCCCGGCTCCCCCACAGAAGGCTGCACAGGCTCTTCCTCCAGAAGGTAAGGGCTCCTTTCTCTGCTCTGGGTGTCACTGGGGGTCTTGCAGTGTGTGTCCCACTCGGGGTGACAGGCTGCGGGGACAGAGCCTTGTCCCCGGCCACAGGCGACTCCGGTGCCACATGAATGCGATGCGTTGTTTCCAGGGTGGCTGTGCCCTCGTGGGGCGGGCGTCTCGGCTTCTGGCTGGCATTCTAGAAGAAAAGAGCAGAAAATGCCACTACAGGGGCGTTAGTTCAACCCGTTCCTGAAAAGTCATGAATTTGTAAAGGCAGAGAGGGCCAGCTCCCCCGGAGGCCCCTCGTGAACAGGTGTGTGTGTGTGTGTGTGTGTGTGTGTGTGTGTGTGTGTGTGTGT
>NW_022107431.1:2391479-2397044 GCF_000313985.2 Echinops telfairi
GTGTGTGTGTGTGTGTGTGTGTGTGTGTGCAAGCAGATGGACTGATGAGGATGGGCTGACAGCCCATTCCAGGTTCTACAGTCCCACGGAGACGATCCTGGGCAGCAGTGTGCGGCCAGGTCGACCCTCCAGGCTGATGGCATCTGTGAGTCTTGGTGGGTATGGGTGTCTCCCACGGAGCACCCTGCAGGAAGCAGAAGCCGGGCGTAGGGCTCTGGGTTAGCTGCCACTGCCAGGGGCCTGTGGTCCATGGGCCTCACACCTGTTGCAAACGTTCTTTTTCACGAGACTCTGCGACTCTCCAGCTCTGTGCATTTACACAGACACACATCTACATGTACACGTATATGTATTTGGCAAAATGTCAGTTCTCAGTTCTTGCATTTATAGAGCTGCACACCCGACTATATCGTTTCAAGGTAAATCTGTTTCCTTTCTAATCACTCCTAACACCATCGGTGAGCTGGCCTTGGGGGTGGGGGTGGGGGGACTGCCTCCGAGCCCCAGCATAAGGAAGATGGGGTGGGGTGGTACAGGACCGGCCGTGTCGCCAGCAGTTGTGCTCAGGTCCCTGTGTGTTGTAGCTGGCCCAACAGCCCCTGACAACCCAACTGCAGCAACCAGGTAGTAGCATGTTAACAATGTCATCAGGTGAGCAACAGGTGCCCCTCCAGGGTGAAGGACGGAGGTGCCAAGGGAGCAGCACCGGGTGCACCTTTTGGAAGCACAGAGGGGCGTGGCTGTCTGAGCCCCAGCCCTCGGCCAACCCTGCGCCCACATCTGTGAGATGAGCCCGTTCCCCCCGTGTGGGTGTGCTGGATCTCGGGGAGCCTCCTCGAAGGGCAATTCTCTCTTACTCACAGGCTGTGCTGGACCCCGCCAGCCAGCTGAAAGGGTCGGCCTTTCAGATCCGCCCAGAAGCACCTCGGAAAAAAAGGTCTGGCTGGCTGCTTCCCGAAGTTCGTCCGGCCTGGAAAACCCAAATCCCAAAATCCACTGGACCCCAAGGAACAGCTCCGTTCCCTCAAAGATCCAGTAAGCCAGGCCGGGCCTGCAGGCCAGTGTGAAGGAGACAAGACAGGGCCGCTGCGTGTGCAGCGGGGCATGAGGTCCGCGCACAAAGGGCTGGGCTGGCCCATTGTTGGGTTGCTGTGGAGTCTGGCTCACAGTGGCCCCCGGCACCACAGAGCCCGGCTCTGCGTCGCCCTCACCACTGTTGCTACACTAATATAGGACAAGGAGCACCCCGACAGCGCCCCAGACGGCGCCGCAGTCCAGCTGGGCAGAGAAGAGAAGCGGGTCACGAGGGCTTTGCCGGCAGGAGAGGGAGACGTGATGACCTCCTTTCACGAGCACCCTAGAAGGAAGGTTTCTGCCGCTCTGGTGAGACGTGTCAGAGCCCAACAGGAGCGTGCTTGCCTGGCCTGGCTCAGGGCGGCTGCCAGGGGAACCAGCTGGATGGGCATGGGTTGGGGTTTAAGGAGAGAGGCCACCCCCATTCACAGCCAGCCTGCCGGTCAGAGACCTGCTTCATGGGTTCAAGTCTTGATGCGAGCAGGCGGCAGTGAGTAACTGAATGCTATATGGGGCCCAGGTTGCAGATGCACCCCATGCCCCCACGTTGATTGAGCTTCCAGGGGGTGCAGGCCACACGCTAAGACACCCCTGGGAGCCAGCCTCCAGGGAGTAGACCCCCCAGGGAGGAACAGGGCACTAGCACTAAAGGAATGTCCCTAGAACACGGGACAGCGCTCTTGTTTCTGCCTCCTGCAGTCATGGGGCCACTGCTGAGGACCCCGCTACTGGCAAGGTGCAGCTCACAGGTGCAGGGCCTCGCTGGTCTCCCGGAGAGCCCACCTACAGCGGCATGGGCCGCTGCCCGGTCCTGTGCTGCTTCACGGTTGCCGTGCTCCATTTCGTAGTGGCGGCCCCCGCCTGCTGGGGGTCTTCTAACACGGGGTGTCTCATTGGGATCCCCAGGGTCCTTGTCGGGTCTGTTTGGAAGAGGTCACCAGGCCTTTCTTCTCAGGCTGTCTTGGACTGGGTGCTCTGCGGAAACCTGCCCGCCCCTGGTCAGCCTGCAGGTGTCTGAAGTACTGGGACCAGCACCCTGGGACACACAAGCGACTGCTGCTTCGCCAAGGGGAGACAGGGCGTCGGGTGCCAGGGTCAGGCACTGGGCTGGGCGGCCTCATATGTACATTCCCCCAGGAGCATCTGTCTGTCCATCTAGACTCGTCACACACCAGGCTGTGGATAAGCCACACACGCAGGCGCAAGGGTACAGCAAACACAGAGTGACGTCACCCTGCCATTGGACTCTCCAACGGAGACGCCCCACCCTCCCGCCACCCGTCCCCCAGCTCCTGATGTGGCTTCTGTCTGTGATTCAGCAGCAGAGGATCTGAGGTCATAACCTCCAGCCCTGCCCCACCCCGGACGCCTAACACAGGCTGTAGCTCATGTCCAGGGGACATACAGAGACCCAGATTGTGCCTGGGCAGTGAGATTTAAACACAAGACCGACCCCGCTGTAGGGTGGAAATTCCCAGAAACCAGACCTTTGCAAATCGAAGGCTTGTGGTCACCTCACGTCCGGCAAGTCTGGGGGCGTTTTTCCAACAGCGGGGCCGCCCCATGCCCCTATGCCTGTGCTGGTCATTCTCACGGTTCTGCATTTACCACACCTAACATCAGCACCACGTCTGTGGGCACAGAAACCCACCTAGGGAGGGTGTTCCTACACAAAGCACCCCTAGACCAGTGGTTCTCAGCCTTCCTCATGCTGCGACCCTTTCATACAATTCCTGATGTGGTGGTGACCGCCCCCCCCCACCCCGAGCCATAAAATTATTTTCCTATTACTTCATCACTGGAATTTTGCTACTGTTATGAATCAGGTGACCCCTGTGAGAGGGTCATTCGACCCCCAAAGGGGTCGTGGCCCACAGGCTGAGCACCGCTGCTGTAGCGTGATCCAGCCCTGGAGACCCTGGTGTGCACTCAGGGACCCTGGGCAGCATAATGGGCTGTGCTCTGGGCTGCTAACCACAAGGCCAGCAGTTCTAACCCACCTGCTGATCCGAGGGAGCAAGATGAGGCTTCCTGGTGCCATCAAGACAGACTGGTGAACACATGGGAGCAGTCTCCCTCCCACAGGGTCACTGTGGGCCGGAGCAGGCTTCACTGTGTGGGGGGGTTTGACAGCCAGGTGCTTAGTCCTCTGCACCACCAGGACCCCTGTACTGAAAAGTCAGTACACGCCCCCACCCCGCCTTGCTTCACCTCTCCATCTGCTGCTCTGTGGGGGGGCGGGGGCAGGGAGGCTGGGATCAGCCCGCAGCGCCCCTTGCTGACCTTGCTGACCATGTGCTACCAGCTGGACAGACTGGACAGATGGGGGGACAACTGACCGTCCCCCGCGCTCAGTGGGCTGAGACCCTGCTTTCCCTGCGGACCTGCGCCCCAGGTTTGGCCGTGACGAGTCCACAAGTCCCACCCTCCTGCTCCTGCCTGTCTGGGGTCTGTGCCTCAGTCTGCCATCTGGTGACTGCTGGCTCTTCCTCGGCGCCCTGCGAGTGCCTGCGCGGAGGACTGGGACCCCCAGCCGTGGGGGGGGGGGTGCAGAGGGTTCTATCAGCAGCTTTTGCTGTTGGAAAATGCTTCAGAGCCATGCGTCAGGTTCCCAGGGGCTCCTTCCTCTGAGCTGTGGGTGACAGTGTGTGGTGTGTGTGAATGGTGTGATGTGTGTGGTGTAATGTGGAGTGTGTGCTGTGGTATGTCTGAGGAGGGGTATGTGTGTGGTGTGTCTGAGAAGTGTGTATGTGTGTGTGTGTGTGTGTGTACTCCACCTGCCCAAGGGCCCTGTCTCACAGGGCCAGCTGGACAGGCAGGAGGCAGAGGAGCGGGAATTGGGAGGGAGCTGCCGGCCCTGTGCATGGTGGTGGCAGGGGCTACCCAGCACTAACAGACGTGGCTGCTGCACCTCCATGGAGCCCCCAGGCCACCGTCACCACGGTCCCTGATGTGACACCCTGCCGCGGTGCCCGAACATGGCCCTTTTCAGAAGGAGGGTCTTTGAAGAGTGACCTCTATGCACGGAGGTCACCTGGTGTGGGCTCTCACCACCTGAACAGTGGTGTCCTTACAGCATAGGAGCCTCAGGGGCGGGGGGAGGATGACCATGTGGCACTGGAGTGGTCACTGGCTGACACGTGGGTCCACCAAGGAGCTACTGGCCAGGGATGTCCCCAAGGTGCGGATAGGTCTGCAGGATGTGTCCGTGTCCACTATGGGGAGTGGAGGCTCCCACTCAGCCCCTGCTGTCCTCCTCAGGGACACCTGTCCATGTGGCCGCTCCCTTGCTGCCCCAGCCAGCAGTGACAGGCTGAGTCCTGTGTGGAGGCAAGGCAGCCCTGGGGACACAGACAACACCCAGAGGACCCTCCTCTGAGCCTCCTCCTGACCGGCCTCGGTAACGGTGGCAGTGTCGCCAGCCAGGTGCCTGCAGCACAGGCCATGGCCCAGCCCCGCCGTGGGGTGCGCCGTGGCGGGGAGCGCCTGGACAGCTGGACTGCCCCCGGACTTGAGGGGGACATGCTCCCCTTGGACAGCGCCTTCCTCTCCCTGGAAGAGGATGAGGGGCCCTCGTACTGGCCCTGGGCACCCAGCTTGGCCTCAGGGACCCGAAGTTCCCGGGAGCTGTGTCGGGGGGCGATGCAGGTCCAGGTCAGTGGGCTGAGTGTGGTGGCGTCTGCACTGGTGGGGAGCCTTGGGCTGTGGGTGGAATCAGGGTGTGTGGGTTGAGTGTCCTGGGGGCCGGGGTTCCAATGGGGGCGGGTGCTCAGGTTCGAGCCCTGAGAAGCAGCGAGAGCAGGTTGGGGGACATGTGGCACCCCCGGGTGCCCCCACCTCCCTCATCTCCTCACCCCGTCTCTGCTTCTCAGGGACCAGGGGGCGCTCGGACCCTGTGAGCTGCCTGGAGTCAGCCCTGACCACGCTGACCCACAACACAAATGGTGGCCCCCATGCTGCCCCCAGTCCCTTGCTAGTTGGGCCCCAGTGACCCGCACTGCCCTCATGCCCGGGCTTTACACATGGTTCCTAAGCCTTTCTTCCTGGGCTGCTGGGCTGCAACCCCTGGGGACACCCGTCCTGGTCACAGCCACAGGCCAGCCTGCGTGGACAGGGGGCTGGGGGCCGCACGATGGGTTCAGTGTTGCAGTCAGACCTCGAGGCCTGTTTGCAGCAGGAAAGTAGCCCTTGAGCTCTGTGTGAGGATCAGTAAAGGGTTACGGGAGTGGTGCCTGTCCCTGGGGGCCGGAGGATGGCAACCAGGTCCCTGCAGACTGTGGGGCCCCGTTGTTATGGTGACCTGGGCGGGTGAACGAGCACATGTCTGTGCACAGGGAGAGGTGAGTGTGTACACCCGGGCACTAAGAGAGCTGCGTGTACATGCATGGGGGCACAGGGAGAGCTGAGTGTGCACACACCAGGGCACAGGGAGAGCTGAGTGTGCGCACACCAGGGCACAGGGAAGGCTGAGTGTGCGCGCACCAGGGCATG
>NW_022107431.1:2397144-2404268 GCF_000313985.2 Echinops telfairi
AGGCTGAGTGTGCGCGCACCAGGGCATGGGGAGACCTGAGCGTGCATGTACCAGGGCACAGGAGAGCTGAGTGTGCACACACCAGGGCACAGGGAAGGCTGAGTGTGCGCGCACCAGGGCATGGGGAGACCTGAGTGTGCATGTACCAGGGCACAGGAGAGCTGCGTGTGCACACACCAGGGCCTGGGGAGACCTGAGCGTGCATGTACCAGGGCACAGGAGAGCTGCGTGTGCACACGCCAGGGCACAGGGAGAGCTGATGCTTAAGTGGAAGTGGTTTTCAAGCAGCCAGGGTGACAGCTTCTAGCTTTAACTCAGAGCGAAGGGCTGGAGTGCAGGTTACAAGGGCATCTCCCTCGCTGCTCAGACCTAGTTTACAAGCCCCAGGCGCCCCAGGACCCTCCTCAGTGACACCCTCCAGCCCTCACCAGGGAGGGTGCGCCGCAGGCTTGGCCCATCTGTTTCTGGAAGTAGAACAAAAGGAGGTTGCTCTCAGATCCCTCCGAGCCCCGCTGACGCAGGGCCACCACGCAGCAGCAGAAACGCCGCCCGGTCCTGCGCCATCTGCACAATTGTTCTTGTGTTTGAGCCCTTTGCCGTAGCCAGTGTCCACCCACTCTTCAGGGGCCTTCCCCTCCTTCACTGCCCCTCCAACTTACCAAACACGACGTCCTTCTCCAGGGACCAGTCTCTCCTGGCAACGTGTCCACAGCGTGTGAGACGCCATCTCTCCCTCCTGGCCTCTAAGGGGCCCTCTGGCCGCGCTCCTTCCGAGTCAGATCGCTTCGTCCTTTAGCCATCCCTCTGTGGCACGGCCAGTACTCTTCTCCAGCGCCACGGTTCAAATGCATCGACCCTTCCCAGTCGCCTTCCTTCACTCAGTGTCCGATTTCCACGTGCGTATGGGGCGACGGAGAATCCCATGGCTTGGATCAGGCCCATCTTTAGCCCTCAGAGAAACACCCTTGCCCGCAGCACTGGGAAGAGAGTCTACAGCCAGTGTGCCCAGTGCTGCCCATCCTCTGGCTTCCTGACTTCTGCTCTCACGAGCGTCGTTTGCTGAGTAGGTCATGAAAACAGGCCTAATGAATGGACTCCCCAAAGCCTGCCCCCCAACCTAGGGTGTCATTCACACGGGGCAGGGACGCAGAGGGCTTACAGAAGGGGGGCACGGGCGGAGGGGGGGGGAGGTGTCGTCTTTTTTCACTGGCTCCTCATGTCAGACCTCCCCGAGGGGGCAGTGATGGCTGTCCCTGGGGACACTCAGGTAAACCCGGAGAGCCCTAGCAGGGATGTGCAGGAGGTGATAAGCCAGGCGGCCCCATCCCCCCAGAGCCATAGTGTCTCCGCTTCTGGGCGATCACTACTTTCCATCCTTTACGGAATGTTCAGGATTCCCTGCTGGCGGACTGGTGGTTAAGTCTGAGGCCGTTCACCAAAAGGCCATGGGTTCAAAGTCACCAGCCACCCAAGGGGAGAAAGACGAGGCTGCCTGCTCCCATCAAGAGGCTGCCTTGGAAGCCCGTTGGGCATTTCCACTCTGGCCGAGGGGCCGGCCACTGATAGCCGGGGTGGACTCCCTGGCTGTGGGAGCAGAGTGGACCTAAGACTCGGATGCTGATCACCTTCCAGGTGGCTGGCCAGGTGGGATGTCACAAGAGGAGCCCCGTCTTCAGAAGACGCTGTAGGGACAGGGTTCCTTCACGGGAGGGGACACGGCTCCACGGATGTCTTCTTCTTGTGGTCCCCTACTGCCAACCCACACTCTGACCCAAACACTGCCCGGTCCTCGCCGGCCTCGTGACTGCTGGGAGTTGGAGTCCAGCCCACCTTACGGAGGGTCTTCCTCTTCCCCACTGCCCCTGAAGCCTACCTCCAAGTCCTTTCACACTCACTGGTCTTTCCTGCTCACGTATCCCCGCAGTGAGCAGACACCACCTCTAGGAACCGGTCTCTGTTCTGTGGCTGCTCTGACTGCCCCCTGGCCGCCCTCGGCGTGGCTGAGCCTCTGCATCAGGAGAGCGTTCAAACAGCCATTCTTCTTGTCTTGTCCTCATTCAGGGTCCAGCTTCTCCCACAAGCCCCAGGAGAGCATTCACACAGCCGTGGCGTCGGGCGGGCCCGCCTCGGTCCAAGGGAATGCTCCACTTTGGAGAACACGGCTCTGTACAGCAAGGGGACCTTGTGGGTCCCAGTGGCACAGAGGTTAAGCACCCAGCTGCGACCCGAGAGGTCGACGAGCAGTCCTAATCCACACGCAGCTTCACCTGGTGACCTGCATCCATAAAACTCCCCCACCCGCTGCCCCGAGCTCACGGCCACTCTCTAGGCGGGCGTGGAACTGCCCCTGTGGTTTCCAAGGCCGTGTTTCTTGACACGAGCAGGCTGCCTCATCCCTCATGCGTGGCTGGAACCACCAACCCTTTCGATTTCAGACAGGTGTTCGCCATCCATTTAGCCACTGAAAGCCAGGGGTGGCTCAGCTTGGATGTCCTCTGCATCCACTCAGGGGCAGTGGCCCATCCAGTGGACATCCCAGCCTGTGCCTTTCCAGCTCTGTCCACGTCAAGCCTGTCCTTTGCGGTGTTGGGGGGACGTGCAGAGTAGAGATTTAAACATGTGAAGCATGTGAGGAAGGGGAGGTGAAAACACCACCCAGTTCAGACGACTCAGATCTGCACAACCCCCACCCCCACCCCACCTCCTGCCATGGCCACGGAGCTCCCCACGTTCTGGAAATCTCGGATGAATCTTGAGTCTTGCTTCCGATGTTCATAATAGAGGGGGTGAAAGAATTACCCGCAGTTTATCAAAAGACTAGATTAAGAGCATCATTTGCTGGTCACTTGCTGGGAGCCCACCATGGAACCGCCCCCTCCCTGCAGGAAAAGCTCCTTTGAAGCCTTTTCACAGCGGACGGTCTCCCACCTCAGGAAGGGGGTCAGCAAGGCCGTCACGCCAGGTAGCCGTTTAGTAAGCAGTGGCGCGTGATGCTTCAGGGGAGGAAGTGGTGTCTGGTGACCCCGGAGGAGCGTGGGTATAGAACAGAGGTCGGCAAGTTGTGGCTTTTCCGCCAGATGTGGCCCTTTGGGTTTGTACACATGGCTCTGAAGTAAAATGGGGGGAAAAAACCCCAAACTTTAAAGGTATTGTTCAGATAATGGTGATTTCCTTTGCATGTAAGTATATATTGATGGCTCTGTCATGGGGAGAGGATTGGCTCTTGGGTCTCAAGTTTGCCGGCCTGTGGGCTGGATCATTGTTTCCTGTGCTCACTGCAGAACCTGCTCTGGGTCACGCAGTTTGGGGTGCACAACTCGCTTGGTTTTCACTGGATTTGTGAGGCGGTGCGGAGTAACAAGCGGGCCCCACTGCTTCCTTCTGCCTTGCGCTTCAGAAGGACATAGAGTTTCTGCGCAGCCCGGTCTCTGTCTTGGGCTGACACCAGGACAGGCAGTCCCAGACCCTGTTCTTTGCCACGCAAGCTCTCTGTTGCTAGAGAGCTCTGCGTTTTTCATTCTCTCCATCGCAGCCATGTGGCTAGAACGCGTGTGTGCAACTACACGCCAGACAGGCGTGTGTTTTCACAAACCCCTACCTTGCAAAAGTACCGATCTGGGCTTCTGGCCTCTGCTGGTCCCCTGTGTGTGGCCCTCGGGGGCATTTAGTGGGCATGACCAGCAAGAACCTTATGGGTGCCGTCCATGCCTGCAGGTAGATTCTCGACGGCAGGCTGCACTGCCACAGCAGCAGGCTGTCCATCGGATCGCCACAGGCCTGCCTGCTGTTTCTCTGGGCTGGCCTGGATGGTGGCGGCCCAGTGTGAGCTGCTCTGTGGGCTGGGCTGGGCCTGCCCTCCTGCCTCCTGGCCTCTTGCTCAGCTCCTGGAGTCTCCCTGGTGCCTCTGTGTTCCCCTCAGGTGGAAGGTGCAGGCCCGGGTGGGTGGTGGGTGGGCCCTGAGGTCCTGGGGGGCTTCTCCCAAAGCCAGTCACGCTGAGGCCCGTGGACCTATAACAACTTCTCGGAAGGTGGCAGGAAGACTGTTTACTGTCACCCCAGCAACCTGGCAGCATCCACGTCCCTGCAGTCTGAAGGCCTTGGGCGGCCCACACTGAACTCCCACGAAGCCACCAGCGTGCTTACGGACAGGAAAGCAGTGTCCACATAGGCCAAGTGCAAGCAGCGGCCTCAAGACAGGGGTATTTCAGAACCACATCACACTGTCATCCAAAAGCAGGGTTTGCAAACCAGTTCTAGAAGGTGGTCTCCCTGGGCAGGGGGCTCCTCGGGTCTTAGCGTACATCCTGGGCCTTCCGTTTCCAAGAGATTTCCCCTGCTGAGAGCACCAGGGCTTTCCTTCCCCAGAGGCAGACAGTAATGGAGGGCTGACAAAAGGACTGTGTGTATTGAACCGAACAACGAACAGGGGGCATTTGACTGGGGGCACCCCGGTCATGCAGCACAGGGGGTGGTGAGTCTGTCGTTGGGTCAGCCAACCCGTGGATCGTGCTGGAGCTTGAGGGTCCTTGGAGACCTGCTTCCCCAGGCTGCTGGTGGGTACATTGCTTGAGCTTCAGGCTGGTGGATCCTGTCGTCTTGCCTTGTTTGAGTTTGATATCCAATGTGGGCCTGCTTCGCTAAGCTCCTGAGCTGCTGACTGTTGGTGACCCGCCCTGCTGTTTGCTGCCTGTGGGCGGACTCTACCTGCCTTGTCCCCAGGAAGCCTCAGCTGTCTGCTTCCTTGACGTTGGACTCAGCAGCCTTCATCAGTTCAAGGACTTCTGTTCCACAGAAGTGAGTTGAACTGAGCCCTCTGTACTGCTGTGTGGACTAATTACCTGTGATAGTCCTTGGTGCTATATAAACTTATCTATCTATCTATAACATCATAAGTGTCCTGGTTCCGTTGCTCTAGGGAACCGTGCCTAACACAGGAGTGGTCAGGGAAGACAGTGCTGTGACTGTGCCGCCGGAAGTGGAGGCAAGTGGGGACCAGGACACCTCCACGGAGGTGGGGACCGCTGTGGCCAAGTGCCTGTGTGAGGCTAAGTGTGACCGCACTGTGGCAGCATCACAAGGGCCGTGATCAAACACGGCCATCCAATCCTGGCACCATCTGTCCATCGTGTCTGGACAAGCCCCCCATCCAGGTCTGCACACTCCTGCATGAGGGGGTGGGGTCCATTTCTCTCATCCCGGTGGCGGCACAGTAGTTATGAATGAGTAGGACTGGGCACCCCAAGTCCAGCAGTTCAAAACCACCCGTCGCCCCGTGGGAGAAAGATGGGGAATTCTACTCCCGTAGAGCGTTACAGTCTGGGAGACCCACGCGGCAGGTCTGGCCTGGCCTGCCTGAGGGCCTGAGTTGTGGAACCTTCCCCAGAGAACCCCATGCTCTCTGACTGATGCTACATCACAGCGGAAGCTCAGGACCCACAAACCTCGAGCGACGTTCCCCATTATGTTCAGTGAGGTTAGGGGGAGAGGAGGCCTGCAGGGGCAAGGCCTGGGCTGTTGGGTGGGTGGGCTCAGGTTCTCCATGAAATTCCCCCAGGACAGCCTTGCTGCCCTCTAAGGAGGACCAGCAGGTGCGATGTCCAGATGGGGAAACTGTACAGCTAGCTTACCTGGGCCTCCCTCACCAATTCCATTTACATTCTCTCAAGACGTCTTTGCGATAAGACCCTGCGATCGTCCTCTATCTCGGAGGAAACCCACCCCTTGGACCCTCCCTCAGGAATCAAAGGGGCGATCTCCAGAGCCTGCAGGGCTGAGCTCTCCACCAGGTGGGGCTTGAACCGGTCCCTAGGAAGCCACTGTTTGGATTGGGCCTGGGTTTTGTAGCCGCCTGGGGAGATGAAGACGGTGTGACGGAGGGGTAGGTGGAGGGTCAGAGAAGAGGAGGACAGATGGGTAGACACAGTGACTGCGACAGTGGTCTCAACGACAGCAGTTGGGAGGAAGGCGCAGGACCGGGCAGTGCTTTGCCCTGTTGGGCACGAGACAGCGGCTGTGGGTCCCTAAACAGCAAGTGCACATCTGAGTGAGCATGCCAGCCGCCACCGCCCCTCTCCAGGCGTGTCCACGCCGTTCCGTCCACGCCGTTCCGTTTGGAATACACCGAGCAGGGGTGAGCCAGAGCCACGCTGTGTGACTGACCCTCCTGTCTGGTGTCGACTGCTGGTCACCAATCCCCCTGAACCAGTGGTTCTCAACCTGTGGGTCGTGACCCCTTTGGAGGTCGAAGGACCTTTTCACAGGGGTTGCCTAAGACCATTGGAAAACACATAAATATTTCACAATATATGATTACATACTGTTTTGTGATTGATCACTATGCTTTGTTTAATTTGTTCAATTTGTAACAATGAAAATACTTCCTGAAATACATCAGAAATTTACATGATGATTCATAACAGTAGCAAAATGACAGTGATGAAGTAGCAACAAAAATAATTTTATGGTTGGAGGGTCACCCCAACATGAGGAACTACATGAAAGGACTGCGGCATGTGGAAGGTTGAGAACCACTGCCCTAAGCACAGTGGCTTAGGGCATCTGGAACTTATAACCTCACAGCGTGGCTTAGGATCCACAGGCCCTCCTGCACGAGCCCCCCGCCCCACCCCCCCACCCCCCACCCCGCCATGGGTAAGGCAGCAGAACAAGGAGGCGGCCCCAGTGCCCGTGACTCAGTGGACTCACAGGTCAGAGGGTATGGAGTCCAGCCACCTGCACCTCGGTGAACTCTGGCCTTTTCCGCTGGTGAAACCGAGGCTGGTGCCCAAGTGTGCTTTATCTCTGTGCTCTGGGTCCCTCATGGGTCTCCCATCAGTGGTGACAACGGTGTGGGGTCCTCTCAGGGCAGAACGGAGCACCGCCCGGCCCTGGGCCAGCCTCCCAGGTATCGTGTCGGAGCCACCATGGGAGCCACTGCATCCGTCCATCTCACTGAAGGTCCATCTCACCGAGGGTCCATCTCACCAAGGGTCCATCCCACCGAGGGTCCATCTCACCGAGGGTCCATCTCACCGAGGGTCCATCCCACCGAGGGTCCATCTCACCGAGGGTCCATCCCACCGAGGGTCCATCCCACCGAGGGTCCATCTCACCGAGGGTCCATC
>NW_022107431.1:2404368-2426585 GCF_000313985.2 Echinops telfairi
CGAGGGTCCATCCCACCGAGGGTCCATCTCACCCAGGGTCCATCTCACCGAGGGTCCATCCCACCGAGGGTCCATCCCACCGAGGGTCCATCTCACCGAGGGTCCATCTCACCGAGGGCCTTCCTGTTGTCCACCGCAGTCTGCTTTTCCGAGCATGCTGTCCTTCTCCCGGGACTGGTCTCTCTGGACAACACGTCCAAGGGATGTAAGACCAAGTCCCTCTGCCCAACCTTGCTGCAAAGAGGCGCTCTGGCAGGCTTCCTGCAGGGATTCTGGATTGCTGGTGGGCCTGGGTGGCAGGGCATTTCCGCTCGCTCTCTTGATGGCTCTGCAGTTCCCGCAGAACGCAGGGCCTTGCTCAGTAGCACGAGTGGTGTGCTCCTCATCTGTGCATGCCGTGGTGTCTCTGTTCCCGGCACACCCTGACAGACGCCCACCCGCAGTCGGGGATCGTGTCCAGATCGGAGGGGGAACTGTCCCTGTCTTTCGCCTCCCTTCTGGTGGGTTCCTGCCACCCCACACCCACCTTGCTCTGCAAAGCTGCCCTTCCCTCTCTGTGTAGCCCTTCCTGTCCGTTCTGTTTCGTGGCCCACCCGCCCACTCTCAGGGCATCAGGGCCACCCCTCAGCCCAACGATGGTGTCCGTTAATGGCTGGTTCCTTGGCAGTGAGTCTGCCCAGTGCATGGTGACCCTGAGGGAACACTGCCCAGTCCTTGACCAGCTCCCATGCCTCCCGCGCTGCCCAAGCCCCTGTAACTCCTGTGGCCATTAGCTCCTTGAGGGCTGTGTGAGTCCAGGTAGACTAGAGAAACAAATTCATAGACACTCATATGTGTATATGAAAGAGCTTTATATACAAGAGCAATTGAATATTGAGAAAACATCCCAGCCCGGTCCAGATCAAGTCCATAAGTCTGATATTAGCCCATATTTCTGATACCAGTCTATAAATTCCTTTCCAGACTCACACACTACATGCAATGATGCCGAATGCAGGAAGAGAAAGTCTTGTGAATCCAGTGGGTGCAGAAGCATCTCAGGGCTGGTGTGGGTCTCCGTGTGGCTTCTCCAGCTCCAGGGCCCTAGCATAGCTCCATGTGTCTTGTCAGCAAGCATGTCTCTCAGGGAGTGAGCATGTGTCCCACCTCCAATGAGCTATTTATCTCCTTAGCACTCAAATGAGGTCATCAGGCTGCGACCTGATTGACTGGCTAAACTCCACCCCTTCACTCTTAAGTCTCAAATTGACATCAGATGATGTAGCGACCACAGGGATCCCCTCATGCCTGCTGTCCTTCTGCAAAGCACAGTGCCCTTTGCTCACAGCTGCTCTTGCCTGGTGGCCGGGTTAGAGTAAGAGAGCCCAGGCTCACGCCCTCCCTCCCAGCAATGGTGCCGGCTGCATTTCTTGGGGCCTGCCTTGTGCCCTCCTCCATGGTCCATGGCGGGGCCAGTGTGCATTGCACCAATTCTTCCTTGGTCTTCTTTCTTTTCTTTTTTTAGGTATAAGAAGGAGTTTTATAGCAGGAAGTAATTGCATACCAGGAAAACATCCCGACCCAGTCTGACTCAAGCCCCTAGGTCCGATACTAGTCCACACATCCCTCTTCAAACTCACACAGTCACAAGCAACGATACCACGTGCAGGGAGATCAACAACCTGGGCGACGTCTTGTAGAGCCAATGGTGGTACACACGTCTCCGGGGCTCTGGCAGATCTGAGCACAGCTCCCCAACAGGTCTCCATCTTGCCGGAGACTGTCATTGTGTGGCTGATGGAGATACACGGTCTCACGGACTCTGGACACGCTGTCAGGAGAGGCCAGGCCATGGAGAAGGACATCGTGCTTGATGAAGTGGACACAGTCAATGGGCTCGGGCGTGGGAACAGTGGCGAGGATGGTGCGGGACTGGCAGCGTTTCATTCTGCTGTGCGTACTGGTCGCCGTGGGTCGGAACCAACTTGATAGCACTAACCACAGTGTGAGCTGATGGAAGCTCGGGGTTCTTAGGTCAGGCACAGCCGGGTTACTAAAGAGACATTTTGTTTTCTAAAAATGCTGAAGAGGCCCTTAGCAGATTTGGCCGTTGGGACCTGTGTCCTTTGATGTCTTGACCGTGGCTGCCGTGGCTGTGGATTGTTGTGGAAGGCAGTCAGTCGACGACAACTTCAGTTCTTCTCACCCCCGAGCATTGGTTGCTTTTCAGCCTCAGTGAACCCTGGTGTTGCTCGTTGGTTTGCATGTTAACCAACCAATAACGCCTTCCAAGGTCCTGGTCCAAACCAGGGTCAGGGGACCTGCAGGTCTTTTGGGGGGGACACAGCTCATCCCAGAGCGGCCTCCTCCTAGTGAGCGTTCCTGAGGGACCAGCTGTCCACACTCTGCCCTGCACAGCAGCAGTTTTTATCAGCTGACTTATTGGTTGACATTTGGGTCACTTTGATTGATCACATGGGTAAATCACCGCAAAACCATTTCCTGACGGTGTCTGGTGAGCTGGGGCATGGTGGTGTCCACCGAGGAGGGGACGTTAGCGGGAGAGGGCATGGCCTTGCTCAGACCTGCTGGGACTGCCCACATGGACACCTCGAAGGCTTTGAACTTGTGTGGGATGCTGGGTGGGGTCCTGGGCCACCTGCTGTGATTGTGGTTGAGCGGATGGGTCTGCTGTTCCTGGCAGCACAGGGCAAAGCTCGGACTCTGGTCTCGAGCCCGCATCCCCTCCAGACCACCACAGGGCTCCCTGGCTGTGTCGCCAGCAAACAGGAGCTTGCAAACCCTGTGGCCTTTTATCCTCCTGCTTATGAAAAGGCCGCTGCCACAACCGAGGTGAGTGGTCCCAAGTCCCGAGTCCCTTCCGTATTTCCATGAGAGGGGTTATCAAACATTAAATACCCCCGGAGGACAGAGCTCTGCTGGGCCCCTCCCATCGGCAGTTGCAGGCAAGCAGGGTCCCAGGGCGGGCACCCCTCCTGTGTGTGCATGGCGTCACAGAAAAAAATGCATGTGGAACCCGTGGCACCTGCTACACTGGCGGCCGGGGCCTGGGACTGCGCCTATTCATCCTTAAAGGCTAAATGAGCGGTGGCTGAGGGTTTTAATTGGCGCAACTGGCTAATCACTTTACAAATGCCTCCGGCTGCTGGGAGTGCAGTCCTGACCTACTGCGGTGTGGTTCGTTGGGTTTCCCGGTGTCTGAATCGGGAAAGGCCTCCCACGGATCCCCGTGTGCACTCAGCCCGGCTCCCCTGAATCCTCGCTCCCGACGGTCGATGTCAGGCTTGTTCGTGGGACTCCGACTCCGTGCCAGCTCTCAGCCGCCCGATGGATCTGACGGACAGCAGCATGAAGCACGGCCCGGCCCCAGACCGTCCTCCTAGGCATCCTGTGTGGAGCCCCTTGCTACAGCCCTAAAGGTCACCCGTCTTGCTGAGGACCGTCCCCTCTCCCGTGGACCCTCTGTTTGGCTGAGTGAGCACAGTGCGTCCGCTCCAGCAAGTCCACGCCTCAGTCACCCCCAACCGGGCGGGACTTGGGAGCGGAGAGACCCGTACACCCACAGTCATGGCGACCCTCTTCCCAGTCACCAGCGCCTGACCACAGCCCAGCTGTGCCCCAACAAGGAAGGGCCCACAGGGTGTGCCTACTGGGCGCTCGGCTCAGCGGGTCCACGTGGGTAGTCACCGTTCCCGGTACTGAAAGCCATGGGGCTGGCCAAGTTAGAGCCTTACCTCTCCAGCATCGTTTCCAGCGCCAAGGTTGTCCGCGTTTCCCAACTCCTGACCCTGCTTCCAGCCGCACTTTCCTGTTGCTGCGCCCGGTCCTTGTCCACGTGTCTGACTGCAGGTGTCACCCGGCTCAGACTGCAGGGCCTGGTGGGCATCCTGAGGTCCGCCGTCTTTGTGCACTGGTGGCCCTGTGTGGATTTGCATGGTAGGCATAAGAAGCAGTCGTGCTTGACGATGTCTGGATATTATCTTATCGTTGATAGATCTTGAAGTGGTTTTTGTGGGGGAGTGGGGGAGTTGACAGTGTGATAGCATTCCTCTCCACTTTGTCCTTCCTGGAATAGTCAACCATATGATTGCTCAGGACCCATCCATTTCAGCTCCCTAATGCCTAGCAGGAGCTCTGGTGGAGCCATGGTTCCGCAATGGGCTGCCCACTGCAAGGTTAGCGGTTCGAAACCACCAACCACGCCGTAGGAGAAAAAGAGGAGGCCTTCTACGCCTGCACAGGTTTGCAGCCTTAGCTCCTCTCCCCTCCCCACTCCAGTGGGCAGTTCTAGTCGGTCCTGTGGGGTCTCTGTGGGTCAGAGCTGACTGATGGCCGTGCGGACAGCCTCGGGCAGCAGTCTTCATGCCGGCCTCTCACGTCCCACAGCTTCTCATCTTCCGAGAGCCACAGCTCATTCTTTCTGCTTCTGCGTTTGGAGGGACGTTTGCAGTGTTGTTGCTCACGCCCAGTTGTGCCCATCTACAGAGGGTGGTGCCAGCTGCTGCTCCATCTGCGCCTGCGTTAAGGTCGACTCCCCATCCCAGAGGCAGCTCCCCATGCCCATCCCCTATGGACAGCCTTCGCAATGGGGGCTCATCTTCTGGCACCATCTCTGACAAAGTCCCGGGGCTGCTGGGCCACTGGCCAGTGGCTAACCCCTCCGCAGGGACGCCGGTCCTCTCCGAGTCTAGCTTGCAGCGTCACAGCTATATAGGCATGACCACTCAGGACGATCACCCAACCTTTGTCGTGAGGCACCTCTGAGTGGAGAGTTGCCCGTCAGCTACAGGGTGTGCTCTCCATGGGTGCCTGTGGCCGTGGAATGCGGCCCGGAAGATAACTCCTGATGCCTGGACGCTGAGCACTGCTCACTGTTCTGGGCCCTGTTGACAGTGCTGCCCCTGACCTCATCACCTGAGCCAGGCCCTTCCCAGCCTCTCGGGGCCGGCATCATGCTCCCCTGTCTGTGGTATTAAATCGCCTGTCAGATCACCTCGGACCCCAAAGGTGTTTTGGGGTGATTGCAGGATGGCTGCAGGAAGTCAGGGTGCCTGCTGCCCCTTATCCCTGTGCTCTGAGAGTGGCAGGCCACCCATTGCTGCTCACCTGGGTCCCCCCCCACACACACACACACACACCTGGCCCTGTGGCTGACGGCCGCTGCTGGGGATGGAGTGACAGCCCCTGCATTGGCGGCCTTGGCCTTGGCTGATGTTAACCATTTGGTTAGATAAAGGCAGAGATCAAGATAAGAGTCACCCTCAGGAAGACAGTCTGGGGCTGCCAGGAAGTCGGGGAGGGGGCAGGGCAGCTCCTCCCCCAAAGCCTGTGAGAGGACAGCCCACACATCTGGGTGAGTCTGGGTGCTTTAAAGAAACAGATCCACAGAAACTCATGTATGAGAGAGAGTTTTATATAAAGGTTAAGTGCGCATCAAGAAGACATCCCAACCCAGTGCTTCCCAAGCCCACACGTCCAACATTAACCCATATGTCCGGCACCAATCCACAAAATCCTCCTCCATCTCACAAAACAGACTCAATGAAGCCAACTACAGGAAGAAAGCCAAATCAGTGAGTGTGTAAGCATCTCAGTGCTGGCAGGGGTCTCCACATGGCTGCCCCAGCACCCAGGGCTGCATCGGGGTAGGTCCATGTGGCTTCTCCTCAGGGATGTCTTGCAGGAAGTGAGCCTTGCCAGCTGAAGCAGGGAACTGGCTAAGGCAGCTGCACCCTGGTCCGACCATCACAAAGCAAGAGACCTGAGAACTAGAAAGGTGAGGCTCACTGAGCCATTTATCCCCCTGCCCTTTAATTAACCCCACGTGTGTTTATCAGCCAGGTTGGCACAATCAACTAACTACCTCAACATCCCTCCCCCCCACCCCAGGTCCATCAGCCTCACAATTGTTACATTTGAGCCTAATGTAGCAGCCCTGTGTCAGCTTTCCTCGGCAAGTGTGGGGAAAACCAGCCCCCCACAACAGATCACGGGTTCGGTAAGCACAATTATACGGTAAAAACATATAAAGATGATAATAAAGTCATAGAGAATAATGGGAGAGAAAGGAGAGAGAGTAAAATGAGGGAGTCAGACACATTCGTGGTAACACCCTCACCTCCTGGACGGCCATGATCTCACCAGCCAGGCCCACACACAGCATGGCAGAGAGGGCAAGGGGTGGGGGGTCTCTCTATTTCTGGCCAAGGCCCATATATACTTAGGGCGTGATTACAGGTAACCCCACACGTCACAGGAAGGGGCTGTACAATGGGCATAAGCGTAACAGGAAGGGGACGAGCTAGGGACGAACACATAATTGGAAGCTGAGGGACCGGGGTTTACATGTGACCAGATGGTGGACCCTAGACTCAGCATTACTGACAGCCCAGCCTTGTCACCCTTGGGTGGGCTTGATCTCCCTGGCTCTCTTTCAGGGCAACACTCTACTCTCCTTGTCAGAAGGGAGTGGGCCCTACTTAGGGTGGGACAGACTATGCAGTCTGATTGCTCTAGATGGCTGACAGCCCTTAGGGAGTGTAACCTCTAACCTGCTTTCGTTGACCTCCAAGTGTACAGTCCTTTGCCATGTGGAGCAAGCAGCTAAGTGTGGCATATATTTGGGGGAGACAACTTGGGAGAAATCTTTCCGTATCCCACAGGCAAGAGCCGCCCTCTTTCTCGCTGCCCGTCCACTTCACCAAGTGTGAGGTCCTTCTCCAGGGACTGGTCTCTCCTGACAACGTGTCCAAAGCACACGAGGCCAAGTCTCGCCAGTCATCCTTGCTTCTACGGCGCCTTCTGGCTTCCTTGAACACACTGGGTGGGCTCAAACCCCCCACCTGGTCAGCCCCACGAACACGTGGAAATGGCTCTTGTTGATGAATTGTCCATAAAGAGGAGAAAAATGAGGTCTGGGATTCAGGCCCTGTTTTTTCCAGATTTTATTTACTAATTTCCCCCTCATTTTATTCATTTATTTTCTAATATTATCAATAAGTTTAATATTTACAATATATAACTTACAAGTTTTCATATAAAATTTAGTCTTATCATCTGCCAGCAATTTCTTCAACAAATTTTATGCTATAATATACATAATACTATTCATTCTGAAAATTCATACACAAAAACTGAATAACTCACTTAGCCAAATTAATTTTTTTCAGAATGAGGGATCAAAAAAATGTCTGTTTAACTGAACTGAAAGCAAGTTGACTTAATTTATATCCAGAAATACTCCACATTAGTATCTGTATTAGTAATTGTACTTTACTTAGGTTGTTTTATAGCTCAGTTGAGGGCCTTTCATTTGGGGTAAGGAGACATCCTGCCAGGTTACCCATGTTTTATTTTTTCACATAAAGGAAGCTGGTGGTGGGGTTAGGTGGTCATTTGATGTTTTCAGACCAAGAGGACTGTAGGTTCTCTGTCTTGTACACTGGAGACGTATACCTACAGGTGTATATAAAATATGCATCAAATTAAATTAGTCACTAAAAGATGATTCACTCTCTGAACCTATTTCTGCATGCTTTTCGCCTTCACCATCAGGCACTGCAGCATCTGGTCACTCAAGGAGATCCGGGTCTAGTCCCTCAGATACCACCTTGGTTCTCATTGCCATCACCGGACACCCACTTGGACCATGCTGAGATGTCTGGCCTATCTTGGATCCTGGACTGCAGGGAAGCTAGTTTCTGCCGCTGCTTCACTTTCCTGTGTCCAGAGTCTCGTGTCCTGTTCTGCTGTGGCTGCTCTAGTGGCTTCCGATCATGGTCCATGCGTGGCACTTAAGGGAGATAGCTCAACTGTGCCATCATCTAGTCCTGGGATAGATGATAACCTTGCATCTAAAATATTGAGAGTTGTTTCAGTTTGTTGGGTAACGAAGAGAAAGGTTTGACGGTTTCTCCTCACGAGCCACAAAAAGGTGGTGGAGGAACCGTAGTGTGCACACCACAAATTGGTTGGAAGGCCACTGTGCTTTTCCGTGGGATAGCTGGACCTTGGTCAGTCTGTGCCCGAGCCCACGAGAGGCAGGCCGTCCTCATCCATCTCCTCACTGGGCGGGGGGCCTCGCGCACCCGCACGAACTCCTCCCAGGTAGGCCCCACCCCAGCCCTATTTTTATTTTAATAAATCATTTTATTGGAGGTTCTTGGAGCTCTTATAACAATCCGTACAGCAATTGTATCAAGCACATTTGTACGTATGTTGCCATCATCGTTTTCAAAACATTTTCTTTCTACTTGAGCCCTTGGTATCAGTGCCTCTTTTTTCTCTCCACCCCCCCACCCTCATGAACCCTTGATAAATTATAAGCTATTATTGTTTTCATCTCTTACACCATCCACTGTCTCCCTTCACCCATGTTTCTGGGGTGAGGGTGAGGTGTTATACGTCCATCCTTGAGATTGGTTCCCCCTTTATCGCCCCACCTTCCCTCTGCTTGCATGGTATCCCTACTCCCATTATTGTTCCTGAGGGGTTCTCTGTCCTGGATGCGTGTGTTCTGTTAAACAGAACTCAGGGTACATGCTTTGGTCTAGCCGGGTTTGTAAGGTAGAACTGGGTCATGCTGGTGGGGGAAGGAAGCATTCAAGAACTAGAGGAGTGTTATATGTTTCCTCGGTGCTATGCTGCACCCTGACTGACTCATCCCTTCCTTGTGACCCTTCTGTGAGGGGATGTCCAATTGTCTACAGATGGGCTTTGGCTCTATACTCTGACCCCCATCATTTGCATCGATGTATTTGTTTGTTTGGGGTCTTCTGATGCCTGATACCTGATCCTGCCGACACCTCGTGATCGCACAGGCTGGTGTGCTTCTTCCATGTGGGCTTGTTTCTTCCCTGCTGGATGGCTGCTTGTTTAACTTCAAGCCTTTAAGACCCCAGACACTCTTATCTTTTGATAGCCGGGCACCATCAGGGCTGACATGTTTTCAAATATGATCAAAATAAGCTGATGGAGTCTCTGTCTGCTTGTTCACCAAGAGATCATTGGAAATGCCTCGGAGGAACAGAAGAAAACAGGGACCGAGCCAAACGCAGGCTCCTCTGAGGGTGGCTGCGGGAGGGAAGCAGCCGTGTGGCCGGTTGGGAGGACACAGAACGATGCTAGAGGGGCTCTCACCACAGTGCCGCGGTCTTTCCATTCCACTCTCCCAGGGTCTTTGAAGCACCGCCACCCACCCACCCCTGCGCTCCCCGCCCCCAGTGGCACAAAGACGGGAATGAACGGTGGAGGAGGGGGTGGGAAGGAGCCTCGTTCCATTTGCTCAGACACCGCTTCACTTGATAAGCCAGGGGCGCCCATGGAGTGGCTCACAGGCACAGTGAAGGTTGTCACTCAGTGAAGCTGTTTGTTCGTGGAAGGTAAAGTGGGGCGATTCATCGGGAGCCATGCGGTTCCTGACTTGGGGCGGCAAGCACGGGGCGGGGGAATCGGCCCAGCCCTCGGCAGCGTGGAGGGCCCCAGCTCATCGGAGAGGAGGGGGTGTGTGAGGGACGTGATGGTCGACAGCTCACCAGGTGGATGGCCAGCAGTTCCAAGTCCAGCCTCCTCTTCCGGGCCATCCTGAGTATGCTCCGGGTCCCACCGTCACCTTCCCCAACCCTGTCCACCGAGCGGGTTCAACCCGTGCCTGACTCCAGCCTTGTCTCCTAAGGGTGGCCTGGGGCAAGGGTCAGGCAGGCGAAACAGGAGCGTCAGCAGGGAGGGCAGGGGACCCTGAATGGAAAGAAGTCCAGGCCACATCCCCAGGGTATGAGGCAGGAGCGGGAAGTCACCTGGGGGTTGATTCAGACCTTATCCCACAGCGTGCCTTCATTCAGGGGTGTGCCGACATTACCAAAACAAAAGATGCAGGGGAGGGAGGGTGAGGACAGGCACTTGTTAATTTTTCACAGTTGGGAAGCATGAAAGGCTGCGAACCACAAGATCGGCGGTTCGAGCCCACCAGCCACTCCTGGGAGAAAGATGAGGTTGTCTGCTCCCGTTAAGGTGGATGGCGTCGAGAGCCCCAAACAGCACGACCCGAGTCAGAACCTGCTGATTGGCAGGGACCGGGTTGGGAGGTTTGGTGGAAGTGGGCGAGTCAAGGAACTGATGGCTAAATTTATCCTGAAACCGTGTCGTCCAAACAAGCCATGCGTGCTCCGAGCATGGAATAGGAGCACGCACACAACTGAAAACTAGGCCACCAGCTCAATGGGACCTCGCCTGAAAGCAGGTCACGCACGCAGCATGAGGGTGATTGAACCAACAGGGCTGCACAGGCAGGCGTGGTTTCTGCGTACGAGCCCCGGGGTCCTCGTGGTACGAATTGTGCTGCTACCAAAGGCCAGCAGTTCAAAACCACCAGCCCCTTCACAGCCTGTAGGGGTTACGAGTTGGCATCAGCTCAGGGCAGAGAAAGAGTGACAGTCTCAGAAACCCACAGCACGGTTCTGCCCTGTGCTACAGGGTCACCATGAGTTGGCATAGACTTGATAGGGGTGAATACATCCACATATATATATGCAAATACACGCGCAGGCACACCGCTGTATCTCCATATTAAGTTAAAACGACCCCTACTCTGTGTGTACAAAGTGCATCCTGAACAACATGCTTCTAACGGACTGTAAGTGCTGGGCCCACAGGGTCCACATAGAAAAAGGAGGCGGGTTTGCCACGCGAGGGACGGACAGACGAGGTTTTATTCCAGCGCAGCGCTGAAGGGCGGGGTGGTGGCCGCAGGCCCGCACGGTGCTCTCGAGGCTTCTGAAGCCGGCCAGCCAAGCAGCAGTGTCCACTCACGAGGCCACAGTGGCGGGAGCCACAGGCTCCCAGGTGGGACGCCCGAGGCCACCTCTGCTGGGCTGTGACAGATGGCCGGTCAGGGATGAGGACACACACTCTTCCAACGAGAGCAGAGTGACTGGGCTTGGGAGAGTTTGGACCCGGGAGGGGTCTGCCCTCACAGCGTGAGCCCATCGTTCCCACAGGTCAGGGGTGGGGGTGGGGTGGGGAGCAGCAGCGGTGTTCCCCGGGGGAGACCATGGGCAAGAGGGTTAAATCTCACAGGGCGGTGCAGGATGGGGAAGCCAGAGGTGGGACAATGCCAGTCAGGACTTTGCAGTGATTGGCTGGACACAGCCATGTGACTTGTTTGGATGGGTCACCTTACCTAGGGGACCAAGGGAAATTGGTAGGGTTGTAGGATCGAGGCAAGGTGCCAGCCGAGGGCTGTTAGGGAAGATTTCTGATCAAGGGCTTGTGTGGAGACCCCGCCCCCACCTGTGGACTGGTGTCTCCCTGCTCCAGCTCACTGCCCTGCTTGCAAGTCTGTCCAGGGTCACAGGGAGATGAGCACAGGCTCAGCTGGCCTGGGCAGCTCAGGAATGTCCGCTAGAACTGGGCTCCACGGGGCTTCGGAGAGTGAACCTGGACCACGCCCCTGGGGGTGGGTTCAGTAACCATCCTGGCAGCTTGTAGCTGAGCTCTTAACGAGCTGGGCCACCAGGGGGGAATATGTTCACAAAGTTCACGGGTGGGTAGGTGGATGGATGGATGGATGGATGGGTGGGTGGGTGGGTGGGGGGTGGGGGGGGGTGGTTGGGGGGCGGGGGGAATCCCATGATCTCTGCCTTCTGCTCCCCACCCTCTTGGAAGCCCCCTCCTCGGGTCTGTATGGAGACACGCATTCCTATACACTGTGTTGTATGCAAACTGCACGCACTGTGTGTGCTTGCTTGCCCACGGCTCCTTCTCCCCGGAGGTATTTTCATAAACGTGCTACGCTCTTTTTATTTTACTTTATTTTTACAGCGATGTTAAAAATAAAATTGGCAAAGCAGTGCTTATGAAAATACCTCCTGGGGGAGGGAGCCATTGGCAAACAAACCTAAGAGGCATGTGTTGTTTGCAAAAAAACCACGACTGTGTGTGTGTGTGTGTGTGTGTGTGTGTGTGTACACAAATGTGTCAAACTAAAAACACTAAAACTCACTGCCATCGAGTCGATTCTGGCTTGTAGCGACCCTGTAGGACCGGGTAGCACCGCCCCTCTGGTTCCCCAAGACTGTAGCTCTGTACAGGAGCAGAAAGCCTCATTTTTCTCCTGTGTAGCAGCTGGTTGTTTCAAACTGCTGACCTTGTGGTTAGCAGCCCACTACAACACCAGGGGTCCTTAAATGAAATATAATATTAATTCTTAATAAGCTAATCAAGGCAGTATGCCTGAACTTTTGCATATGCATATGTGTGTGAGAGTATGTGTGATCTTAATTAGAAAGTTAAGACGGTAGATTTGATACCCCTGTCCTTTTACACATGCAGCTGTGTGTGTGTGTGTGTATGCGTGTGTGTTGTAATAGGCTGTCTCTACCTCTCAAACATCCATAAAGTCTACTACAAAGCGCACTCTATATTGTGCCTCGAAGCAAAAGAACACATGTGCTGAGCCATGGAGTTACTTGAGACCATGTTTTCTGACTGCCGTGGCTCCAGGCACTGCAGAAGCAATGCCCTGTCTTTGCTTCCATCTTCCTTTTGAGCTCTGACCCCCTCCTGGTGCCCTTGTTCCCGGGCGGGCGGTGGCCAGTGCAGATAGGCACGTGCTGGACGCCTGCTCTCGGGTGAGCACCATGCTGAGTGCTGACAAGGTGCCTAGGGAACTAGTGCTTGCTGTCAGAAGTGGGGCTTAGACGCAAAGATGCAGCTTAGCCTGTGTCCCGCTGCTAATGAGTAATGCAGGCAGGGTTCGAGCCCAGGACTGCCCAGCCCAGGCCCAGGCCCAGGCCCAATCCATTAGGATAGAAGAGATCAGCAGGTCAGGTGGCAGCTGCTGGCGCGAAGGCTGCAGAGGCTGACGACTCCCAGGATTGGCCCACTCACTTAAGTCCAAAGAGCCAGAGGTCAGATACAAACAAGCCGGATGCAAGAACTGGATGGAGCAACCCCCAGTGGGCTTTTCCTTGGGGTGTGGGTGCCTGCTGTCACTCGCCCCAAGGAAACGCCCTGGGAACTGACCGGCCGCTCTCAGCAGCTACCGTCCCAGAGGTGACTGCATCAGATAACACCACGAGAGATCATGACATGGAATCATAACTGCCAAACCAGAGAAGCCAGCCCGGCCAGGCAGACACACACACCCTCAACCACCACGTCATCAGCTGAAGGCCTCACGGACCCAGCTCCCCCTGGTTTGCGTCTTCGTCTTTCCTGTTGATGACAGCATGTGGACCCCATCACATATTGCCCTCAGCCCTCCTGCACTGGGAATCGCTGTCCCCAAGACTGCATCCAGCTGCGTGCCCTTCAGAGTGACAGCGTGCAGGAATGGCCAGCCCTCTCCAGGCAGTGGTGTCACGTGGACAGGGGTAGAGTTAGGCTACTCACTGCAAGGCCAGCAGTTCAAAACCACCAGCTTCTCCACGGCAGAAAGACGCGATGTTCTACTCCCATAAAGAGGTCACTCACAGGGACAGGTCTACTATGAGTCAGTGTGTCAGTCCAGGTAGACTAGAGAAACAAATCCAGCGAGACGTACATATGTATAAAAAGAGCTTTATAGGCAAAAGCAGTTGATTATTGAGAAAACGTCCCAGCCCAGTCCAGATCAAGTCCCAAAGTCCAATATTAGCCCATATGTCCGATTCCAATCTATAAAACCCTCTTCACACTCATGAAACACATGCAATGACGCTGAATGCAGGAAGATCACAGGCCAGTGGGCGGAAGGTCTTGTGGATCCAGTGACGTTGTGAGCATCTCCGTGCTGGCAGGGGTTTCTCCGGCTCCAGAGGTCTGGCTCCATCAGCCTCTCTCCACGTGTCTTCTCCACAGGGATGTCTGGCAGGGAGTGAGCGTGTGTCCTGCCTCCAGTGAGCAATTTATCTCCTTAGTGCCTCCAAATGAGGCCATCACCTGATTGACAGGTGAGACCCCGCCCCAGCGGCGTGGGGTTTGCTGTGGATTCTGACCTCTGGAGGCCGCAGGTGCCCCCTCAGGTAGTGCTTTTCAGGAGACCCATCGAAGGCCTTTCTCCCAAGGTGCCCTGGGTGGTTTCCAACTGCTGACCTTTCCGACTGCAGGGTGGGACTGTGTCCATGCAGACGCAGCAGGACTCCATCAGACCCCTTTACAGTATCAGCACAGGTGGGCTGTGGCCACCAAGCCTCAGGGAGGCCCCTGCCCTTAACCATTTCGCCTTCCGGTAGAGGATGCCTGAGCGGAACAGAAGTGGCTGGCCACTTTGTTCTGTTACTGTAGAACAACAGGAAGCTAGCTCTCAACAGACCGCAGAGCGGGCAGCTCTCAAACAGGATGACTTCACTGCCCCGGGAATCAGACGTTGGTGGGGGTGGGGTGTGGGTGTCAGAGAATGACCTCAGCAGAGACTTGTTAAAGCTTTCCATCTATAGAAAATCCCAGCGAAAAGTGGCCTAGCATTGTCCTCCCACACCCAGAGGGTCAGGGATCAAAGACTGACCGGAGACCCCGAGGCGAGTGGCCCTTCTCCTCCGGGCAGATGGCTGGGGGTCTGTCTGGGCAGTGTGGCTGGTGGTCTGCCTGTTCCGGGGATGTGGGTGGTGGTATTTTTAGAACCGTGACTGGCTTGTACTTGTGACACCGGGACAACAAGACAAGGTGGGCCTTCCTGCTGCTGCCGTGGCTCCGTCCCCGCCGCCCCTCTGCTTCCGGGATTCTCCCACCTCAACCCTGTGCTCAGCCTCCCCTCGCAGACACGCAGCCTCTGCGTGCACTCCCTGATCAGACTGTAAAAACCTGTCGTCATTCTTAGGTGCCGTTGAGTCAGTTCCGACCCGCGACCCTGCGCACAACTGCGAGAGGCACCGCCCAGTCCCGCACTGTCCTCAGCTGTTCTCCTGGGAGAGCCTCTCTTGCAGCCGCTGTGTCCGTCCATCTCCTGGGGGCCCTTCCTCTTTGTCACTGCCCACCCCCCACTTTACCAAGCATGATGCCCTTCTCCAGGGACTGGGCTCTCCTGACAGTAGCACCTTTTCCAACAATTCCCCAGGCCCAGCCAGCCACCCCTGTGGTGGTTCCGACTCACGCTGGCCCATTTGCTGTTTGCTGCTCTCAGAGGCAGAGGGGCAGGTCTCGCTGCCCAGCCCCCGTGGGCCAGATTGGGGGCTCCACTCCTTCCAGACGGGCTGACCAGAGCCTTCGACACCAAGCCCTACTGCTTAAATGGCAGCCCAGGTAGTTGGGAGTCCCTGGTTGGACGGCTGTCTGGGCAGTTGGAGGGTCCTGGTTGAACGGCTGTCTGGGTAGCCCACCGTCTCACGATGGGGGGGCCGTAGAGGACTCTCCCTGGCTGGCTTTCTCGTTTACGTGTTCTGCTTATATTTAGTGTTTTCAGGGTGATGGGGTCACACGGGGCAGGGAGGCTCCAGGGGGGAATCCTCGTCTACCTTGAGTGAGACCGGGTTTCCCAGCCAGGGAAGGCTGTGGGTGGCCGTGATGTAGAACAGGTCAGCAGAGCTTCTGGACAGACTAGGACGAAAGGCCTGGCGATCTGCTTCTACGAACCAATCCGTGAAAACCCTGTGGGTCCCCATGCAGCCAGTCAGGGGGACCGGGCAGAACTGGGCAGGGTGTCCTTCCGGTGTTGCCATGAATGGGAGCCACCCAAGGGCAGCCGACCACAGCAAGTGTATTTCACATCACCTTGACCACGACCTTCCAAACGCAATGTGCTGCTTCCTGGGTCTCTGCCTGTGAGATGGGAGCCTATCACTTCTCAGAGCCAGCACTACCAACAGGCAGTGGCACATGGCAGCAACAGGGCAGCTTTCGAGAAGGACTGAGATTTGAGATCCAGACTCTGCGCTTGTTCTTTCTCCTCCAGGCCGGTGGTTCACGAAGGCAATGCCGCTTGGGTGGTTGGCGGTGGAGGAGAGCCAAGGACGGGGCTGCAGTCACACTGCCCATCTGTGCACGTGACACACCTGCCGGCTTCTCCCCCAGGAGCAAAGGCTCACACACAGATCCGTGACTTTTAGGAAGCTCGGACACATCCAGACGTGCTCTCTGTTCAGAAGATGGGTGCTGCTCACGTCTAGAGACGTGAGCTTCTAGAAAAGTTAAAAACAAACCCAACAGACTGCTGGTTGCCAACCCTGTACCTGTCATTCATCCCCCAGTGGGACAGGCGCACACAACACAGCCAAACAGGATGGCACCCTGAAGAAATCCCTCAGGTCGGGGGCCGAGGATGGAATGATTTCAAGCACAGTGTTGGCCCCAGCCCACACCTTCTGCTCAGAGGCGTCTCCAGAGGATGGACCCTGGGCTGGAGCCACAACTCCAGGTATACTTGTCTCCTGGAGTGATGACAGAAAGGCAGTAAGCCGGAAACTCAGAGTAGACACGATGGACGCAGAGAGACTACAAACACGTCCACTCCTCTCCAGAGAGCGGAAGAGCGGTCAGATAAAGGAGTGCATAGACTCCTGTAATAGTAATACGTGGTGGTCTATCTCATCACGATGGCGCAGCAGCACCTGGAAACAAAGGCGGTGGCTCATGTCCCTGTCTGTACTCTGCAGTCTGGGGAAAGTCTGCAACTGCCTGAATAGATGGGTGGATGAGGAGATGAGTGAGTGGATGGGTGCATGGACGATGGATGGATGGATAGATAGATGCATGCATGCATAAAAGTCCCCTGAGATGCTCTAAGACCTTGAGGAACTTACCTTTCCAATGACCCACCAAAGCAGCAGCAGATGGAAACAGCAGGGAGCTATTGTGCACACCCCCACCCCCACCCCCACCCCCACCCCCACCCCCACCCCACCCCTGACTCTTGTCTCCATTCATTGTAATTCTTACTTGAATGTGCTATTCTGATAAAAATGTAAACAATAGCAATGGTGCGACCAGATTCCACTGTGAACACACACACCCTAATTCTCATCACCACATCAAGGTGCATGTCGTTACTGTGGGATTTCTTCCCTTGACAGACACTGAGATCGAGTGATGTGACAAGACAGAGTAGATAGGAGGTTGTGAAGAAATCTTGTATCTGGCAATGTTCGTGAACTCACTTATTCATCTGGTTGTTTTTGTTTGCATGTCCTTGGGGTTTTGTATGTCGGCAGTCTTGTCCGTGGAAGATTGCAGGTCTTCCTTTGTACTATGCGGTATGCGGTGTGCCTGGCCGCAGTTCCTCTTCCGGGATGAGCAGTCTGACTAGAACTTCCGCACTTCCTTGAATAAGAGTGAACGCAGACATCTCGGTCTCCTCCCAATCTTAGAGGAGAAACGTTCAGCGTCAGCTACAGTGTTCCCTGTAGGTTTGGGGAGTTTTTATTCTTTGTTTCCAATTTCCTGGACTCACCAGGTGCTGAGAGGAAGGACCATATGGAAGTCGGCTTCCATGAGGATCAGGCATGGAAACTCTATGGTACTCGGTCCTGCAGGGGCACCCGGGGTTGGAAGTCACTGACAGCCACCATTCGGTGTGGTTTTGATCTTGAAGGAAGCCCACCGCTGCATCTTTCTCCCCTGGGGCTGCTGCTGGCTTCAAACGACTGACCTTGTGGTTAGCACCCAAGCACTTAACCCCTGCACCCTCAGGCTACCTTTTGTATTCTTATAGCTGCTAAAAAAACGAAACAAAGATGAAAACCATGAAGTATTGTATGTTTGGTGCAAATATACGCAGCCAAATAGACTCCCATTCAGCAATATCTGTGCTGGGGCTCGATGGCGCTGTGACAGCCTCAGCTGGTGCCCTTGGCTCCTTGTTTCCAGTCCCCCAACAGTTTGTCCCAGTGCCCCCCACACACACACACACACTTCTCGCCTACGCTTCAGGGTGGCCACTGCTCGTTTGGCCTCGTGGGGACACTCTTTAAAAGAACGGGTTCTCCAGGGCGACGTTCTGTCTTGGACCTCACCTGCTGTTCCTCTAAAAGGTGACTGCAGGGGGCACTTCCCCTCTGGGTTTAGAGGGCAGCTCGGGGTCAGCGTCCCAAGGATGCATCTGCATTATCTGAGAATTTAAAGCCTGTCCCATATTTCCCTCCCCTTTCAACTTGAACACCCCCCATTGTGATTTTGATTATTTGATAATATATGTACATATATTTTTAACTAACTTTTACACAGTCTGTCAACTGGCAAACATGTAAGTCTCTCTCTAGTTGGATGTATTTTATTTTACATAACTACTCTATCACTCTAAAATAAATGACACTGATTACTTCCGTCATCTCCCCTGAGATGTCTCTGGGTGGCAGGAATCCTTGTCTCCAGCTATAGGACACAGGAGACCAGCAGGAACCCATCGCCCCGTCGGTCCGTGGGTCTGGAGGTCCCTGGTAACTCTACCCAAGTTTCCACTTTGCAGAAGCGTCTATGTCCATTGGTGTCTAGTAGTTGGTGTGCTTTGTTGTCCTGGGGGGCAGGGGTGGGAGAAAGAGGGAACTTCTACTCCATCCTCTGACTGTGATCAGTCAAGCCAGGGCTCACGGGCACGCCGCCCACGTGAGGGCATGCCTCTGTGCCTGCTGCCGACTGGGGGAGAAAGGATGTCCTTGCATGGGGTGGGGGTGACAGGAGCCACAGGAAAGGCCTGGTCTCTAGCCCCAGCACCCATGTCTCCCCTGTGGCACCCATGACATGCTGGGCTTCATAGGGAGACTTTCAGGGGGTCAGGGGTGCTGGTGACAGACGCCTTCTTTGACATGCCGGCAGCGGGACCCCGGGAGAACTTGGACAGCCGTAGAAAGGAGGAAAGGAGGCTACCTCAGCTTTGCTCAGGCACAGATCTGATGGAACGGAAGGGGCCTTGAATAGGCGGGGCTTCTGCCGGATTCTGAATGTCAGTCCACGGTGTCAATACCCCACTCTGCTGCAGGACCAGACAGGCACGACAAGGGGTGCCCACTCACCCCGTGGGCGGCGTCCCGTGTTCCGCGCGCGGGCAGCTTCTCCTCCCTCCACTTCCTTTCAGCCGCGATGAGTCAGAGACAGACTGGAGGCAGAAGGGCTGCAGGACAAAGGCTTCTGGATCATCATTCCTTTGATCCAGTCCAGATGAATGCGAGGGACTTAGTGCACCTGCAGATGCGGGAGCTGGCAGGACCCCAAAGGTCCAATACAGGTAACAAAAGACGTCCCTGAGGTTGATTACCGCCTCTTTCTCCGTCTCCCAACCCCTCGCTTTGTGACGACCACTGATCCCGCATCGGCACCCTCGACCCACCCATCCGTCTCTGGTTCTTCTGTGGCGGCTGGCTCGTTGCTGTGACGCTTGAGGCCATGCCACCGACGTGTCAAACTCTGGTATGGTGGAGCTTCAACAGCGCTTGCAGGCTAAGACAGACTAGGAAGAAATACTTGGTGACCTGCTTCTGAAAAACAAAAAGCGTGGAGGGGCAGTGGAAAACTCACGAGTCTGGTGTCGCGCTGAAAGATGAGTTTCGCAGGCTGGAAGGTCACTCAGTACAAGTGGAAGGGGCTGCTCCCCCATGCAGACGCCGCCTCCAAGATGTAGACAGAGCCCGGCTTCCAGGACCTCCACTTACCACATGACTGTGATGAGGGTGCCAGGGGGGCAGAGAGAGCGCAGACACCCACTTATAATCCAAACGTGGAACCCGTGGGCAGGGACCCCGGCAGGCGGCAGTAGCAGAAAGTGCGGTGGAATGCCGTGTCAGGCTCAGGACTGGGGCGCTGTTGTTGTCAGGGGTCATCAAGCTGGTTCCAACGGGAAGGGGCACTGCCTTCCTCACACATGCTATTGCTGGGCCCCTTGTTGCCGGTCCCACGTCCACCCCTCTCCTTGGGGGTCTTCCTCTTTTTCACTGTCCTTCTAATTCACCGAGCTTGGTGCCCGCTCCCAGGATTGCTGTCACCTGACAACAGGTCCAAAGCAGGTGAGACCACGTCTCTCCTCCGTCTTCTCTTCCGAGGAGACTTCCAGCCGTACTTTTCCCAGAAGGACTGTCTGTTCTTTCAGCAGCTCGTGGTAGGTTCTGTGTTCTTCACCAGCACCCGTAATGCGCATGCCTTGATTCTTCTTCTGTCGTCCTTATTCAAGGCCCAACGTCTGCGTGAAAATCCCATGGGGTGGGTCCGACTCAAACCAAACTCGCCACCATCAATCGACCTCGTCTGAGGTCGCGATGGCTTGGGTCAGGCACACCTGGCTCCTCAAAGTAACACCGCTTTTCGATGCATGAAGGAAGCCTTGTGCAGCAGATGGACCTGTGAGATGAGTCCTTAGAGGCCCTCGCTTGCATTCCCTCCTTTCCTCCTGTCCTGTGCGTGCATCACCGAGGTGCCTTCTGCCGTCCCTGCAGCAGACTTGCCACATGCAGCGTGTCCTGAGCGTTCCTGGCTGTGAGTGAGCACGGCGGACTGGCATGTGGCCACTTGGCTTCGCACAGTCATCTGGCCGACCGGGCCGGAGGTGGCACACTGAAGGGGATGGAGGGACGCGCATTGTCCAAAGTCATATCTCAACACCGTCCTGAAATCCAATGCGGTCAGCGATAGCATGGCAGGCGTCCACCGACAAGTAAGATCAGTGGCTACAACTGTTCTTTAACCTAACACACCGACCACCATGCCAAAGACGGAGCAACTAAAGACTGTCCTGGTGATGGGAAATCAGGACTGGTCAGAAACGAATCCCAAACAAGGAGAACCGCTAGATGGAAAGTGTGGCTTTGGTGGTCGGGAGGACAGTAATCCCTTAGGAGGGGAAGGGAAACCCAAGGGCGTGGGTAGGGACAACTACTGGGGCTTGATTAGTAGTTTTCACAGTTGAATATGAAGTTGATGGTCTGAAATGTGATCCTCCACCTCATTCGAAAAGAAAAAAGGCTAAAACAGAGAAGTGCATGGACCTAGCGCCGTGGAGAAACGGTGGCTCCCGTTTGCTATTTCCCGTCTAGCGCTTTTCCCACGTACATGTCTGTAACATGAGAATCCCTGCAGCGGGCACAGACAGGAAGTGTTGGTCCTCACTGCTGCCAGGTGCCACCGAGTGCAGTCCCAGCCCCCATGCCCCGGTGGCAGGGCTGAAGGCCTGCCATCCTCGTGGTCGGGCACCAGCCCCTCCTCCCCCAGAGCAGCTGTGTGGGTTTGGATGACCATCCTTTCAGGGAGCACCCCAGGGTGTAATTGTGGTGCGACCTGGACCTGGGCGTCATGGGCCTGAATCACTGCCCGGTTGGATGTCTGACTCACAGCAAACCTACAGGACAGGGGGACTGCCCCTGCGTGTTTCCCAGATGGTCACTGTTCATGGGAAGACAACAAGGGGCCTCGTCTTTCTCCTGAGGAGTGGCCGGTGGTCTCCGGTTGCTGACCTTGCAAGGGGCGTCCAGCTCCTAGCCCACTTTGCTACTGGGACTCCACTCGATGGCAGTGAGTTTAGTTGTTTTTTTTAAGCATGGGGAAACCGAGGCACGAGAGAATGAGTGCAGTCCCTAAGCTCAGGGAAGCCATTGTTGCTGAGGGCTTAGGGGGTGCTTGTGCAAGCGAGTGTTGCTTCTGCCGTCCATCCTCCAGAGGGGCACAGTGGGCGCCATGGTTCCTGTGACCCGCCGTCCCTGGTTGTCACCACGACCTATTCACACCCCCTGCACCATCTCTGGGGCCTCTCACCTGCTTCCGTGAACGTGTGCTGGGGACAAGGGCAGAACCGACCCGTTCCTGAAGAGTAATTAAGCCCCACTGTGAAGAGAGTTCAATCGCTTTGGAAATTAAGTCGCAGGCAAGACTGTAATTAGTAATGAAATAATAGTGTGATGACTAACTGCCTCCACTTAATTACTTACTATCCTATTGTACGTGTGATTAATTTATAATAACGAGAGGTGCAATGATTTAATCCACAGAGTGCACTGTGGCTTTATTTGGAGCACTGGAAGTTGGCATGTTCTGCCGCTCTGACCAGAGCCCTGGTGGTGTAGTGGTTACGAGTTGGGCTGAGATCCACAAGGCTGGGAGTTCGAAACCACCAGGAGCTCCCAGGGAGAAAGACTGAGATTTCAGCTCCCTTAAGCAGTTGCAGTCTTAGAAAATGTTTGTTTCTAAGGGTCAGGTGTTTGAAGCCGCCAATCTCTCTGAGAGAGACGCGTGAGGCAGCCTGCTCCCATAAACCCAAAGAGGTGGCTCTTCCGTCCTGTGAGGTCACAGTGAGTCGGGAACTGACTTGGTGGCAGTCAGGTTAACTGGGG
>NW_022107431.1:2426685-2434548 GCF_000313985.2 Echinops telfairi
GGGGGGGGGCACTCAGTCTGATAACAGTGTCTACCACCATCCCAATAGTAATCCTACAAATCACCATTTAACCTTCTAGCATTTTCGAAAACCTTACCTAGGAAAGACTTTCCATGATACAATTGGCGGTACCCCACAACTGTCTGGGCTTTCTGCTCCCCGTGAAGAGATTCAGTCTCAGAAACCCACAGGGGCGGCTCTACCCTGTCCTGCTGGGTCACTGTGAGTCGGGACCGACTCGATGGCAGGGAGACTTGGTGTGTTGGGGGTGGGACAGTCATCTGACCTGGTTTTGTTTCCCCTCACACTGCCCCCCTGCATTCTGCTGGTCGTTGTGTGGTTGTCAGTTGTCATCCAGTCAGTCCTAACCCGTAGGGACCCGTGCACAACAGAAAGAAACACTGCCCAGCCCTGGGCCCTCCTCACAATTGCTCCTGTGCCTGAGCCCGTGGGTGCAGCCACAGTGCCAACCTATCTCCCCTTCCTATCTCTCACTGCCCCTCCACGTTGCCGAGCATGATGTCCTTCTCCAGGGACTGGTCTCTCCTGACAACGTGGCCCAAGTAGGTGAGAGGAAGTCTCACCATCCTTGCCTCTGAGGAACACTCTGACTGTACTTCCAAAACAGGTTGGTTTGTCCTTTTAACCGTCCGTGGTACTTTCAATATTCTTCTCCGGCACCCTGGTTCAAATGCATCCATTCTCCTACGGTCTTCCTCCTTCAATGGCAGGTGCACCTCGATCTGAAGGGTAGCATCCTTGCCCTTCAGCCCTCTCAGGAGGTCGTGTGCAGCATCTTACCCAGTGCAGCCTGCCGTTTGAGCCCCAGATGCTCTCTGGGTGTTCTTCAATAAGCAGAATCCATTGCAGATGCACAGTCACAGGAGGGGTGTTTTTGACTTAGATAAATAGCCGTCACCAGCCTCCACCTTTCCCTCCCAACGCTGCATCTGTAGGACCTGTAGGGAGCCCCCTGCTGGCCCTGTGTCCCCACTGCCATGTATGTAAGGATCCCCCAGGCTTATTTGGGGGGGACCAGGGGGTGGCAGCCATAGATTATCCCAGTGCTTCATCCTTACCCCAATTAAGATGTCTTCCAGAGCCCCATCCTGTTGACGTCCCAGAACAGCATGTGGTTGCTAGGCGCTGGTCGCTGTTGAGTGGGTTGGGCCCCACAGTGACCCCTTGCATGGCAGAAGGGCGCCTCGCCCGTCCCGCCAAGCCTCACGGCTGTCGTTCAAGCCTATCGCTGCAGCCACTGTGCCCATCTGTCTCGTCGAGGGTCATCCTCTTGACAATGCCCTTCTCCAGGGCCCTGCCTCTCCTGAGAACATGTCCAAAGTACAGGTGACATGTCTCTCCATCCTCTGGCCACACTTCTTCCTGCACAGACTTGCCGCTGCTTCTGGCCGTCCACAACACTGGCAATGATGGCTCTTCACCATCATTCAGATACGCCGACTCTCCGTCCGTCTTCCTTACGACGTCCCACTTTCCCATGCGCGTGAGGCCATTGAACATGGCACGGCTTGGGTCAGGGGCACCTTGCTCCTCAGAGTGGCATCCTTGCTTTTGAACACCTTAAGGACGTCCTAGACAACAGATCTGCCCAAAACATCCTTTGCTTTCTTGACCGCTGCTCCCATGGGTGCTGATTCTTCACAAGGGGGGTTGGAGGTGGGTGCACCATTCAGATCACGATACACTGAGTTACACAGCCCGTTCCTAAAAACACCTGCACTTAAACAGGACCATTTCCCATCAGAACCGAGGGGCCAAACCCACTGCCCTTGCCTCACTTCCCACTCAGGCCCACCCGCCCGCCCACCCACAGACGATCCAAGGCTGAAACTCTGTATGGGAACTGACACCCTCCTCTTTCTTCCACAGAGCAGCTGGTGGGTTGGAACCAATGACCTTGAAGTCAGCAGTGCAATGCTGACCTGAAAGCATGCCATCCGTAGCAGGCACGCACCTGAGTCAGGAGATGGGTAGTGGGCTGTCCATAGCCTGTCATTGCTCCTAGAAGCAGCAGCTGGCCCCTCAGGTCACCCTGATGGCACATTGGACCTCTCCATCCCGGCCCCAAACTGACACACTATTCCTGGTCTGACTGGATTTGTACTAGTTACTTGGGGGGCTGGGGTGTACCCCACATCTGTCTGATGCCCACGAGCTCCAGCGCCCAAGCCGTCTTGAGAAGTAGAGCTCATTCTTTCCTTCAGACGAGCGAGCTCTCTATGGTCAAGGTCAAGGTCTTTGGAGGGAGGCAGGGCAAACACGAGAAGCCGTTTCAGAAGCAAACCCCACCCGGGCAGACTCTGCAAAGCCTTCCCTTCTCTTTCTCAGCAGCACTGGATCCTTGGGGGGAGGCCGCCTGGGGCTGTGCTCTGCTTCTCAGAGTGGGGAAAATTAACATCTCAAAGTAGAATGATGCAGCCAAGGTTAATGGAGTTGCAGAAAGGATGCTGGAAGTCGCCAGTGCTTCTGAAGTGTAATCAGAGTAAAGACAGCTTTGCATGTTTCTAAACAAAGCCCTGGTTCTTTGACTTCAGGCCCCACAGATTGCTTTTCATTCTTCCTCTTCCATGTCTGCCATGAAGATGTGTTTCACAACTGAGGAAGCAGGGGGGTGAGGTGGGGGTGGGGGGTAGAGACCAGGAGAAAGGGTTTGTTTCCAAGGATGCAGGGTCTGAGAGAAGCCGCCTGCCTGTGAGTGTGCTGGCCAGGGGCTTTCGGTCCCAGTGCAAGCCAGCTTCCTCTCATGCCCATCACTGTTTGAGGAGGGTGGCCGCCTGCGTAGCCATGCTCGGTGCCCCATGATGCAGGTGATGTGCGTCTTCTGTAAATGGTAAAGCCAAAGTGAACTGCGTCCTGAATGTGAGAGACTCAATTGCCACCAAGGCTGCCCTTTGCAGGTGGAGGAATGGGGCTACCTGTGCCTGGGTAGGAGCCCTGGTGGTATAGTGGTTATGCGTTTGCCCGAGATCTCTGTCGTCGGGAGTTTGCAACCACCAGCAGCCCCATGGAAGACCAGTGAGACATGAACTTTTGGTACCACTTACAGACCCTTTTGAAATATGCAGGGTGGTTCCCATAACGAGGTCCTGGGGAAGGGACATCTCCGTACGAGGAAGCACTGAGAGGCACTGAGTGCACTGGGACCAGACACCTTGGATGACCCACACGACCTTACTAGTATGTTTGGTGGGAGGAGAACTGAGGGTCGAGGGTGCCTATGGAAAGTGGAGACCCCACTCAGAGAGACCAGCATAGATTGGTGTTTGAAACCAAAAAACTCCACCTGCCAAAAAAGGAACAGATGGATTTCCATGCAAGACACTCTTTGACATTGGGCCTCCACTCAAGTACTCCCTCAGTGCAAGAATACTTTGTTCTATTAGACTGGCATTCCACGATGCTCACCTTCCTGACACAATCACTGAAGACAAAAGCGGGTGCATAAGCAAATGTGGTGAAGAAAGCTGATGGTGCCCGGCTATCAAAAGATATAGCATCTGAGGTTTTAAAGGCTTGAAGATAAACAAGCAGCCATCTAGCTGAGAATCAACAAAACCCACATGGAAGCTAACTGTCTCCCATTCTAGTGTTGGTGGTGTCGGCCCCCTGGGGTCCTTCAGAGATCTGTGTCCTGCCTCTCCTGGCCCCAGGGCACACCTCCTCTGCCTCTCCAGCCTTGTCTCTGTGCGGCAGTGCCCCCTTTATAAGGAGCCCCATTCACAGAGGACAAGGGCCCACCCATGAGCCTAACCAGTCACCCTGCTTCCAGAGAAGGTAGTTCCCCTGGGGGGTGGGCTGTTCAGCATGCCTTGTTGGGGCGGGGGGACACCATGCAGCCCAGGATGAACAGACTGCCTCCAGTTAAGAGAAAAGAAAAGCTCCCTGCCATTGAGCTCACTCGGGTCAACCCTGCATATCCCCCTCCCACTGTGCTGAGCCCATTCCAACTCGGGGGACCCTGCAGGGCAGGGCAGGGTAGAGCTGCCCCTGGGGCTTCTAAAGGCCGTGCATCTTGGTGGAAGCAGACAGCCTCATCTCTCTCCCTCAGAACAGAAGGTGGGTTTGAACTGCCAGTGTTTGAGTGAACACTGAACTGGCTGCACCACCAGGCCCTCTGTGGATGAGATGTACTCTTTGGCCTACAAGCGGTGAAGGCTAGTGGAGGGGAAGGGGGGACAAACACAGAGCCGGAAGTAGCCACATGGACCCACTCCTCTGAGGTCAGGATGGGACTCAGAGAGCTGGTGTTTGCTGGGAGCTGGGAAAGGACACTGGCTTGGGGGATCAGGGAGGACTGGGGGCCGGTGGCAGAAGGATCTGGTGCTCCAGTGGGAGGGATGGGGGCTGTTGTAAGGCGTTTTGGCTTTATCCTGAGGGTTATGGGGGACCCCTGCAGAGCCAGGGGACCCATAGGGAGAGCGCTGTACAGTGGGAGCAGGTGGACAGAGATGACCAGGACTGCTGGGCAGGAGCCAAGGGGAAAGTGGACACCCTGGGCCCAGAGGCCAACTTGGGAATACAGAGGGCCCGTCAGATCTAAAGTAGCTGGGGGTGCAGGCAGGCGGTGGGGGGTGACACGGAGGGACTCAGTGAGCTAAACAAGGCTGGACTTTGGGCCTGAGTGACCAGGAGGGGACAGGCCTTCTCTGGGAGCAGTCACTGGAGCAGGGGCCAGGAAGGGACTGAGGGCCTGGGCACAGGGAGTGCGTGCTGTCTTCTGAAGCTCCCAGGGCGTGTGGGCTCCAGTAGGCCTGGAAGCAGATCTGGGGTGAGGCCCGGGTGTGCGTGTATCTGGAGCAGTGGTTCTCAACCTTCCTAACGCGGCGACCCTTTAATACAGTAGTTCCTCAGGTTGTGGTGACCCCCAACTATAAAATTATTTTCATTGCTACTTCATAACTGTAATTTTGCTACTGTTATGAATAGCAATGTAAATATCTGATATGCAGGAAGTATTTTCATTGCTACAAATTGAATATAATGAAAGCATGGTGATGAATCACAAAACAGTATGTAATTCTATATTGTGAAATATTGGTTTCTAATGACAAATAAGAGAAACTTTGTCTGAAGCACGGGTAACAGTCTTCACACCGGGTACTCGTAGGTGGGTGTATCTGCATGTGGGCGGACCCACCTGCATGGATAGAGGAACAGTGTCTCGGTTCCTAAGGCCATCGGAAATATGTGCTTTCCGATGGTCTTAGGCGACCCCTGTGAAAGGGTCGAGACCCCCGGGTTGAGAACCGCTGCTCTAAAGGTTTTCTGGCGGCCTCCACTGCTAACTCCAAGGATGGACCTTCCACCCCCACCCCCGATGACAGGAGATCTGTTCCGAAAACTCGGCCAACGGGCACACAGTGGGGTGCAGACCCTGGCTTGCCACATGGGCGTGGGTGGTCAGAACTAGGGGTCAGAACCAGCTCCATGGAAACTGACCATTGACCCCCATGGGGGGGCGGGCGGGGGGGGCGGGGCTGGGCAGCCAGTCACACCGTGTGGAGGGAGGAGGGAGCTAAACCCACTGTCTTGAGTCTCAGAATCAGGCTTTCTGAGGCAGTGCCCCTACCGTGTCCCCTGCATGGTTCTCTCCCCAGACCAGGCCACCTTAGAAACCAGGCACCCCACGAGACCAGCAGGGTCCTGGCCCGTCCTCTGCGCTGTCTCTGCGTCACCAGCTCAGTCCCTTAGCATCACGCGAATCCGCATGGTCCCTCAGTCCCAAACTCATTCACAAACTTCCTCTTTGAGAATGTCCCGGCAGACAGGAGCCAGTCCCATGCTTCGCTTCTGGCGGAGCACTTTCTGGAGAAATCCTGGGCTCTGGCTTCAGAGCTGGCCAGGCTCGCTGCTGACCCGGGCTTCCTCTGGCAGAGCCCTGAGTGCAGACAGACAGACAGATGGACGGGGCAGGGTAATGGGAGTAGCTGGCCCCTTTGTAGAGCCCGCTGCCCGGCCACCTGGATCTTCAGGGCCCTCCTGAGATTCCTGACCAACAGCAATGGCCCTCATGGCAGATGGAGGTGTTTGCCAGTCACGCCGGCCAGCAGAAGGCCAGGCCTCTGGATTTATGGAGGGGACTTCCTGAGAGGGTGGGGGGCAGGCAGAAAGATACTCAGAGCTTGGAGACAGGATTTGGGGTTCATACCCCCCGCTCAGCCAGCGGCCTTGGGACCCAGGCTCCAAGAACTGCCCCGAGGGTGCCTGTTGAGAGAGACTCGCTTTTGAGGGGTTGCTTTTAATTTCAATATCTTTCTTCCCAAAGTGCAGGCCACACATGGAACTGGCTTTCGGGAAGGGGTGGGTGATGGCACTGGGCGTGAGGAGGGCAGGTTCATGGGGGGCAGGTGTGTGTGCACGTGGTCTTGACCGAAAACCCAAACCAGCATAGCCAGGGGTCAGCCACGCATGTCTCTTAAAGGGGTTGCCTGCAAGACTGGCACTCAGATGGCTGCCGTTTCCTTGCCAAATGCCCAGGATGGAGTATGCGGGCAGAGGCCACCTCGGCGTGTCCAGTAACTGGGTGTGGAGAGAGACCCGGAACCAGTGGGCCACAGGGACTGGCCTGGAAGCCAGGACCACTGGGCCCAGGGTAAGGGGATGCCGTGACCATGGCAGAGACCTCAGGCCTGATACCCCCCAATGCTGGGGGAAGGGAGTGGGCGTTTTCAAGCCACAACATCTGAGCCTTCAGAAGCAAGGGATAAGTAAGGCTGATGGCAGGAGGTCCCATCGCCATGGCCTGACCGCGAGAGGAGGAGGATATGGGGGTCGACGGGACAAGGTGACATGCGGTGACCATCCCCCCCTCTAGGCAGTGCCCCCTCCCTCGCCTCCGTGTGCTCTGGTCAGCGGCTCTCAGCTGGCTCCAGCCCGGGCCGACTGGCAGCGAACAGGTGGCCGCCCTGCCACGCGATCGCGATTGGAATAGCAGGCCCTATATTAAGCCTGACCCTGAGGTTTGCGGTTAGGTCACCTGCTAAAAGCGTCAGGGAGGACCCACAGATAAGGAAGCCATCGGTGTCTTGGTGCGGTGACCCTGGCGTGAGGTCGCCCTGTGTTTGTAAACTTTCCTGGGAGGCTGGGAGCATCCCTGGGAGAGACTCCAAGGCCAGGCCCCCCGCCTGCACCCCATCCGGCCTCTCTGTCCTCCGGCGGCAACATGCTCGCTGTCTTCCGCCAAGCCTTCTCCAAAGTCTACGGCGTGCTGGTGGTGAGTTCCCTGCGTCTGCCCTTCCAAAGCACTGGGCACTGGGCCCTGTTTGGCTGGGGCCTTGCCAGGTGGGCCCCACTCAGACGTGGAAGCCCCCCTGGCCAGCCAGTCAGAAGGCTCCCTTTTCCGGGTGACGTCCATTCATCCGTCTTGGGGCAGTCCCTCCATCCTGAAGGCAGCAACATGGTGACGGGCTGCCCTGTGTTCCTGAGCCGCGCCAACGTGCCGCCGTGCCGTGTACGGGTGCAGGCTGACAGCGTTTCTCTCGCGTGTCTGCGAGGAAAACCCTCACACGCTCCCGGTCTTCCTGCACGGTCCCCTGTGTTCCCATCGGATGTAGAGAGGACGTTTGTTCCAGGGTGATCCTGCCTCGGTTTTAGGTCCTGGTTTGCACAGACGCCTGCTCTCGGTCAAAGGCGTTTGAGCTGACGCTGGCCGCCGCCTGCCATCCCCGCACCTCTGATGGGCGCTCTGTCTACCTGGCCTGGCCCTCTTCTCAGGCACATTGTTAGTTAAGTGGCAATTGTCCTGTGTGCACAACGTGGGGCCCTAGGTGGATGTACGGTCGGGCCCCCCTCTGACGCTGCTCCTCCTCCTCCTCCTCTTCCTCCTGGCTGCCCCTCCTCTCT
>NW_022107431.1:2434648-2444813 GCF_000313985.2 Echinops telfairi
CTCTCTCTCTCTCTCTCTCTCTCTCTCTCTCTCTCTCTCTCTCTCTCTCTCTCTCCATGGGTTGTTCTGTGTCCCTGCTCACTCAGCAAGGCGCATGGGAAGCTGGAACCAAAGGTTCCCCCCAGGAGCTTTGGGAAGCCCCTTCCTCTCTCTCCCCTTCTTCAGACCACAGAGGCAGGAGGGTCCTGGTGGCCTAGTCTGAGAGTCAACCAAAGCTGCCACAAGGGGTCCTTGAGCCCCCCTCTCCCCAACTCCCATCTTTGAGCATGTGATTCAGGGTGGAAGATGACCGAACAAGTTGGGGTTCCACTCAATGGTCGTCTTGCGCCGGTGACCACGCTCCTCCCTGCAGCCCTGCCCTTCCTGCATCCCAGCTATGTCTCTGGGTGCTGGCTGCCCTTGGATCCATGTGCTTGATGGTCCTGAGGAGTGTGGCCCTCCCTGGGTGACAGTCTACCTTACAGTGCTGTTGTCAGGGGCCACCGGGCCGCCCCGTGTGAGGCAGCAGGAAACCTTCCCCACAGTCTGGCCGGGTGAGCTCACATTCACCCTGCGGGCCTGCACACTGCTGAGCCAGTCGGTCGGGGTGCGGTCTGGTCCCAGTTTGAAGGGTATCTAAGTGGAACCCATAAACTCGGGGCCCCCACTGCTCGCTGCCAGATCTTCATGTGTACAGTGCGATTATGGTTTGGGTGGAAGCTTGCAGGGCAGATCGGCTCCCCATTGCACGACTCGTGCACGTGATGTGTCCGGAGCTGCATGCCCATCCACCTCCCTGGCACAGGCCCTCCTCCAGCCCCGCCCGCCTGCCCGCCTGGCGTCTGCTTCCATTTGTCCTTCTTCCCCGCCCTCCCTGCCTTCTGAGCACCGTCCTCTGCTTCCTCTTGAGCCCCGTCTGTTGACCGTTCTCCCGGTTGTTCTGTCGTTCTGTCCCCAACAACGGAAGGCGGGGCCTCGAGGGCTGTCGCAGCCTGTGGGTGCCTGCGGCCTGTTGGCTTCCCCAGGGCTCCCGGGGCTCCTGCCCATCTCCTCTCGGCAATCTTGTAGCTTCTGCTCAGCATTTCCTGTCCGCACATTTCTTCCCACCTTTTATCAGGTGTGAGGTGGACACAGGGTCCTGCCTTCCCCACTGCCCCGGAGTTGATCACAACCCACTGCAAACCTGCCCCTCCCCTGTGTTGGACGAGAATGGTGATCCCCCAGGCTTTCCGGGGCTGGTTTTCCTGGAGTAGATCACCAGGCCTTTCCTCCAAAGGCCCTCCGGGTGGACTTGAACACCCAACATTTTAATCAGCAGCTGAGATGCTGGATACATACATATATGTGGGTGGGGGCAGAGGGACGTGCCTGCAGGATTTGCTGCTCTGCCAGGCCCAGGCATGCCCTTCGCCCAGGCCCTCAGAGCTGCCAACACATTGGGAGATAAATGTCTAGCTGGGGTCCTTCAAGACTGTGGGACATGAGGTTCAGCTGTCAGTGCAGACACAATGTGTAGTGGGGCTGATGTTAGGTCCCGGCTAGTTGGTTCTGACGCGTAGAGACCTGATGTACAACAGGACACAGTACTGCCCAGTCCTGCGCCACCCTCACAGTTGTCCTCGCGTTGGGGCCTTTGGTGGGAGCCACTGTGTCCATCCGTCTTGTTGAGGCCTTCTTGGTTTTCACCGGCCCTCCACTTTACCAGGCGTGGTCTTGTCTCCCCTGACAACATGCCCAAAGTATGTGAGATGGAGCATCGTTGCTCCAAGGAGCATTCTGGCTGTACGTCTTCCAAGCCAGCTGTGTCGGTTCCTTTGAAGACCACGGTACTTTCAAATATTCTTCTCCAGCACCACAATTCAAATGCATTGACTCCTCTCAGTCTTCCTTACTCGGTGTCCACTGTAAACATGCATATGAAGCAACTGAACGTAGCGTGCCTTGGGTCAGGCACACCCTAGTCCTCAAAGTACATCCTCGCTCGTCAACACTCTAAAGAGATCTTGTGGGGCAGATTTTACCTCTTGACTGCTGCTTCCATGAGCATTGATTGTGGATCCAAGCGAGACAAAACCCTTGGCCACGTCAACCTTTTCTCCATTAATCGTGCTGTGCCCTGTTGGTCCAGTGGAGAGGATTTGGGTCTTCTTTACACTGAGTTGTCATTAATTCACACTGCAGGCTACAGTTCTTAATCTTCATCAGCAAGTGGTTAAAGTCCCCTCACTTTCTTCGGGTAAGGTTGTGTCATCTGCACGGCTCGGGCTCTTCACGTCACCCAGGTAGAGAAGGCCCTGTCCGACGTGGAGGGTCATTAGGGAGTCATCAGAAGGAGCTCGGGACCCCCTGGACTCTGCAGGGTCATCTGCTCAGAGTGACAGCGAGGGGGGACAGGTGGCCATGGATGCAGAGGGGCTGTGGTGGCCCGGTCCTGGGGAGTGAGCAGGGACAGTGCAGTGGGGAAAGTGCTGGCAGAATGACATCAAGGAGTGACACTGGATCTGATGGGAAAATGAGGCCAGGGGACCTGTCCGGAGGTTGTTAGAGGGTGGGAGATGAATGCAGCTTTAAGGGGGGCGGGCGGGCGGGGGGCAGCGACCAGGCCCTGCTCATCTCTCCTCACTCCCTACACCTCCCCACACACACATACACACGACCGTGGCTGGCAGGAGTGGTCACCACGTGTAAAAGCAGAGCTATTGGGTCACCAAGGGGCCCTGATGGCACAGTGAGATAAGCTAGGTTGGTGGTTCAAAGTCATCAGCCGCCGTGAGGGAGAGAGGTGAGGCTGTCTGCTTCCGCAATGATTAACAGTCCTGGACGCTGTAGGAGGCAGGTGGGCTCTGTCCCACAGGGTCAACATCAGTTGGAAACGATTCAATGGCAGTGGGGTTTGTGGTGTTTTTATGGTATGGCACACACACAGACACACACACAGTTGCAGTCTGGTCCATTGCACCTCCGAATGACTTTCTAGCACAGGGTGAGCTGCCCACGGAGTTTCCAGGCTGTGATGTTGATGGAAGAGTCTACCAGGCCTTTCTACTGTGGGCCACTCGTGGGGTCTCGCTGTCGGTCCTGCACGCAGCAGCCTGGAACTTAGCCTGTGACCCACAGGGCCACTCGGCCTTTAGAAGAACAGCCAGGGCGCTCCTCGGAGGCAAAGCTGGCAAGACCCGCCTCGTGGACTTTGCACATGTTGACCGGAGAAGCCAGTCCCTAGAGAAGGGGCGTCATGCTCGGTAAAGCGGAGGGGCAGTGAAAAGAGGAGGGCCTTCCACAAGGTGGACAGACACCACGGCTGCCACAATGGGCCCCGGCACGAGAGCAACTGTGAGGATGGCGCGGGACTGGGCGGTGTCTCCTTCTGTCGTACCTGGGGCCACACCGGGTCAGAACTGTCCGGCGGCAGCTGAAACAAGGTACCACAACAGATCTGTTGGCTTGAATTGGTGTGCCTTCTGGAAACTCTGCAGGGGTTCCTTTTGATGAGGTGGGGGATAGGAGGTTGACAACTACAGGCAGACATGGAGTACAGGTTGTGTCCAACGTGGATCAGCCAACGATGCATGCTTTCATTTCCTTCGTCTTCTCCATGGATGTGAGCTCAGGAAACGCCCGCCCAGGGCAGGCTTGTTAGGGGCCCTGTGATCAAGGGCTCCCCTGGGAGAAGCCGAGGAGCTGTTCTGCTTGCCCTGTGCTGGCCCCGTCCACAGGGCTCCAAAGACATGTCCATTGGCGCCTCAGAGCCTGGGTGCGCTTGGTCAGTTTCTCCCCTGCTTGACCTCGGAGGGCTAGCATGGGTGCCCAGTGGCATGCAGATGCATCGGGTGAGCCTGCAGGCTTGGGGTCCTTGGGATCACCTGGGGTACTCCCTGATCCCAAACAAAGCTGCGTCTTAGACTGAAGGACAGTTGCATCCTTACTGAGAACCATGGCCTAGCCAAGTGGACACACATTTTGGGGGGTGGGAAGGGGACACGATTTAATGGGCACCCAAGCGTTACTGTACACCTGCCCCATAGCAGATGGGTGCTGCCCCTGTCATGCCTCCGCTAGTGATATTATTGTCAGAGACTGTGGGCCTAGGGGCCAGTGAGTGGCTGCCAGCATGTGACATCTCTGAGGCCTGGGCTCAGGTAGGGGCAGCCATACAGGTAGGCCTTGAGCCGGGTCCTGTGTGGACTGTTATAACAGCACGCGAATGTCACAGTGTGTCCCCAGGCTGTCACCTTGCCTTTCTCCACTGAGACCTCAGTTCTTCTTACCCAGCCTCGCCTCCTTCCTTCCCTTCTCCCTCAAACCCCTGCTGAGGCAGGAGGGGAGCCCCTGGGGCAGGAGGCCGGCTGGGGCTGGGTGCCTCGGGCACCTGTGCATGGAGCTGAAAGGGCAGTGACGTCTGCCAGGGGAGGCCTGCATGGCTGAGGGAGAGAGCTGTCCTACATTAACGGGGGGCTCTTCTCTTGGAGAAGACACCCCAAGAACTGACCTGTGTGCCTCCTGGCACGGATCTTGTTTCTGGTACCTGCAAGCTCATCCCAATCCTGTTACTTCCGTGATAACCATGTAAATGTGAGTCCTGTGTGGGAGTTCTGTGTGGCCATGGCACCCACTGGTGGAACCCAGGAGAGAAGCCGAGTGCCCCATGGCCAGGACAGTGGGTGTCAGAAGTGGGAAGGCGGGGGGGGGAGGGGAGGGGGATGGAGGGGGAGGGAAGAGAGGGAAGGAGGGGGAGGAGGAGGGGAACTTGGAGAGTGGAGGAGGCTCTGTGCTCTGCCGCTCAGGATGCAGCTGGGGGCTGGTGTTGGTGCTGGCTCTTATTCTCCCAGAAGTTTGACGAGCTCTGGAGCTGCCACGACCCCTCACCGGGGCCTGGATTCAGACATCTACAGAAAGAAGGCAGAAAAGCCCTGCTGGGTGCCCAGGCTCACTGGGGAGCCAGCATCTCGGAGGTCCCTGTTAGGGGGGCCCGCGTGGTTAGGGGGGCCCGCGTGGTATCGGTCACCAGGGTTCTCCCTGGCTCTGTTCCCCAGACTTCCCATGGCCTCTCGCCGCGGACGTGCACACTCACACTCACACACACCACACACTCTTCTCACACACTCTCACAGGGGTTGTCACACAGCACACTCACACATCCTCTCACACACACGCTTGCACTCACACTCTCCAATTAACACACCCACACACTCTCCATACGCACGCTCAATCACACACATGCTCCCTCACATTTTGACACACTCACACAATTTCACACACTCTCTTTTTTTAAGTCATTTTAGTGGGGGCTCATACAACTCTTATCACAATCCATACATCCATCCATTGTGTAATGCACATTTGTACATTCGTTGCCCTCATCATTCTCAAACATTTGCCTTCTACTTAAGCCCTTGGAATCAGCTCATTTTTCCCTCTCCTGCCCCACCCCCCCCATGAACCCTTGATAATTTATAACTTATTATTATTTTGTCAGATCTTACACTGTCCGACGTCTCCCTTCACCCCCTTTTCTGTTATCTGTCCCCCAGGGAGGAGGTTATACATAGATCCTTGTGATCAGTTCCCCCTTTCCACCCCACCCTTACGGTATCGCCACTCTCAGCACTGGTCCTGCAGGGACTATCTGTCCTGGATTCCCTGTGTTTCCAGTTCCTATCTGTACCAGCACACACACACTCTTACACACAATCTCACACACATTTCCACGCACACTTCCCTCCCACACACTCACACAGTCTCTCCCACACAATCTCACGCTCACACACACAAGCTCTCATGCATTCTGACATTCTCTCTCTCTCTCTCTCTCTCTCTCTTTGGGTGGGCAGCAGCATTGGTCATCTGAGCTATGGATTGAGGGTCCTGGCATGCTGAAGCTCACGGAATGACATCGACTATGATGCCTGGCTCTCTGTCCAACATGCCCCAGTGAGACTGATGCTCACACCATGACCCAGGGACATTGGTTTCCCTAACAACAGTTCTGTGGAAACTAGGAGCCTGTATTGATCAGTGGGGGGAGTATTTGCGTCCTGGTCCTTAGGTGAATCAAGGATTTATTCCAAACACAATCTGAATAGCATATGGCCAAATAAGCAATGGGAAGGGTATTTTGACAGCACACCTTATATGGCTCCTGCAGGGGTATGGACTATGGATCCTGATTCACCAGGAGAAGCGAAAGCTTCGCTCCTTGTTTAACCGGGAGGACTGTGACCTTTCTGACCTCCCCTTGCGTGTCCCTTGCTAGCAGATGTGAAAAGCATTGTCAGCTCTGTGTGCTGGCAGTGCCCATGATGCCACACTCTGAGTGCCCTCTGAATCAGCATCCACTCCACGGTAGCGAGGCTGGTAGCCCCTGGAGGTGGCACGCGGGTCCTTCTTTCTCACACGTGTACCTCGGAGGGAGGTCCTTCCCCTCAAAGACAGACCTGACCAGAGACCCAGGGACCGCTCCGGCCGAGTCAGGTGCTGGGACCGACTCTCCCCGTGGATAAGCCTGCCCGTCGCTGCGGTGCCATTTCCTCATGCACGTTCAATTCTTCGCTTTTCAAACCTGGCGTGGTTTGGCGCTAGAGATTGTGTCTATGAAGGGTCAGGGCCTCTTATGAAGGCGACCAGATTGTAACATTGGTAAAGCGGAACAAAAGTGGGACACCATTGATAAAACTCATATCCTGGTGAAATAGCCACATGGCAGCCGAAAACTGTGTACCCTAGCTTGTCGTGCATTCTTTCCAAAAATCGGGACTTTTTAAAAATGCCTCAGGACACGGGAAAAATTGTTAAAAATCGGGACTGTCCCGCCAAAAGCGGGACGTCTGGTCACTTTATCTTAGATAAACAGTGAAGTCAATTAATGAAACCCACTGCCTTCAACTCAAGTCTGATTCATAGCAGCTTTCTAGAACAGAGTAGAACCTACTGCCCCGCCCCTTCTTTCCAAGACTTCCACTGCAAAGCTTCCTGGGAGCAGACCTCCTCCTTTCTCCCTCTGAGCGAACGATCGAGGGGTTTGAACCACTGCCCTTCCAGTAAGCACCATGGCTCTCTGCCACCAGGGATTCTTGTAACAGACAAGTAAGGAATGAAAGGCTTAGGATGCAATCGAAGATGCAGAACTGTATGTGTGTGGGGACACACACATGTTCTTCTTAGAGACCACGTGGGTGGGGTAGATCTCTTAGGTCTGCCTGCAGAGGGCACTGGCATTACAATTCCCGATGAGTGCTCCGGTCCCGTGTGCGATGCCTCTTAATAGGGCTTCATTTCTTCCTGCCCCCAGGACAGCTGTGCGTCCGAGCTCCCCCACTCGGTCTTCTCCCTGAAATGCATTTACTGGGGGAAGACTGGTCCAGCCCCTATCCCTTCTGACAATGTGGCGGCTGCTGAAGCAGAACCAGGGAAGCCAGCTGTAGTCTCGGACCTGGTGTGGCTGGCGCCCCTGCCCACCCCCCACATGTCCGCTCTGCTGGGGCTGGGGCTGGGGTGGCGCGCCAGGCTCTAGGCGAAGTGAGCGTGCACGCCCACCTGGGCATCTGTGAGAGGACCTGCATCTGAAGAGCGAGCGGATTTCTTTTCTTAAAAAGAGCAAGATTATTCCGTCTTCACGCAGTGGCACGCCAGAGCCGATGTTTGATTAAACAAGAGGGGCCGAGACAGAGAGCCAAGTCGTGGGTGAGTTTTTCATGTGCATCGAGCTTTCTCTCCTCCCCCGCTTGCTGAGGCACCGGGAGGAGGCTGGCCTGTTGGCTGCCTGTGCTCAGTGAAAGGGAACTGTCTTTTACAATTCCAAACAGAATCGTTGGGGAAGTTACCTGTCGATTCAACACAAAAGCAACATCAACGTCGATGTTGCTTTTGTGTGGCATCGACAGGTAGCATCTAAGAAGCCCTTAGAACTGTGCGTAAGGAAGGGTACATTTTCACCAGGAAATGATGTGTTACTTAGACCTTTCCCTTCGCGTTCTCATTTGCCATCTTCAGTTTTAAACCTAAATTTATATCAGAGGCGAGAATGGTGGACGAGGGCAGGAATGCGAGGGCCAGCAGGGAACACGGGTAAAGGGTGGGCTCTGAAGGCCAAGCCCAGGGCCGCTGACTCCCGGTTTTTATTCAGACCTCTCTGGGTTTTTCCACGTGTGGTTGGGTTGGGAGTCTCCAGACTGGAGTCTCTCTTTTCCCACTGCATGGGTGTCTTTGCTCCGACTTAGGACCGAAATAGGCCAGAAGAGAGGGAGCAAGACAGGTGCTGGGTGAAAGAAGAGCCGCCTCGTCCACCCCTGCAGAGGAGAGTCCGTCCTCGGTGAAAGAGGAGGCGGGAATGGCAGTGAGGAGGACACCTCCCAGACTTCCCATCTGTCGGGAGTTGGAGTGTGGGCCCTCCTCGGGCCACTTTCTGGACGTCTCCTGTTCCGTCTCATGTTCTCTTTCTGGCCCCGTCTTCTGTGCTTTTCCCAGCCGTGTATTGTCTAGATTACCGGATCTCATTCACACTGGAAAATGCAGCAGAGCCAGCTGCCGCCTTTAGCGGTGCTGGGACTTGAGAGGCAACGTGTCCCACCTCACTGTCCTGCCAACAGTACAGCCCTTCTCCAGGCTGGCCTGGTCTTATTTTGTTCTCCATTCTTGCCGACGGTGGTCAGCCAGCTTTATGACAAGAGTGAAACCCTATAAAGTCCAGACTTACAGCAACACATCCTGTGTCACCTACAAATGGCTGTCGGTCAAAACTGTAGGCTGGCCGACAGCACGCCCCCTGAGGTCCTGCTGCTGGGTTCCGTGCAGTCGGTTCCGACGCACACCACAGACCCCATCCTCACAACGTTTGCTCTGTCTGAGCTCCGTGTTGCAACCCTTGTGTCTCTCCGTCTCCTTGAGGTTTTTCCCCTTTCCTCTGACTCTGCCTCCTGGTAACACTCCCAAAGGGTGTGAAACGAAGTCTCCCCATCCTCCCTCCCAAGGAGAACTCTGGGTAAGCTTCTTCCAAGACAGGCTTGTTTGGGCAGACCATGCCAATATTTAAAATTCTCCTCAACACCATCATTCAAAGGCATTCGTTCTTCTTGAGGTTTCTTGATTCAGTTAGGCTTATCTAAATCGCCACAGGTCCCACTGTTTTTGCTCCTTTGACAAGCGCTGCAGGATTCATCTGCGGTGAAGGAATGTCTTCTGTGCTCTGTGTGAGGCTGGGTTGACGAGAGAAACAGACCCATGACACTCTTACATGTGTAGGAAAACGCTTTATGCCAAGGAGTAATTGGATATCAAGAAAACACCCCAGCCCAGTCCAGACCACGTCCGTAGGTCCGAGACCAGTCCATCAATCCCTCTTCCGGCTCGTGCAGCTAACTGCAAGGATGAGGGATGCAGAAAGATCACAGGCTGGTGGGTGCAGTCTTAGGGGTCCAATGACAGTGGTGACATCACAAGGCGCTGGCACGTCTCAGCCACATGGCTTGTCACCAGGAAGGTGAAGCAGAGGGAGAGTGTGTGGCCCGCCTCCAGGGAGAAAGAGAGGAAGTTTCCAGAACCCTCATGTGGCAGTGACATCATCTCCTGTCAACTGGCAAAGGGGTGGAGTCTAGCCTGTTAATCAGGCCATAGCCAATGAGGCCTCTGTGTGGGCGTGGACTTCTCCTGAGGATTCTGGGAACTCCTGTCTTCCTCCTTGGAGGCAGGACACACTCTCCCTCTGCTTTGTCTTCCTGCTGACAAGACACATGGAGACACACTGATGGAGCCAGAGCCCTGGAGCTGGAGAGCCACATGGAGACCATGCCAGCGCTGAGAGGCTACCACCGCCACTGGATCCACAAGACTTCCCACCCACTGGCCTGTGATATTCCGGCCTTCGGCATCATTGCATGTGTGTGTGAGTCTGAAGAGGAATTTATAGATTGGCATCGTACATATGGGCTAATACTGGACTTCAGGACTTGATCCAAACTGGGCTGGGATGTTTTCTCAATGTAAAATTACTCTTTACATAAAGGTCTTTCTTATACAAGAAGGAGTGTCGATGAATTTAGTTCTCTAGTCCACCCAGATTAACACACCTCATGAGGAGGCCACGCCCACAGGAGGCCTCATCAGCCTGTGGCCTGATTGACAGGCTAGCTCCACCCCCACGCTTATGTATCAAGTTGACATAAAATGAAGTAACGACCACAGTGTGTGAGTG
>NW_022107431.1:2444948-2461633 GCF_000313985.2 Echinops telfairi
TAGGAAACGGGGAGTCGGAAGACCATGTGTTGTGCACCTTTTCACCCCTCTGCCAGGGAGGTGGTTCTGATGCGTGAATGAGACCTGATGCATAAGATTTCCAAGACTGTTAGTCTTCATGCGAGCACTCAGCCTCATCTTTCTCCTGGGGAGCAGTTAGTGGCTTTGAACCCTTGGCCTTTGGGGTAGCAGTCCAACACCTAACCCACACTGCCACCGGGGCTCCTTTTCAGCACCTTTTGGACCCTTCGGAATGGTAGCCTGATGAAGGTCACCATGGCCTATGCCAATGGTTCAGATTGCTTCAGAACCCCCCTGTCCTCCCCCTCCTGCCTCCCCTGAACCTCCACGGGTGCAATTACTGAGTTATCTGCCTCCTGGGCTTCTCCTGAACAAGAGCGGTGTAGGAAACACTGTGGCTGCCCAGGCCACACCCACGGCCTGCTGGGAAGATGTCATCCCTACCGGGAGACACTCCTGCCTTACTGCCCAGCCAGCCCAAACTCACTGCCACTGAGTTGTGCCCGACGGATATTCAAGCACAAAATACCCGAGAGAGCATTTGGGGACAGCCCCCAGAAGTGAAGTGAGAGCTACGTTAGGGAAGAGGGCACCCCAGACAGACGTGTGGTGGAGAATGACTTTCTGCAGTAACAAGCTTCGAGGGCATCTCCGGAGAACAACAGCTCGACGGCTCTGGCTCCCTGGGAGAAACTGGAGGTGCATGGCGGCCTCCATGAGGAGCTATTTTGGACATGGGAGTTTCCATCCTCTGAGAGAAGCAGAGAGGACTTGGACCAACGCATGTGAGGATCTATCACTCACCATGAGGCTGCAGTGCCAGGAGCTACAGGCTGCCGGCACTTTAAATACCTGCAGGGTCACCAGGTTTCAGCAGAGCTTCCAGAATAAGACAGAGTAGCGGTGGGGGTGGGGGGCGCGGAGGTCCGGCACATTCTTCAACAATTAGCCAATGGAAACACTATGGGTCCCAAAGGAACGTGGCCATAGGGGTCTGCGTTGGACCTGTCAGCAGCTGGGGTCAGAGGCTGGTGGAAGACGTTGGATTTGGTGAAAGGGGACCAGGAGGGCGAGGCAGATGCTCGTGAGACGGGTCGTGGGCACTGAGTTGCAGCGATGGGCTGGGACATGTTGGTGATTGTGCCCCAAGCACACCCCACTGTGTGCCCCTCAGAATGCCCCCACTGCTCCCAAGGTGCCCCCCAGTGGTTACTGTCCACCAGCGAGGCCTGTCTGTCGTTGGGCTAAAGATTAAGCCACTCAGATGGCTTAAAGGGTTCTAGGGAGATGCTAGCTGCCACCCCGGAAGTCTCCCCACCACCACCATCAGCTCTGTATTGATGTCAGAAATAATGCATAGAAGCACGATATTAAAGAACAGTCATTAAAGTTGCCATGCTCACTCCCACGCTGGCAGTACCGCTGTCGCTGTAAACAGAAGTTACATTTCCCCGAAACCCTAGGAGCACGTCTGCTCTCCCAAACCCACCTCCCTCCCAAGGCAAGCAGCAACCGTACTCGACAGGTGCCCACCGCGCTTCCTGTCTGGCCAGCACCCCAGACCCAGGAGGCTGATCGTGGACCTGCCATCACTCCTGTCCTGTGGACCCTGTCAGAATCCATGTGTCTACCTGGCTACCCAACAGGAGGCCAGTGGGACACCCTGCTGCTGTCCCCTACCAGAGCCAGCCCAGGCCCCTTCAAACAAGCGCTTCCTGTTTCCCACAGAGAGACAGCTTCCAGAGGGCACTGCCCACTGTCCTTTTGCAAGCTGTCTCAGTGTTAACAGCGTGAGAACAAAGGCCACCCGGCTGGCGAGCTCTGGACATTTCCTGTACTGACTGGTACTTTTCTTTGTTGTTACAGAGAAGAATCCACGTGTTTACCCAGAACTCCTTTCCCCCAAGGACACAGGTCTCTCTGGTGTCCCTCAAGGGGGAAGAAGCTCCCTGGACACGTGTACCCACTGACGATCATCAGGGCTCTCTGTACACATGTCAGGTGCAGCTCTGCAGGACAAGCACATAGGGTCTGAGGCTGCTTCCAACAGCCACAACCGAAAAAGCCACGGTGCCCCTCACTGTGCCCAGTACATCACAGGGTGCCCAACACTGTGCCCAGTACATTCCAGGGTGCCCAACACTGCCCAGTACATCCCAGGGTGCTCCTCAGCATGGCCCTCACAGTGTCACACAGTGCTCCCCAGTGTGGCCCTCAGAATGGCCCCTAGAGCTCCCCCAGGGTGCTCCACAGTAAGGAGCGCTTGCAAGCAGGACTGGGTGGGAGAGAGAGTTCTCGGGGACCCGTGGGGTGCTCTCCATTCCCTGGAGTTCAGCCAACGCAGATGCCCTCCTGGACCCCAGGACACACAGACAGACAGGCATCCACTCTAGTTGCAGTGCAGTGGCAGAATCCAAACCCTCCCGGCAGGGCCCAGATTCTGTTCCCAGGCAGTGCCCCCATACAGTCACCCCCACCCCGTCGAGACACCCTGACGCTGGCAGGCCAGTCCTGTCCTCTGGGTGGGCTTCTCTGTCTGCACAGTGGCAGAGTGCACCTCCAAGGGATGGGGCTTTGGGGCTCCGTTTATGGGACAATAGTGGCCGGCATGTGGCCGGGACTCAGGAAACTCTGACCCAGGCATCTCAAATGCCCGCAAGGTCACCCACGGTGGACGGCTTTCGGCAGATCCTGGCTCCCAGACGGATTTGGCCTACCACGCTCTTTTCAGAAAACCAAAAACCAAAAAATCCTCCTTCCTCAGCAGCCCCTGGCGATGACAACATCGGGATAATGTGGGGGTGTCAGCCTTTGCAGCCCCCACCTCCACCCCGGAGCGTTCTAGGGGCCCCCTTAGGGGCATATCACCAACTTTGGGAAACGCTGCAGCCTAAACTAGGAGAGACTAGGGAGCGGGGCTTGGAGGTCCACTTCTGTAACAGCCTCGGGCCAGCTGAGCTGGGAGAGGGTGCAGCGCACAGCGGCCGCAGGAGGGGCTCCAGCTCACTGTTGTCGGGGAAGCAGGCTGGAAACCGACAGCCTGCCCTGAGCTTGGGGTGCTGGGGGCCCCCGAGGTCAGAGCCTGTGAGAGCCACAGTGCGCAGCCTGGTGCGTCTGTCCGTCCACCCGGTGGAGGCGGGGGAGGAGCGGCGGCATGCACACACGTGTACCTTATGAAATTGCAGTAGGGGGTGCGGGGTCGGGGGAGGGGAGGGCTTCAGTTCAAGCAGACAGACAAAATCGAGGGGAAATAAGCTGTTTCCACGAGTGTGTCTTCCAGCATTTAAAAATTATGAATATGGGTTCCAAATACCAAAAAGAAATCCCATCAGCACCATTGCATGCTGTTACACGGCGGGTGGCAGGCGCTGACCCCGCGGTCACATTGAGCCGCTTGTTCTGCGCTGGCATTAAGAATGGCCTTCTGGTATGTCACAGTGCAACCTCAAACCTCTGCTGTCTCACGATTCTGTGCATGGATCGAGGGCTGAGCTGCCCTGGGCTCCCCGGGTTGTCCACCTGTACAGACGCAGACTGCCATCTTTCTTCCCATGAGTGGCTGGTGGTTTCGAACTGCTGACCTTGCAGCCCAACTAGCAACCAGAACACTGTCAGACTAACATGGGTTTTCCGAGGTTGCGACTCTTCATGAGAGCAGGCGGCCTGCCTTCCCCTCCTCCCCAGCAGAGCCTGGGGCCGTCGGGAAAGCTGACTGGGCTTGGTCAGCTGCTTTGGTAAATGTGGTGCTAAGGAAGCCTTGTCTTAAGTGGCTTTGCTACCCTCCGGCCCCTGGAGACAGATAGCTTCTCTCCTGTGCTGGGAGGAGCCCAGGAGGGCAACTGTGTTGGCACCCCATGGTGCCCGGAGAACACTCCCTCCCATACAGTCCTGCTTACAGATGCTCCTCACTGCGGGGCACACCGGGGGGTGCTCGAGGGGGCATTCGGAGGGCCACATTCCTCTCCTTTGCTCCTGAGGTGGCTCGCTGGGCTGAGGAGACACAGGACTGGCACCCTGCTGTGCCCAGGCAGGGCAGGAGGTCGGGAGAGGACCCCTGAGGAGACCAGAACAACACTGCAGGGGCTACGGGGCTTTGGACTCTGACAGAAGATAGGGCATTCAATCAGGAGTGAGTGCCACACAGGCAAGGGTCACCTGGAGGGTTGCGGAGTGCAGGGGACAAACAAGCTAGCTATCACAGGGGTTGTCACAGTTGTCCCGTGTCACAGAGAGACCTTACAGAGCACTTGGGAGCCATGCCGAGCTTTCCAGACAGCCTGCAAGGTGGCCAGTGCCCATCTCTTGGAAAACGAAAAAGAGGCATCCAAAGTCTATGTAGTCTGAAGTTTATAGCTGGATGGAGGTTGGTGGGGCCCAAGACCACAACCTCGAGTCACCCATGAATGCACCCCCACCCCCACCCCCCACTCTTTTAATCTTCAGCCCAAGGACAGAAAGGCCTACAAAGTGGACAGTACAGCAGGAGGTCCACCCTCCCCAGAAGGAGCAGCCCTCAGAGACCAAGGGCAGCCTGTGCCCAAGGAGGCGTCTCAGCTGGTAGGAAGGGACAGGGAAGGACAAACGGAAACCAGACATGCGGGGAGGATGTGGGCGGGTGCTGATACAGTGTGCGGGCTGTAATTCCTGTCACGAAAAAAATGTGCATGAACCTTTGGATGGGAAACCAACTGGCTCTAGAAACTTCCACCCAAGTCACAAGAGAGTGCAGAAAATGAGTGGATGGATGCAGTCCCCCTGCGGAGACATGACCTGCAGGCCTGAGCATGGGCTCCTGATTGCCCCCTGGGGACCTGCCACCCTGCTGAGTCCCCACTGACCCTGCTCCCACTCGGTGCCCTCCCCCAAGGCCCTGTACAGACAAGAGCCTGCCTAGGCAGGGGAGGAGCCACTAGTCCTGGGTCCTGTGAGGGATGCATGCTGGGAGTCCTGGTCCTAACAGCCTGATTGCCAGCCCTAAGTCTTCCTCTGAGGAAGAAACGACCAGCCTCCCCTCCCTCATCTTCTCCCTCCTCCATCACATGCACCCTTCCTGTGGTTGTTGGGTGCTGCTGAGTTGGTTCCAACCCATGGGGACCCCATGCGCAACAGAAGGAGACACTGCCCGGTCCTGTCCATCCTCATGATGGTTAAGTGTGAGCCTGTGTTAGTCTGCATGGACTAGAGAAACAAAATTCCTAGACACTCGTAGGTGTCCAAGAAAGAGCTTTATATCAAAGAGCAATTATCTATTAAGAAAACATACCAGCCCAGTCCAGATCAAGTCCAAAAGTCCCATAGTAGCCCCTATGTCCTATACCAGTCTGTAAATGCCTCTTCAGACTCATGCAACATATGTAATGACACTGAATGCAGGACAATCACAGGCCAGTGGGTAGAAAGTCTAGTGGATCCAGTGGTGGTGGAAGCATCTCAGCGCTGGCGTGGGTCTCCTTGTGGCTCCTCCAGCTCCAGGGCTCTGGCTCCATCAGCATAGCTCCATATGGCTTGTCAACAGGAATGCCTTGCAGGGAGACAAGCAGAGTCTGTCTCAGTCTGTCCTCCAGTGAACTGTTTGTCTCTGCAGCGCCTCCAAACGAGGTCATCAAGCTGCGACCTGATTGACAAGCTAAACTCCACCCCTTCACTCTTAATAGCCTCGCGTTGACACCAGATGATGTAACTGCCACAGAGCCCATGGTCACAGCCAGTGTGTCCATCCTGCTCGTTGAGGGCCTTCCACGTTCCTCTGCTCCTCTGCTTTACAAACATGATGTCCTCCTCCAGACAACTCATCCAAAATGCAGGCGATGAAGTCTCTCCTACAGGTGCTGTACACTTCATGCTAGCTGCCACCCGGACAGCCCCCTCCCTTCCCGGGGCTGCCTGCACCTTGTTGGGAATCGCTCCATGTTGAAGGAAGCTGTTGGGAAGCTTCCTGCCTGTGGACGTATGCCCTTGGTGGTGCCTGTGGCCGAGCGTGCCACCTCCCAACCAGCAGGAGGGAGGCTGCAGGCCACCCAGAGGGGCCTCAAAAGAAAGGCCTGGCTTTCAACTTCTGAAAGGCAGTAGCCATTGGAAGCCCTGCAGAGGCCACCACACATACTGGGCACGAGGGAGCATCCAGGGCCATATGTCCATCCAGGTCTCCCGTGAGGGAAGAGGAGGAGACACAGTGAGCTAGCTTTCTGACCATTCAGCCCAGAGGGCTCGGAGGAAACGCTGGTTGGAATTTGAACCAGGGATCTCCCCAAGCTAAAGTCAAGAGCGCAAGTCAAAAAGGATTGATCTGAGGATGCCGGCTCATATGCATTCCTGACAAAGCCGCTCTAGCACATTTCTGGGAGCCTGGACCACTGTGGACAGGCTCTCTCAGCCACACACAGGTCTCATCACCCAATGGTGCCTTCAAGTTAAAATGTCTAGAACAGTGGCTTGGAGGGTACCTACTGGGGCCCTGAGACTCAAGGCGGAGAGGTCAGCTCAGAAGGTTGTGGTGAATGTTTTGAGGGAATTCCAAAAGGCCTTCTTGATAGATTTCCTCAGAGGTCATGGGATGAGATCCTGAGGTGAGTCAGGAAGAATTTGTAGGCAGACAGGGTAGTGCATTGTTGAGAAAAGGTCAAGTGTGTTAGTCTGGGCGGACAAGAGACACAAATCCAGGGAGACTCATGTGTCTGTAAGAAAGAGCTTTATATCAACGAGAAACATCCCAGCCCAGTCCAGATCAAGTCCAAAAGTCCCATACTAGCCCATATGTCCGATACCAGTCTGTAAACGTCTCTTCAGACTCACACATCACATGCAATGACGTCAAATGCAGGAAGATCACAGGGCAGTAGGTGGAAAGTCTTGTGGATCCTGTGGTGGTGGAAGCATCTCAGCGCTGGCGTGGGTCTCCATGTGGCTCCTCCAGCTCCAGGGCTCTGGCTCCATCAGCACAGCTCCATGTCGCTTGTCAGCAGGAAGAGGAAGCAGAGAAAGGGTGGGTCCAGCCTCCAGTGAGCTATGTATCTCCTTCGTGCCTCCAGCTGAGGTCATCGAGTTACGACCCGATTGGCAGGCTAGACTCCACCCCTTCCTCAAGTTGACAGATTAGGTAACTGCCACACTAAGAATAGTTCCCCTCACGACAGCACTCCTGCTCATGAGCATGGCATTGGGAAACCTTACTCCATCTGCCCTACAGCCCTCATGGGGCCCTCACGATCCTTTTACACTTCCCAACCTCAGAGAACTTTCAAGAGGTACATGGTTCAAGTCCCGTGAGGGTGTCATGTGACTGATCCACGTTGATTGGCTTCTTCCGGGAGGTCCCAGATCGAGACCAACTCTCTGCCTTCGAGTCCCTGCTGACTCACAGCGATCCCCGGTGAGTTTCCGAGACTGTCCCTGTTGACGGCAGGAGAAAGCCCAGTCTTTCTCCTGCAGGGATACTGGTGGCTTCGAACTAGTATCGTAGCCCAGTGGGTAACCACGGTGCTGCCAGGGCTCCTTCAGGGAGACTGAAACGCCCCCCCGTCACAGGGTGTCAGCCTAGAAGGCGCGGGCGTGTCCAGAAGCAACAGCTGCACGGTTGTGTATTTGTGATGTCTTTGCCGGACTTAGTCGCCAGGTTTGTGTTTGCTTCATAAAACGTGTTTGGTAGTCTATTGTCTGCCTCCGTCTGTGGAACTGAGTTAAAGCTGTCTGTGTTGGAGAAATAGTAATATTCCCAGTGGTTGTTTGCTACGCTCAAACTCAAGGCTCAAACTCACTGCTTGTCACCAGTGAGTCGATGTTGGCTCATCGCGACCTTATAAAGCAGGGTAACAGACAAGCAAACAAACACAGGGTAGAACAGCTTCTGTGAAACTTTGACTCTTTGCGGGAGTAGAAAGCTCTTTCTCCCACGGAGCGGCTGCTGGTTTCAAACTGCTGACCTTGCAGGGAGCAGTCCAGCTTGTCATGTCTACATCAGCAGGGCCCTTTGCTAGTATGATGTTAAAAGATTCCTCTGGCTAGCGTTGTTATTCAATGCATGCTGGGTTGCATCTGCATGTGTGCCTAACATCTTCTAAAGCTAAGTTGTAGGTGTTACTGTGCATCTTGTCTACGCAGTCAAGAAATAACCTGGTTGAGCTCATGGCGACGGCTACCTTGCTCCAGCTCCGGTTATCTGGACTCGTTCTCCCTCTGGTTGCTCCCCAGGATGGGCACTGAGTGTTAGCTCACCTTGTGTGTAAACGCTCTGGACAAGCATTTACAAATAGCTGGGGGGTCGGCCTGTGAACCGGGTAGTTCCTGTCCAGAAACACGGGCACCACTGCACTGGCTTCACCTGCCACAGAACCTACGTCTGTGGCGTCTTCCCGGAGGTCATTTGGTCTGAGTCATCACATTGCACTGAGGATGCTGAGGCTCCACGTCTCACGGCTGGCCAGCGGCCAGCTCAGGCTTCTGGTTCCCTTGTCAGGATCATTTCACTTGCCCGAGTTTCCCCCCCTCAAGACTAGCAGCTCAGAGAGCCCTTGGTGGGCGTTCTCAGCACGGCTCTGTGACGTGTGTGTTTGACTGGCAGCCTCCCGCCCCCGACGTGGGAGCACCTTTCCTCGCACGCTGCTGTGCTGTGGGGGCTCCCCTTATGCTTTGCTGCAGGCTTGTCACCAAAGAAGCGGTTCAGGAACTGGCCTGGCAGGATGCGGACGCCATCACATTCTCTATGGAACGAGCAGATTCCCGGGACTCGTGGGATTCCCATACTTTCTGATCTTGACTTACAGTGCAGCCAGGTGGACGGGGAGGGGCTGTGGGGCTGGGGCCTCGTTTCCCCTCCTCCCCCTTCCTCTGATCCCCCCACCCCTGGAGCCGTTTGTTAAAAAGAATAATAAGGATTTAAAGTCATCAATAACAGCAAAGCAGCCTGTCCATGTTCAATGCTTCAACAATAGCCAGACCTTCCACTGCAGCACGAGCGTGTGGCTGTGGCCAGGTGTCATTGAGTCCCTCTGTCTGTGCAATGGAAGGACGCACAGCCCGGTCCTGCGCCGTCCTCACAAGGGTGGTTACCTTGGAGATTTGAGTCTAGTCCTTCCCTAAGAAGACTAGAGACAACTAGATGGTTGCTTAAAAAAAAATCATTCAAAACCCACCAATGCTGCCTCCTATCAGCTCTGCAGCACAGAGCTGTTTTGCTCCTTAGAGTTTCTGAGGCTGAATCGTTACAGGAGCAGGCAGCCTCATCTTTCCCTCACAGAGTGACGTGTGGGTTTGAACTGCCAACCCGAGTCTCAAACTTCCTAAAAAGTAACCAGAACCCCCCACTGGTCATCTAGGGAAGGAAGCACAATGCCCTAATTACCAGGAGCCATGATCTCAGGCGGCGGGCACAGGCATGGTGAATCTGGCCACGTGGAGCCAGGATGTGCAATTGTGCGCACACACCTGGTCCTCCTGAAGGACAGGGTTTCTGCAGAGTAGATGGCAGGTCCGGAGCAAGCCTGCAGACACCATGCAGGGTTATCAAGTGGCCACTCAGTTATCTGAGAGGATGAGCGACTGGCCACTTGAAAAGGAGGTGAAGGGGTGGAAAGGAGGGCTCTTCACAAGAGGGTGCTCTTCAGGCCTGTGTTCCCGGTGTGTGTGGTGTGGGGAAGCCGTGGCCAACACTTAGCTTCCAGCCTTGGTCTTGGACCAAGCACAGGTCCCCAGCACAAGTGTCTGGGGAGTGACCCAGGGGCCCAGGCAGCTGGGGTGTGTCGTGGCTCACAAGGCCACACCGTCCACGCCCTGCTAGATCAGGACTGGAGGGGACACTATTGTAAGGGTACGAGAGCAGTCCAGATGGAACGAGAGCAGTCCAGATGGCAGGCCCTTAGCAAGACCTGAGACCGGAACAGCCCAAGGCCTGAGAGCAGGGCAGGTGGCTAGAGCCCAGGGCATCTGGGGAAGGGGTGTGCGTGGACGCTGGAGCCCACACTCTGCAGGTGTGTTGGTGGTCTCTATGGCACTGGGTGAGGGTTGCCAGCCCAGCGTGGGCAGGTTGGAAAGGAAAGGTGGCCCAAAGCAGTGGTGTGGAAGTAGGGCCACCATTTTTGTGAAAACATCATGGGTGCACCCCAAAGCACACTGGCTTCTATTTGGGGTGTACTTGTGCGGATCCATTTGTCTTCCACATGAAGGCCACGCCTTCTCAAACCCTCTAGTTTAAAGCTGCCTGCTAAACCCTGACCTCTGGTAAGGAGAACACACACATACATACATGCACACATACATGCATACACACACACATACATACACACACACACACCTGCACGCTCCTCTTCAGGTTGGCGTTTGTGACTCTCGGGTGTCTGCTGTCCCACTTAACAGTGCAAAAGTCCATCTGGCAGGCTGCACAAAGTAATTTCCGGATTTTCCCGGGAGTTGCACTAAATTTCGGATTGGTTTGGAGGAGATTCCTGTTCTCATCATCTTGAGGATTCCCTCGTCTTTGCTTTCATTGCTGCGCAGCAGGGGTTCTCTCCTTTTATAATTATTCTTTTTCCTTGGTGTCACCCAGAGTCTCATCCTTGGCTCCCCCGGATGTTGCTGTGGTCAGCATCCCGACTCTCAGTGCCCCCAGGTGCCCCCATGGGGCTGTCCGTCGTCCACTTTATGGAAGCAGAGAGCCAGGCTCTAACTCCAATGAGCTGGAGGGTGGGTTTGAACCGCACACCTTAGGTGAGCAGTCAGTGGCCAAGCGCTCACAATATATCCTGCCATTGACTCCCCAGCTCCCCAGTTGCCATGGCTGCTGTTGTGGCTTCGTAAGTGGCACCCTTTCCGGGTGGCGTTTTCTGGCTGGCGTGTGACAATGAGATGAGTTTGGTTCTTAATCTGACTCGTGCCAAATGCCTTCTGGGTTCTTGTCTGAGGGGCTCTGAGGAAGCAGGCATCAGCTACGGATGACGGTTTGGCTCCTTTCTTTCCAAAGACAGACGAAGCACCCTCTTCTCCACACAGTGTCCGTTTCAAGTTGTGAGTGTGTGGTTGGGTGCTGGGTGCAAGATCATCAGTTCAGTCAAGGAGACTCCTGTGACCAGTTAGGTACCCTGTCAACGGGTAGGGCTTCTTAAGCTGCAGTCTTCCCAGGAACAGAACACAAGGTATTTCCCTCCTGGGGTAGGCTGCAGGGGGTCTGAATCCCCAGCCCTTTGGAGGGCAGCTGTGATGGCCCCTTTACTTCACGGGTGCTTCAACATTAAGGTGGCCTTGGCCATCAACAGGCAGAACCTAAGTCATGACCTCCCTTATGGACAGCTCGGACCTGCCCTTCCATGTTGTGTAAATTTCCTCACCCTTGAAGTCTTTTTCAAACACATTTTCCATCACAACTACCTTCATTGTTGCTTTTAAATCAGAGCACTTGCAACACAAACCAAGCTCATTGCCCTCAAATCCATTCTCACTCACAGTGATCCTGTCGGGCAGTGTAGAACTGGCCCCTGTGGGTGTCTGAGGTTGTAAATCCTTACGGGAGCAGACAACCTCATCTTTCCCCCACAGACCGGCTGGTGGGTTCAAACCGTGGATCTTGCAGTTGGCAGCTCCATGCAAAACCTACCGTACCACCAGAACTCCCACCCAAACCCTCTGACAGAGTCCCTTCCCAGCATAGTGACCTCATGCAGGGCTTCTGAGACTGTGAACCACTACGGGACAGACAGCCTCGTCTTTCTCTCAAGGAGCGGCTGGTGAGTTTGAACAGCCAAACTTGGAGCTAGCAGCCCAATGCTTAGCCCAGAGTGCCACCGGGACAACTTAAAGTGCAGCCAAATCAGAACTGTGTGCACCTATTCAACTCCTGCAGAAACTTGACTTAAGGACGCACTTGGGAACAGATCTCAAAGGGTTGACTGTCCCCGAGTGCTCCCTCTTTGCATCATTGTCCCCCTTACAGACCTGCCATTGGGCTGGCAATTGAGACCCAGGCGTGAGGTCAGTGACCCCAGACCTGAGAGGTGGTTAAGGGCCCCATCTCAGGGGTCCCCTGTCTCGATCTGACCAATCACCCTTGTCTATCCTACTGAGATTTGCAGTGGACTTTGGTCAGGTCCTGGAGGGCCAACAGCTTGGACCTTGAAACACTGAATCATTGGTTGGGGTCTTGGGAGCAGAGGGGTCAGCAGTCTGGGAGAAGACCCCAGTGTCCACACCAGAGTAGATGTGGCTCCTCCTTCAGGTAGAGATTGCTACAGATTAGGCTCTAGAGGGGCCCACTTTGGCCAGGCTGTTTGTTGGACTGATAAGCACAAAGTCGGCGGTTCAAATCCACCAGCTATTGCTTGGCAGGAAGATAAGGCTGTCTGCTCCCATGAAGTCCTAAATAGAGTCACTCTGAGTCAGGACTTGCTTAAGGGCATTGGGTGGGACTTACTCCCATCGGAGCCCTGGAGGCATAGAGGCTGCTAGCAGCAAGGTCAGCCATTCAAACCCACAAGCTGCTCGTGGGAAAATGATGAGGCCCTCTGCTCCTGTAAAAATTGACAGTCTCAGAGACCCAGCGGGCACTTGTACTTGGCCCTACAGTGCAGGAAGTCACTCATTGCCAGTGGATGGTCGGTGCTACCGTCAGACCAGCCGTACTTTTTTTGTTGCTTTGTTTTTAAGGCATTTCCCCTTGTTAGCTGGCATTTGTATGCGTTCCAGAAGGCTCACTCTTGGGCGGGACCCATCCTTCTGCCAAGAATGGTGCCCACCCAACCGCCAGCCTCTCCTGCAGCCCCTGGACCAGTGGGAGCAGAATCACGGAGCGCTGCCCACCCAAGGTTGGCCCTCCTGGATTTGTGTATCGGAGTGTGTGTGCTCATCTCCTTCCAGTCCCCAAGAAGGACCTGAGGTCGGAAGTGCCGTCAGTGTCTAAAAATACGTCTCACAGGATAAACTCCCCCGCTGAAAAGGGATGTGCCAGGAGGTCACATGTTCCCTGTGCCCAATGCACAGCCTGAGGACAGTCTGACATGACAATGACCTGGATCACAGAGCCCCTTCCTGTTATAGTTCAACCGATTTCCTCTTTCCTGCTGATCCCCACCCCCCTTTGGTAAGACTCCTCTCTCATCTGGTCCAGGCCTGGGTGGCCAGAGAGCCTCCAAGTTTCCTGTTCACAACTCACTACCTTGGGTGCTGTCCGACCAAAGGCGTCAGTCAGTCGTGAACCTCCTTACACTCCTGTCCTGAGGCGCATTTTGGGGTAGCAAACCCTAAAACCACTGCCATCGAGTCAGTCCTGATGCATCAGGGGTCTAGGACGGTACGTCTTGATGGGGTGGATAGCGTCGTCTTTCTCCCACAGAGCAGCAGGTGGGTTTGAACCACGGACCCTGAGGTGAGCAGCCCAGTACTTACCCAAAAGATGTCACCAAGTCTCCTCTGAACTTGAGTAAACCCCACAACTCCCATTGACCCTGTAGGGCTGAGAAGAACTGCCCTTTTTGGGTTTCTTTGGGGTTTCTGAGGCTGTACATCGTGACAGGGGTAGAGTCTCATCTGTGTCCCGCAGGGTGGCTGGTTGGCCCACACTGCTGGCCTTGCCCTTAGCAGCCCATCGCAGGATCCACTACAACACCAGGGCTCCTTAACTTGGGGGAACAGGATATAACACAGATACTACTAAACTTCTTACTGACCTCCTGGAACGAGCTTCATTGGAAGCCTCGAGGAGGACAATGTATGTACAATGGCAGCAAAGCCCAAGCCCCAAGGTGCCCGGGCTACTGGCATCTCCTGGGGAGAGGCCCGGGGCCTGGGCTCTTGCTCTGTACTGATGATTGCAGAAGAGCACACAGCTATGGCAATAGACGCTTCCCGACCTCTCGCCTGTAGACATGCGTGCTGGTGCATGTCCATTTCCCTCCAAATGCTTCCTTCACAGAGATAAGCTTCACATCAATTCCCCATCCCCGCCCCACTGTATCCCCAGCCTTTAACAAAGAAACTGTAGCGGTTCTGTGTTCTAGAATGTCCTCCAGCAGAAGAACATGTGGAACTCAGTCTCTGCCCCGGGGCCTGTGGACGTTTTGACCTAACAGCATCTCTTGACCCAGTTTTGTTGAATGATCTGAACTCATCCCTGTTTGAGCTGCCCTCCCTCCCATCCCCCCCTCCCCTTCTTTGGGCTCTAACCAACAAATGGGTTCTCTCACAGTGAGGAGGCTGCAAGTCTGAATTTACGAAGCTCTCTCTCTGCCAGCTCTGGGGGATGGTCCTGGTCTCCTTTCAGCACCTGTGGGCCCACCGTCCACTTCCTCCTCTTGATACCATTTTAGTAGTCCATCGCACAATCCAACCAAACCCAGCCAAGCACAACCAAACCCAAGCAAACACAACACAACAACACAACCAAGCACAACCCAACCAAACCCAACAAAATCCAACCAAGCACAACCCAACCAAACACAACCCAACCAAACCCAACCAAACACAACCAAGCACAACCAAACCCAAGCAAACCCATCTCTTCAGCATACGGGGTAGAGTCAGGGTGCCTGTGTTGTTTATCTCAAGGGGGTCTTGTAGGGGTGGAGTGACACTGAGAGAAAGAGGCACTCTCAGAGTGCTCTGAGGACAGGATTCCAGCGAGGTCCCTAAGGATCAGTATGGAACAGGATGGGACAGACAGGTAGTGGATGGGATGAGGATGGCTGGCCCAGCCAAAACTTATCCAGAGGAGGCTGACCAGAAGCGCCTCTCCATGAGTGTGGGTGCAGTGGCCAGGTCCTGGCCCCAGTGAATGGGCAAGGGGCTTTAGACTCACCCATTCTGGGATACACAGGGTCTCCCTGTGAGCCAGAACTGGCTCCATAGCAGTTATCAGCAACAGCCCAGAGGAGCTGATCCACAATAGCTTCCAGGGCATCAGTGGATAGTGGGATTTCAGACGGATGGAAGAGGAAGGCATTTATGACTTGCTACTAGATCCCAGGAAGAGCAAGTGAGGGAGTGAACTGTGCTGCCGACCAAAGGATTGGAGAGGAAAGCAGGGAGTGGAGGGGGTTGGCAGGTCTCAGTGACAAGTGTCAGAGGCCCCTGGGCTGCAGGGAATAAGGAAGTGACAAGTTATCGCTCAACCTGGCCTTCCAGGCTCGGGCAGTGGGGTCGGCAGTGGCTGCTGTTGGGAGCCTGCAGGTCTAGGCCAACCATGGAGACCCTCTGGACAGAGCAGAACTGCCCTGTCAGTTTTCCAGGCTGGAATGTTTGCAGATAGCCTGGTCTGCCCTCCTCCTGAATCCACTGGGCGGATTCAAACTGCCAACCTTGGGGTCCGTCACTGAGCACTGGGCTCCTTGGGTGAGGGGCAGTTTCTCGTTTAAGGCAGTTGGTTTGATAAAGAGAACTTTCAGGGAGAAATGATCGGGCCCATTTCCAATGCCAGCCTTCATTTTCAGTGTGAGCCGAGAAAACTCACACTCACTCCCCTGGGATCGATGCCGACACAGTGACTCATCCTTGCCACCGTTGTTAGTTGTCAGTTCCAACTCACAGCGGCCCTCTGCACAAAGGAAGGAGACACTGCCCACCTACACCATCTTCACAACTGTTCCTATGCTTGAGCCCATTGTCACAGCCACACCAGTATCAATCCATCTCCTGAGGGCCTCCCTCCTTCCCTGCCCCTCTGCTTTACCAAACATGATGTCCTTCTCTAGGGACTGGTCCCTCCTGACAACGTGTCCAAAGTATGTAAGACGAGGTCTCCCCATCCTCCAAGGAGCACTCTGGCTGTACTTCTTCCAACACAGATGGGTTTGTCCTTTTAGCCATCCATGGGATTTTCAATATTCTTCACCGGCACCACAGTTCAAGTGCATTGGTCTTCTTCGGCCTTCTTTATTCAGTGTCCATCTTTCACATGCATATGAGGCAATGAAAAATGCCATGGCTCTGGCCACCCACGACTTTATAAGACAGGGTAGACCTGCCCCTGTGGGTTTCCAAGACTGTAACTCTTCACCTGTAGTCTCTCCAGAGGAGCAGCTGGTGTCTACTAGCTGCTGACCTTGTGGTGAGCAGCCCATGCTTAATCACTATGCCACCAAGGCTCTTGTGAACCTAAAGCCAAACTCAATACCTTCGGGTAAGTGCTGACTCATTGTGACCCGATGCAGAACTCTCCTGGGAACCGAGGGAGCTTACAGATCAGCACCTGGCAGTTCACAAAGCCCTTCCACCTTCCATTTAACCAAGCAGAAGGGCCTCGTGTGGGGAATGGACTCGTGGCATTCCCTCCCACCCTCTTCTCAATTGTGTGGACAGGGCTGCTTCCACTCATGGCTGTGGGCCTGGTAGGCAAGTGAGCCTTTGTTGTGGGAGCTGCCCTGCACACCGTGGGCTGTTTAACAGCATCCCTGGGCCTCACCCATGGGATGCTAGCAGCCACCCTCAGTCCTGACAACCTAGCTGTCTCCAGACACAGCCACATGTCCCTCTAGGGCACCATCTCTCCCCGTGGAGAAGTCAAGAGCTCAGAGAATTTCATCAGCATGGGCACGCAATCATACCGTGGGTAGAAGTGTCACTCCAGACACGTTACTTCCAAATGTACCTTCTTTCTTACTACTGAATATTTTCAGATCCTTTGTGTCTAGTTCGCAATTTAATAGTCCATCTGGGTTGAGCTGTATCTAATTGGAAGGTTTTTTAATATA
>NW_022107431.1:2461863-2464576 GCF_000313985.2 Echinops telfairi
TTCTCTGTTCTACAAGTATTCATTTTCCTATTTGCTTGGTCACTTTTATGTCTCTTGATGGAGCCCTGGTGGCCCGTGGGGTCCAGTGTCGGGCTGCTAACCACAAGATCAGCATTTCAAACCCACCCTTCTCCCCAAGAAAAGGATGAGGCTGCCTGCTCCTGTGAGAATGTACAGCCTCAGAGCCCCTGGGGGCAGTTCTGCTCAGTCCTCTGGGTCACTGAGTTTGAATGGGCCCCACAGCAGCGAGCTGGGTTCTGTTGTACTGGTCTTATTCTATAATCGTATTTTGCTTCCTTGCTTCTGTTTACTTGAACATATTTAAATCCAACAACTGCTATTCCAAGGAGCCCTGGTGGTGTGTTTAAATGTCAGGCTGCTAACCAAGTTTGTTGGTTCAATCCTACCAGCCACTCATGGGAGAAAGATGAGGCTGTCTGCTCCCCCCAAAGTGGACAGCCTTGGAGACCCACAGGGGCACTTCTCCTCTGTCCTGAAGGGTCACTGGGAGTTGACTTGGGGGTTTGGGGACAAGTGCAGTGGCTAGAACCTGGATGTGCCCACTGTGGGCTCCTGTGGATGTGCCCAGGTGCCTTGGGGCTGTGTCTGAGGGTCTCCCGATACCTGGGCTGAGACCTGTCTGTGTTCGCTTCTAGGCACCTGGTGTGAGGCCCTCTGCTCGCCAGCCAGGCTCCGCCTGCCCTCAGGTCAGAGCCCTGCAGTCCAGGTAGGAGATAGCTGGCCCGTGTATGGACAGAAACAGCCACGTGGACAGACTCGTACACCCCTGGATGAGCACCCACAATGGCCTTATCCCTCTCCCACTCACAGCTACTCTGTCAAACCGTGGACATCAAGTAAAGTCTCATCTCAGGACCTTTACTAGAAAACCTACAGCCTTGCCTGTGCCCCACCCCAAAGCCCCCGAAAACACACATACACACCACCACCACCACCACCCTGGCCAAAATAAACACCTTGGCTGTGTCCTGACCGGCCTTCTGCATGGCCTGCCCCTTCCAGGAGTGCCCTCTCCCCTCCCATTGACCTGCCAGCTCTCACTCGCCCTCAGGTCTGAGACAGCACCTCCTCACCTAGGATTGGTCATGGTGGCTGCCACGTGGGGCTGAGGGTGGCCAGGACCGGGCAGTGTTTCCTTGCATTTTAAATGGGGCTGCTCTGACTCGGTGGCTCCTCAGGCCATGTGACACTCGGGCTACCTGTTAGCTCTCTGGGCTACAGGCACACCTGCTGGCTTGTTCCGAACACGTGAGTGAGGCCCCATCAGAGCAGGAAATCAAGCTGCCAGCTTCTCAGTGGGCTCACCCGATGCAGAGCACTTCAATAAACAGGCCTTCCCCGAGACTTCCCAAGACCCAGAGGCCAGGCAGGGGTGCGTGAGGAAGAGGAAACCAATTTCTAAAGAGCTCAGCATTCAGCATCCCAGGGAGCCGTCAGAGGTCACCGGTCACCTCCCACTTTCCGGGGCTTGTCAGAGCCCCCTCATCACATCATCTGACTTTTCCAGCACTAACTTGCCTAGGACTTTAGAAAAGTATGTTGTAAAAGATGCCAAGCTATCCAAACATCCGACGGAAATAAAATGGTTGTGCCCAAGCCGGTGAGCCTGAGCCCAAGGACTCACGGTATAAGGGAAGTGGGGTCCCACCCTGCCCCCTACCCACGCCCCAACAAGGAAGCATCTGTCTCAGAGTCCTGCGGTGTCTGGAGGACCTAGGTCTCTCTCCAGCAAAGCCGGGCAAAGGCTGACCCCTGCTCTGCCCTGACGCCGGGTGGACTTACTACGGCCCGCCCCACTCCACCCGCGAGCCAGCCGAGCAAGCGGTCGATCCATCGCAGAAAGCTCGCTCGGCACACACGGGAGTTTTGCAAACTGCCAGGCCAGGCTGCCGCAGCCACTCCACCTCGCACTGGGGCACCAGGTCGTGCGCTGGCCCGCCGGCTCTGCGCACACGCCCGCTCGGCACGTGGTCGCCGCGCAGGCCCGGGAGCCCAGGGACCTGAACGGCGCGCCCCCGTCCCTATGCCCACCCGGCCTTTCTCGAAAAGCGAGGGTGTGTGTTCCTTTTAGGATAACTGGCGGGAACTCCACACCCCGCCCCCCGCCGCCCCGGGACGGGCGCCTGCTCGGGGCCGCAGGGCCCGCCTGGTCAGTGGTCTGGGCGGACCCTTTCCGTCCGCGGCCCGAGGCCTTTGTCCTCCAGCCCCCGGGAAGCGGGCGCCCGTCACGTGAGGCGCAGGGAGGCGGCCGGGCCGTCGGTGCCGGGCGTGTGGGGACTGGAGAAGCCAGGGGAGGGGCACCGCCAATGGTCTCTGCTTCCTAGGGCCCCGGCTGGTGACCGCAGGGGGCTGGTGGACACACATCATCCAGCGGCCGGCACGCACGCGGGGCGCGGCTGTGGGGACGCCTGGGGCTGGGAGCTGCGCCATCCGCCCGGTTGCGCTCCAGGCGGCCGGAGGCGGCTGCGGGGCCAGTGACTGCAGCTTTCCCCGGACCTTCCTCCCGGGCCGCGCCCGGCGGCGGAGGCGGGGACCCGGGCGGGGCGCGGGACGGCCCGCTGGGCGAGGAACGCCGGGATTGGGCGGGCAGACCGGGGCTGCGCGGCCACGCGGGCCAGGGGGTGGAACCAGGTCTGGGGGCGGAGCCTGAGCGGGGCGGAGCCCGGGGACGGGGCGGGGCCTGCGAGGCCGG
>NW_022107431.1:2465329-2477391 GCF_000313985.2 Echinops telfairi
CTGGGTGCGCGCGTGAGGCGGACCCGGAGCTGCCCTGCGCTCTGCCGAGAGCATCCCCTTGGCCCGGCCGGCCGCCGCGCCCTGCCCACGGCCCCCAGGTGCATCGTGGTGGCTGCTGACCCGGCGGATGGACGGAGCAGCGCGGTCAGCGGGCAGCAGCAGTCCGCCTCGGCCAGTCTCATCGGCTCGGCGCAAGTGCCTGATGCAATCTCGCTGCTGCAGCCCGGGGCCAGGGCAGACTTGTCCGGAGCGCTCGGAGGACCCGAGGGTTTGGGGGGCGTCCTCTCTCGTGCCCTCGGCTTGTCACCCTCCGGTCCCCAAAGCACCGGTGGACAGTTGGTTGTGGTGGTTCCGCCTTGTTTTGCAGGAACAATCACGTCTCCCCTCCATCCCCGCGTTCATGTGACATTGTTGGATAGGAGCAAGGAATGGAGGCTTTGTGATGCAGGGAGGGGGGACAGCCCTCGACTGCCCTCACCCTCACCTCCCCCACCAGGGGGTACCTAGCATGGGGCCAGGGGCGGCTGGGCGGGGAGGGGGGCTTGTTTCTAGTGAATGCAGATCAGAGAACAATGTCACATTTTTCATCTCCGGAGTCTCTGTCCCCGCTGCCATGGCAGGAGACGGCTGGCATGGCTTCTGAAACAATTGCTGATCTTTGAGCAGAGCGTAGGGTACATAGGAAGGCAGCAGGGAGCTTCTTGTCGGAAAGTTTCTGTTCTAGGGGTGACAGGGTGTGAATCTGAAGTTCCTTGGCTCTGTTTTTGAGTTTGAGGGAAAGGCACCCGCTGTCCATCCACCCCTCTGTCAGCCTCTGAGGGCTTGCTTTCAACCTTGATAGAAGCAGTCACAAGCCCCTGGCAGCCACCGCTTTTCCTGGACTCCGAGCAGGACCCCAGGATGGGGTTGACTCCTTTATCAAAGGGGCTGTGGCTGCCCGTTGGACACCAAGGCCAAGCCCCGTGGCCAGCCCCTGTGCCCGTGCACGGCCCTGTCTACAGGCAGGCAGACCAGAGCAGCCCAAGATTGCTTCTCTCTGATTTTGGAGTTTGCTCACCCAGGAGACGTGGGTGCAAGTGTTCAGGAAAATGACATGGGGAGAGCAGACCCCTGGGGCTGAGGCCACCAGGGTGACAAGTTCTACCACGCCTGAACAAAGGGGCCCTCCCGTACAAAGGGGAAGCTGGCTGGAGAAATGCCCGGGATTCGTGAGCCAGGCTGGGAGAGGCTTGTGAAAATGCAGGTGGGCACAGCTTATGTCCTCGCCCCGTGTCGGGGAGAGAAACCCTCAAAGCTGAAGGCCCCGCAGTCCTCACCACCTCTGAGCCCCTGGTCACAGTCACGGTGTCCGTCCAGCTCCTTGAGGGCCTGACTTTTTTCTCTTTGCTGCCCCTCCGCTTTACCGAGCACAGCGTCCTTCTCCGGGACTGCTCTCCCCTGACAAGTCTTTCCTTGCTCGCTTCCAGAGAGGTGTCTGGCCGTACTTCTTCCCAGACGGGGTTGTTTGTTTTTCTGGCAGGCTCTGGGATAATTGAGTGCGTGGTTGCAGCCACCGTGTCAGCCTAACTCGTGGAGGGTCCTGCTCTTTGTCCGTGACCCACCGGGAAGATGTGTCCCTCCGGGAGACATGTCCGAAGCAAGCAGGATGACATCTCATCATCCTCACTCCCAAGGAGTTGTGTTTTCTTTGAGGAGGATTTGTTCCATGATACAGTCACCGTGTGCGCCCAGTGAGTGACTGTCAGTCCTTCTGTGATCTTCCTTTGCCACCGTGCAGCTCCTGCACATCTCTGAGGGGCCTGAGAAGCCATGGCTTGAGCCAGGTGCTCCCCGGCCCTCAAAGGGACAGCACTGGTTCCTAAGGGTGCCAAGAGGTGGTTTGGCACAGCCCTGCGGAGGCCAGACAGGTTGCTTGAGTTCTCTGCTTCCGTGCACATTGTCTGCTGCTCCAAGAACAAAGACGCCCTTGACAACTTCTGTGCCTGAGTTTATCACGGTGTTGTTTATCGGTACAGTTGGAAGGATTTTCGTGGGGCCCTGGAGACCCCACAAAACATGGCACTTGAATTTAGTGAAAGAAAGCTAGTAAGTGGCAGTCCCTGTACTGTCATCCATCCAACATGTCCCACGTTCCTTGTCGAGTGTCTTACTGTTCATTCCTTCCCAGAGAAGCTGACCTCTTCATTGGCATCTTCACAACCAGGCATAGGCCAGGATTCTCTAGCCGAAATCATGCAGTTCAGTTGGGGGGAGGGGAGAGGGTACCAGTATTACGTATAAAGTGCTTGTCCAGGATGTATGTTCACTCCGTGTGGGCCAATGAGCAAGCCAACTCCTTCGTGGCTGTCGTTTCTGTGAAATCTGCATTTGGAATTGACACAGAGGCTTATAAAAGCCGTGACTTTTGAAATCTGAAGCCTGGAGGCATGACCTGGAGAATCCCACTAATGTTTAACACAATGCTGCCTTTATTAAAAGGGCGTTTGGGAGGGGCCTGGTTGTGGTGATCCTGGGTCCTGGTGTTATAGTGAGAGCTACAAAGACCACGTGACAACGGATGTGTAAGCGGATTTTTTTTTTTAAACATTTTATTAGGGGCTCATACAACTGTTATCCCAATCCATACACACATGAATTGTGTAAAGCGCATTTGTACATCGTTTCTCTAAACATTTTCTCTCCACTTAAACCCCCGACATTAGGTCCTCATTTTTCCCCTCCCTCCCCGCTCCCCCCTCCCGCATGAGCCCTTGATAGTTTATAAATTGTTATTTTGTCATATCTTGCCCTGTCCGACGTCTCCCTTCACCCACTTTTCGGTTGTCTGTCCCCCAGGGAGGAGGTCACACACAGTTCCTTGTAATCGGTTCCCTCTTTGTAAGTGGATATTTTGTATCAGCACCGTGGATATTTTGTATCAGCATCATGGATACTTTGTGTCAGCAGCAGACTCACTGAGATGTCAGCTAGTTGGCTCTGGCAGGTGGAGTACAGGAATAGGGGTCTTGCACAGACCCCCAGGAACACTGCCTGGAGTGCTCAGAGGTCCTGTGGGAGCCCCACTCTGATATGGCTGTGCTCCAGTTCCAGGGTGTCAGCATCCTGGCCCCGGGAGTGAGGTGGCTCCCAGGAAGTGCTCTGCAGGTAGTTCTTGCAAGAACTGCACTGTCTCTTACTGAGACTGGGGGTCCTTCAGGGCTGCATGGCTGCGGGGGTTGGCCATGCCCTTGCTGGGTGAAGCACGGAGAGGGCTCCTTGTTGGCATTTCTTTAAAGGGGTTTACTCTGGGGTATGTGGAGGGGCGTACGACCTAAAGCTAGTCCAGAGTTGGCTGGAATGAATCTGGACTTGGAGCAGATGCACCTACATGTGGACTTCTCAGTCCTGCCTTCCACCGGCAGGCAGGCAGTTCCTCGGCCCCTGTACTCCTCGTTCTCCTCCACAGCCCCCGCTTGCAAGGCTGGAGGTGGGGGATCCATGAGCTACCCTATGTCATAGGCCCCCAAGCTGATTAGCTCTTTCACTCTTTTTCAGAAAAAGAAATTGCTCAGTGCCCTCCTGGCAAGTAAAAACACTTGTGCTATTGTTCATAACCCAGTACAAAGTGTAGGTGTCTGCTTTTGCAGCCCCCCAAAGGGCAGTGTTGCCCACCTGGGAAATGCTGTTTTATTCCATCAGAGGAGCCCTGGTGGTGCCATGAGTGGGTTATGTGTCAGACTGCTTAACCACAAGATCATCGGTTCAAATCCAACAGCTGCTCTGCAGGAGAAAGAGGAGGCTGCCTGCTCCTGTAAAGACCAACAGTTCTAGTCTGTCCCAACTGGGTCACCGTGAGTCAGAACCAACTTGACAGCAGTGGGTTATGTTTGGGTATGTCATCGGGGCGACCAGTCCCCGGAGAAGGGCGTCATGCTTGGTAAAGTGGAGGGTCAGTGAAAACAAGGAAGGCCCTTCATGAGATGGACTAGCACAGTGGTTACAGCACTGGCAAAACAGCAGCTGTCCTGAGGGTGCATGGGTCAGGCTTGGGGTCGCTCGGAGTCTGAGTGATGCGAAGGCCCCTAACAACAACTAGTATAAAGTCTGCACATGGAAACATTGGCTCAGTCTGTCGTTGTGAGGTATTTATATTAATGAGGCTGCTTCCTGGGCTTACTGACAGGTTCACCCCCACTTTGTCTGTATATCTTCTGCTCCTGTCTGGACCAACGGTCACCCCCATGACCACCCTGGGAACTGGTGGCTTATGCCAGCTCTGTGGCCAGCTCCCTGCCTGTTACCAGTGGTCCCTGGACCTTGCCTGAGAGGCCAGGGAACGGGGGCCAGCTATTAGCTCTCCCAGCCTGTGTTCCAGATTGTTCCAAGTGATAGGCCTGGCCCCATTTCGTTTGCTGAGGTGGAGTGGCCTATCGATGTCCCTCTTTCTGCACTTGCTCCACAGACAGTATCTGCCCGCTCCTCACCCCGGCAGGTGAGTCACCACACCTGCTGCCTGGCCGGCCCTCTGGGAGTGTGGGCTTGGAGAGAGTTAACACCGACGTCACTGTCTCGGCCATGGTCATGGTGCCAAGGCGAGTCTCGTGAGTTCATACCACCAGCCTCTCCATGGTCAGCCAAGGACACGCTACTTTCCTCATGAGCACTCCCTCCCTGCAAGACCATTAAAACCCCAAGGTGAAACCCACTGCCACCAGAAGGATTCCATCCGGAGGAGGATTCGGGCTCATGGCCACCCTGTAGGGCAGCAGGGTAAAGCTGGCCCCTGTGGACTGGACAGCCTCATCTTTCTCACTCCATCGGAGGGGCTGGCCTTTCAGTTCACAGCCCCGCGTTTAACCCAATGGGCCAGCAGGGCGCCGGGTACAGTCTCCAAACCAAGCTCACCTCACTGCCATCAAGCCGATTCTGACAGGTGGGGACCCTCTAGACCCAGGTAGACCGTGTGGCTGCGGGCTTCCCAGACTAGCTCTGAACGGAAGTAGAATGAAAACAAAGTCAGACACCAAAGGCTAACGTGGAACCCCAACAAAGCAAAGGGGAGCAGGTGCTTAGCAAGCATCACGAGACGCTTTGGCAGCAGCCGTGGGAAAAGGATCCTCCTGAAAAGGTAAACATGACACACGATGGGTTGGCTCTTCCAACACTTGGGAGCCACCCAGAAAACTGTTTCCAATGAAACCCACTTGCAGGTGCTCTCAGGAAGCGCACCCCAAGGCACCCTAGGCTCATCCTGATCGTAAGCGCCTTTCTGATCACAGTTAATGGTCTGAACTCTCCTCAAACCAAACCCACTGTTGGGGAGTCCAGTACTACTTGCAGCGACCCTCTAGGACAAGAGTAGAACTGCCCCTGGGGGTTTCTGAGACTGACTCCTTACAGAGGTGGGCAACCTCATCTTTTCCTATGGAGCAGCAGATAGAATCGAACCCACGACCTTTGAGCCAGAAGCCAAGCACATAACCGCTGCACCGGCGGGGGCCCCATTTTGCTACATGGGATTCTTTCCAACAAAGGTATGCTGTGGTTTGCCCACCCGTGCCCCCATCCAGCATGGGACGCTTGCTGATATATCTGTGCTGGTCAGAAGCTACCAAATTAAGCCCAAATGAGCAGAAAACGGCCCACGGGCAGCCTGTTGTGCTGCAGTACAACAGGGAGCTGCAGGCAAGAAGCCTGCTGTCCAATCCGCTTTGTGGCCATGTGGGAGCTACACACGCCCCGGAGTCGCTGAGGAGGTGGAACTGGTGCGGCTATAATTAAACTCAAGGCGCCCACACACCCGGGGGCTGTAGGACAGGAGCGCCCTAGTCCCCAACGGCTGATCCTGCCATTCTGCGAAGGCCGGGCTGTTACCAGCTCAGTGTGGTGTCCATCCTGAGAGGTTCGCCTGGGTTCCTGGAGAGACAGTAGGAAGTGCAGTACGGGTCAGGGAGCCCGTGTGATTGCAGCCAGCAGGTCCTCCAGCGCGCTGTCTCTTTCCTGGAGCTTTGGAGGGCCACAGGCTGCCCTCACCCTGAGACTGCCCATGGCTAGGCCACCCCTCTGCCCTTGCAGCTGGCAAGGACCCCGCCTGCATGTGGGGAGCCCCACCCAACCACCCCTACCCCACCCCACCCCGCCACACACACACTGGACATGCCCAGGCCCTGCTGGCTGACCATGACCTTCCTGAATCTGCCTTGACCCTCCATGGAACCCCTTGAATGCCACCCCCCAGCTGCACCCTCTGTGCGGATGGCCATTGGTCAGTGCCCTCTTGTGGCAACCTTGGGTAGAACAGAAAGAGAGATGGCCAGGCCTCTGCTGGTTCAGGGTCCTCATGTGTGAGCCGACCAATGTCCCTTTTAAGTCAGCCCTTCCTGGGGAGGGTCCCTTCATTGTCCCTGACCCCTGTGTTACCCAACATGGTGTCCTCTTCTAGCGATTGGTCAGGAGCATTCTGGCTGCCTGTCCTCCTGGCCTGTGGCTGCCATAATGTTCTGCTGCTCCAGCAACCCCGCTGCTTGTGGCAATTTAAGGAGTGCAGCAGAGTTGATTCTGGCCGGTGTCGTGGGGTTAAGATCGCTGACCTCCCTCTGGGCCCCCTTTAAAGCTGTCTCCAGGCTTCATACCCCTGCTTTGACTTCGATTGAGGTTTTTCCTCTGCGGTGTTTGCTCATCTCTGGGTTCTGTTTGTTGTTTTGTTCTGGGTGGTCTTCGGTATCTGAAACCCCGGCTGGGTCAGTAACCCAGGCAGTAACCGGATTAATAATTATCTAGGGGCATAACGGCGTGGAGGGAGGGGGGCCACGGGGGATGAGGAGGTGATGACCATGCGTAGGAGAAGGAGAAGGTTCCAAAATGGATCGTGTGCTGATAGCACAGCTCTTCTTGATAGAATTGAACTATCCAGTTGTTTGATATGTGAGTCATATGGCAATCAAACTTACAAAACATTTTTAAAAGATGTCTTGTGCAGCAGATTTACCGGGTGCAGTGAGTCGTTGTCTCTCTGGACGGCTGCGTCCATGAGCCTCGATGGTGGATCCAAGGAGCAAGCGCTTGTGGACTTCTGTTCCTCTTCGTTGGCCGCCGAGTCATTTTTAGGGCCACTTGTGGAGATTGCCCTTCTGTCCCTGCCCCCTGACCCACAGCCAAGCACAGCCCCTGCTGCCCTCGGGAGGTGCTGGGCATCAGCTGTGGAAATGGCTGCCCTTGCCTTGTGGCACGTTGGACAGTGTTGGAGCTGGGGTTTGGCTGGCCATGTGACTGACTGTGTGTTCAACGGCTCCCTCTTCCAAAGCGGGGCGCTGAGTCTGTCCTTAGTCTGGAAGCTCCGCTGAAGCCTGTTCACTGTGGGTGACCCTGCTGGCATATTTGAAGAAGAATGCGGCATCCGGCTCAGAGGGAGGCTCGTTCACAACCCACGATACGCAGACGGCCCGAGCTCGCTGCTGGCAGTGAGGGGAGGACTTGGAGCAGGTGCAGGTGGAGATCCGGGACTGCAGCCTGCAGTCTGGACGATGACTCAGAGTCAAGAAGACCCAGAGCCTCGCACCTGGGCCAGTCAGAACCATCATGCTCAGAGGAGGAAAGGCTGGCCTTGTCGAGGGTTTTGTGGACTTGGATACACAACGGATGCTCCTTGGAGCAGCGTCAAGAGATCAAAGGACACGTTGCATGGAATCAGTCTGCTGCACAAGCGCTTTTTAGCGTGTTGAGAAGCAAGGCGGTTACTGTGAGGACTCGGTTGCATCCAACCTGAGCCGTGATGTTCCCCATCATTCCCCATCGCCTCATGTGCCTGTGAAAGTCGGCCATTGATTTAGGAAGACCAAAGAAGAATCGGTGCATTTGATCTGTGGTGCTGAATATTGACAGTGCCGTGGACGGCTAAAAGGACAAGCCAATCTGTCTTGGAAGAAGTAAGCCCAGAGTGCTCCTCAGAGGCAAGGGTGGCGAGACTTCTCTTACGTACTTTGGACATGTTGTCGGGAGAGACCAGTCCCCGGAGAAGGACGTCGTGTTGGTAAAGTGGCGGGCCAGTGAAAAGGAGGAAGGCTCTCAAGGAGGAAGGTGGACACAGTGGCTGCAGCATGGCTCACAATAAGGACCGCTGTGAGGGTGGCACAGGGCCGGGCAGTGTTTCGTTGTGTTGGGCGCAGGGTCACTGTGGGTCCCAACTGACTCGAAGGCACCTAGCAGTGACCACACCTGCTCCCGTGTCACACAGAGCCAACTCTGCGTGGCCCCTCCTGGTGAAGACCTTGGCATTGCATTATGGTAAACAGCCTTGCCAGCCCCCTCTCGCTGCCCCCTTTCAGATAAGAGTTAACACTAGCTTCCCGGAGGCTCTGGCACGGTGGAGAAGGGGCCTGGGGTGATGGTTGAACCTATGTTGCTGTCGCTGTGGACATCATTCAAGCTCCGAGGCTTGTCTAATAGCCTTCACCGGTTCTGGGACATCTCTGGTGTCAGGGGCCTGTGGGGTTATCCAGGCTGCAGTGTGGTCAGGGGGGCCGGTGTAAACAGTTGTGCTTCATATAGAAAATGACCCCCACCCCTCCTCCTGCCCCGAGTTGGCGATTCTGTCTCCTACACGGAACTCGTTAGAAGTGGAGGACAACTTCCTTCCCTTTGCCGAAGAAGGGCCCCAGTGAGACGGGCAGCCCAGAAACAAGTTTCTCTCCCCTGGAATGCCGGGGCTTCTGTTGAGAGAGACCTGGTGATGCCGTGGTGTAGCACCTGAAGGTTGGTGGTTCAAACCCACCAGCCGCTCTGAGAGTCCTGGGCTCCAGTGAGCCTCACAGGTGGTTCTCTTGTGTGTCATGGGCTGGCTGGGAGTCAGAATAGACCCTCAGGCCGTGGGTTTGGTGTTGGATTCTGAGTCTTGCCTGTGGAGTGATGAAGTGGGCCGAGGCTGTCTGTATTTCTTATTGGTACCTTGACAAACCTCACAGGGGGTGGTTTTACAGGACAAGCTTATTTTCACACAGACAGGAGGTGAGAAGCCTGGGCTGAGGCAAGGACTTGGGAGGAGCCAGGTCTCTTTATAGAAAATGCAGGTCCTGGCGCTCACGGGCCCTCCCCATGCTCCCATGCTCGGGAATGCACCATTATTCTCATTGTACTTCCCGGGACATTTAAAGCCCTTCTAGGGGTCTGTGCTGCTGCTTCCAGCTCAGGGGTGGTGGCGCTGGGGTGTGCCCTGCACGGGCCCAGCCATGCTGCAGAAAGCCCTCTTCCCAGATGGGATTGCACGAGGCTTCCAACACTTTTATGGCAGTGGTGAGGGGGACTCACGGCCACCGAGTCCATGCCGACTCAGCAGACCTACAGAACAGGGTGGGGCCGCCCTGTGGGTTTCTGAGACTGTCACTCTTTACAGGAGTAGAAAGCCTCTTCTTTCTCCCTCGTAGCAGCTGGTGGTTTCAAACTGTTGAGCTTGTGGTTAGCAGGCCAACATATAACCACTGTGCCACCAGGGCCTGCTGCCATTGACTCGATTCTGACTCATGGTGACCCTACAGGACAGGGTTGACCTGCCCCTGTGGGTTTCTGAGACCCTACGGGACAGGGTGGAACTGCCCCTGTGGGTTTCTGAGACCCTATGGGACAGGGTGGAACTGCCCCCGTGGGTTTCTGAGACCCTACGGGACAGGGTGGAATTGCCCCTGTGGGTTTCTGAGACCCTATGGGACAGGGTGGAACTGCCCCCGTGGGTTTCCGAGACCATCACTCTTTATGGGAACTGTATGATGGCACTATGATGCTGGAAGATGCTCACAGTGGCAAGGTTTCAGTGGCATACATTTTATTCCAACAAGCAGTTTCTTTACAGCTCCTTGGCGAGCCCAGGAGAACTCGGAGAAGCTGGGCCTTCCCCCTCTCTTCAGCCAGCTGCTGCCTCTGTGCCCCAGGGCTGCCCACCAAAGGGTGAGCCCTCAGGAGTCCCCCAGGACGTCCCCACCGCCGCCCTCGCCCAGGGGCACCAGGAGACGTGAAGGCCACCTGGTGAGGTTGACTTTGAGGAGGAAGGAAGGGGAAACAGTAAGAAAGGAGCGAGTGCATCTATTTTTAGAACATCCTCGGTGTCTTGAATTCTGCTTGGCTGGCAGTCACGTTGGGGGGTGGAGTGGGGTGACAGGAAGCCGATGGCGGTCACAGCTTGCTGCCCCGGTCCCCGATAGCCCCAAGATGCAGCGTGCAGCCCTACGCCACCCTGACGTTTCTAGCACTGAGGGGTGGGGGTGGAGATCCCGTATCCTAGGGTGATGTGAATTTCTTTTGTTTGTTGCTGTTGTTAGCCGCCCTTGGATTTGGGCCTGCGCGTGGCTACCCCGGCACAGTGGGATGTGTGGGGTTGGCTGGGTCACGAGTCTCAGTGTCTCGGCAGTTCAGGCCTGGTAACCCCCATGATGTTGTGTAAGACAATGTAATCCACTCCAGGATGGGACCCGCTCTGGACAGTCCAGCAGTTGGCAGGTGAGGGTGGTGGACAGTCCAGCAGTTGGCAGGTGAGGGTGAAGGGCCAGCCCTCACTCAGGTCGCAGCCCAGGTGCAATTGAAAGGAGGTTTCTCGCTGGGTCCGGATCCTGCACCTGGCTCCTCCACCTCTGGTTCTTTGAACTTGACCCAGCAACCTGCCCTGTTGCCTGCAAGACTCTGGGAGCCAGCAGCCTTGCCATCTCACCTGCCGGCCTGGGACTTGTCGTCCTGTGCAGCCACCCGCCCGACGTGCTGACCTTGGGTTTATCCGGCCGCCTCTGCAGCCACCAGCCTGCTGCTTCCTGCTTCCTCCTGGGACAGGAGCCCCCACCCCATCTTGACGTTTGAAACCATGGGCCTGAACTGGACTGGACATAGCTGCTGCTGCGGGTTGTGTGGCCCATTTTCTTGATATCAGTCTCTCTCTTTGTGTACAAATGTCGCTGGTTTGGCTGCTCTAGAGACCCCCGCCCAGCACAGGATTGGACCTGGCGAGCCACCATGTTTTCATAGGGTGGTTCTGGAAGTAGATCACCGGGCCTCACCTCCTAGTCTGTCTCCCTGGGAGCTGAAGTCTATTCAGCATCATGGTGATGTGCAAACCTCCAGTGACAGGGGGTGCGTTTACCCAACCCCAGCCTCCACCAAACCACCCAACCCCGTGCCAGGCCTCATTCTATCCCGGGCCCCTTCCTGCTCACATCCCTCTTGAGCACGAGACCAGTCCCAAAGCAGTGCTGCTAGAATCTGAGTGCACAATTTACACAGACGTTCCACACTGAACGTGCTCAGTGGGTGGCTGCAGGCAGGCCCTCTCAGTCACACACGGCCTTCATCCCCGTCAAACCCAAGGGCAAGCAAAGAAACCCACCGCCATCAGGGTGGTGCCGGCTGATCCTGAGGGTCTACGAGGCTTTGCGAATCCTGATGGGAGCAGTTAGGGGCTTCCAAAGAGTCCGGTTGAAGCACGGGTTTCCCGGTGAGCAGCATTCCAGGTGAGGGCACGGAGGTGAGGGCGCCTGCTTTGGGGGACTCAGCAGGGTCATCCTGATGGCCTTTCATGAAGGACACAGGATGGTCCTATGTGACTGGCCCAGTTAGAGGTCTCGCTCCTGGAGTGACCCCGTGGGCCCCAAAGGCAATCCCGAGCTTCCCTGCGCCAGGGAGCGGAGGAGCCATGGAGACAGGGCACAAGAGGGCGTGAGGCTGAGCAGAGGGGCTGTGAGCCGAGGAGAGCAGTGCCCTGGCGCTGCCTTCCCCGAGGTGTCCAGGGTGTGTGTGTGTGTGTGTGTGTGTGTGTGTTGTTGGTAGGTGCTATCAAGTCATCTCTGACTCTTCCTGACCCTGTTTACAGCAGAACGGGACACTGCCCGCCCCGCACCATCCTCACCGTCTCTCCATCCTTGCCTCTGAGGAGCACTCTGGTTGTTCGGCTCCCAAGACAGACAACGTTTGTTCTCCCAGAGGGCCATGGATTATTACATGCATGTTAGTGTGTCTCACAGACTCTAGACATGCCTCCAGGAGAGACCAGTCCCTGGAGAAGGACTTCATGTTTGGTAAAGTGGAGGGGCAGCTAAAAAGAGGAAGGCCCT
>NW_022107431.1:2477491-2495620 GCF_000313985.2 Echinops telfairi
CCGCAACAGTGGACTCCCAGGGGACAATGATGGTGAGGGGCGCCGGGCGGGCAGTGTCCTGTTCTGCTGTATGCAATAGGGCCCGAGGATTCGGGGCCGACTTCAAAGCAGCAGCAGCAGCAGCAACAGGCACAGGTCTGGAGGTGGACACAGGGTTTGTCCTGTGGGGAAGAGCCTGAGCCTGCCCTGGTCCATTTCATCCCAGTCTGAAAAGGTCCCCAGTGAGGGAGCCCCCTGGCCATCCATCCCTCCCTGTAAAGTGATCGTGTGGATGTGGAGAGGTTAGACCATAGAGGAGAGGCAGGGAGACATGCCGGAAGGTTCTGGAAGGTTCTGAGACTGCCATGTGGACAGTTTCACCACTGACTCGGACCAGGTGTCGACGGGGAGTGAAGAGCCAAGAGTGACCGCTAGACCTTGGACCTGAGCGACAGGGCGAAAGGTGGCCGCTGGTCTGATGGGAGGAGACACTGGTCCTTCTGCCATCTGTCCATCTCCAGCTCTTAGGTCATAATGACTTCCAGCCAGCTCACCCGGCTTCTGGAACATTCACCGCACAGCTCCCCACAAGTGGCCGACTTTATGAACTGCTAGGAGGTTACTCAACAAGTAATCCCATTGCCCTGGTCACTTTATAAGGCTCCCGGGCAGAAGCCACTCCGCTTTGGGGCTGGACTTTGTCCTGGTGACTCAGTCATTGGGTCCCCCACCCACCCCCTGAGGATTCTGCTTTCCACTGAGCACGGAAGAGCAAGGAGAGGCCAGGGGCCTGGTCCAGGCAACGGCTCTGCCTTCTCCCTGCTGGGCCAAGGTGGACATCACCTCTCTGTATGTGTTTGTTTAATTTAAAACAGTTTTATTGGCCTATAATTCACATATCTTATAATCCAATATTCAGTCATATTAGGAAGAGTACAATCATCATCACAATTGATTTTAGAACATTTTCTTCTTTCTTCTACTCATTGTTACTAGCTCCCCGGTTCCCCCCAGCCTCCCCTGCCATACAGCCAAGGAGCCATTAACCTAGTTACTGTCTCTAGAGATTTACCTATCCTGGATTGCACAGATACGAAAACATTGTGAGAAAAAAACATTAACAATCAGAGCAAAGTAAAACAGAGAAAAACCTCAATAGAAAAGAAAGCAGAAAACATTGAAAACGAGAACAAATTTAAAATGAGAGCTAAACTTAAAAGGGGGATAAAATGGTAAGGTTTTAAACTTTAACCAAACTGCTTCTGCAATAATTCACTTTTCAATATACCCTGCATGATCGCAAGGCTATTCAAATTCCCGGTCCACGGTCAGAGGGGACTCACCAGAGACTTAATCCATGTGTACTTCCCCTCCACTTAAAAAGAAAAAGAAAGAATTTAAAATGGGTCAAAAGGCAGATCAAGTGATAAGGTATTACATTGTACCCTAACCATGTGTGCCTTCAGTGACTGTGCAGGGCCTTCTGTCAGGTCACAGCGCTGGTCACATCCGCAGCTATGGTCAGAGGGGATTCACCGAGGCCTAATCCGTGTGGGGACCCTGCAAATGGATTTTGGGCTTCCACTGTCATCCATAGCCTCCTGCAGACCAGGTGTCCACAATTTAAACTCTGATACCATTCTCTCTTTCAGATTTGGATTTTATTATTTATAATCCCTGAGTCACACAGACTGGTTGACTTAGTTGACACCTCGCTTAGATGGCTTCTTGTTTGAAGACAAGCCTTTAAGATCCCAGGCACTATTCTTTCTGATGCTGGCACCACGCTTTGCTATAGTGCTTAGACTCCTCTCTTCAGTGATCTCTTTATAAAGGCAAATGAGGGAGGAGGGAGGAGGGGAAGGGGCACGATTCACAAAAGGAAGGAGAGGTGGGTGGACAGAGATACAGAAAGAAGGCTGGGACGTGGGGAAGGCTTGTGAGTGGCCACTGGGGAAATGTGAAGGTGTGGGAGGAGGGCCAGGCCCCCAGGGACATGTCAGAAATAGAGTCTGGCCTGTGGGCTAGGATCAGTCTGGCGGTGTTGAGTGTGTACCTGGGATCACACCGACCCTCAGTGTCCGTGTCCCTGGGGGGGGAGGGTCCAGGGCCCCCACAGGTGCTCAAGTCCCTGCTAATGCATGGTGCACACCCTCCCCTGGGCTTCAGGCCAGCTGTCGATTAGTGATAATCCTAAGACAGTGAACACGCTACGCAAATAGCACTCCCCCCACCAGCTTCCAGGAGCTGCCTTGACCACCTAGTTGCTCCCCGCTGCACAGACCCCAACTTGGGGAGGGGGGTTTGGGCCGAGGGACTGAGGGTTGCTGTACAGACACAACAGGGTGTTGATGAGAAGGAGCCTGGTGCACAGAGGCCTGACCGTGGCCTTAGGAGCTAGGGCCCCCAAGGACGATGGCCAAGCGGCAGTTCCTGCCTGGCTGAGGCCTTGATGGAGGTGGGGCTGGGACAGGCCAGGTGGGTGGGATCTGGAATTGAAGCGTGCGAGGTTGTTCTGAACAGAGACCAAGCTGACCGGCTGGCTGGAAAGACATGCTGAGGACCAGAGGGGGTGGATCTAGGTTTTGGGGGGCCTGTTGGTCCTTCCACACCCTTGAGCCAGTGCTCAGAGCTCTGGTGGTGCAGTGGTTAAAAGACCTGGCTGTGCACCGAGAGGGCTACGGGTGGAGTCCACCAGCCACTCTGGCGGGGATGAGGAGGCTGCCTGGTCCCAGGAAGGTGTGCATTCCCGAGGCTCCTGTGTGTAGCTCTGCACTGTCTCCAGGGTCACTGCAAGACAGACTCCTGGGGCTTCCCTGCCCCTCCCCCAGGCTGCCAACACCCAGAGTGTCATTAATTCTGCCTGTGACTTAGTGGGGCTTGCTCATCACATCAGCTTAGCAGCCAGCCATCACTGTGAAAGTGTCCACCCTGCTGCCCCACCCGCTTCTCCGTAACTCTGACGGTCTGGGCCAGAACCCTTCCCCCACGCATCCCCCAGCTTGTGGGCCAGCTCAGCCCCTCCTCTGAGCCCCAGTGCGCCATCTCCCACCCCAGCATGGACGTTACCATCCTCTCCCCCTGCTCTGCTCTCCAGCACACTTGCGCGCACACACACAGTCAGGCGGGGTGAGCCCCCCTGATGGAACTGAGAAGCCCCATGGGAACTGAGAAGCCCCAGAGCAGGTGCAGCCCGCCTCAGTGCAGAATCCCTGGTCCCTCCAAAAGCAGAGGGGAGGTCACACAGCTCTTGGGAATGAGCATGCAGGTGGGGGAGGAGTCTGGAACGGTCTAGACCAGTGGTTCTCAACCTTCCTAATGTCACAACCCTTTAATACAGTTCCTCATGTGGTGGTGACCTCCAACCATAAAATTATTTTCGTTGCTACTTCATTACTGTAATTGTGCTACTGTTATGAATCATCATATAAATATCTGATATGCAGGATGTATTTTCATTGTTACAAATTGAACATAACCACAACTGAATATAAAAAGACCGGTCAGCATCCAGATTACGTTCCCATGGCACAGATTTTTTTTTTTTTGCAGTAGTTGATGATTTTGCAGTACATGATTTTACATTTACCCAGTAATGATAATTCATGTAGTGCCGTTTTACCTCCAATACTGCTGCTTTCAACAGAGCAGCTGCTCTCCACACAGTAGTGCTCTCATCACATGTGTGACTGGTCCGCATAAGTACATTATGGCGCCAACCCTGTCACTTACACATGTATTTGTATGGAGTGTATGTGATGGGGTTGGCACGATGATGACATCATGCTGGGTACTTGTATGTGGGCGTATCTGCATGTGGGTGGACCTGCCTGGAGATGGATAGAGGAACGGTGTCTCGGTTCCTAAGACCATTGGAAACATGTGTTTTCTGGTGGTCTTAGGGGACTCCTGTGAAAGGGTCATTCGACCCCCAAATGGGTCGCCACCCACAGGTTGAGGACTGCTGGTCTAGACCCTTGTGTTGTGGATGTCGTCGGCTGAGAAGCACACAGCCCTGCAGTCCTGTCTGAGGGAATGCTTCCTCTTTGAGCAGGCTCCTTCCGAACGGGGAGGTGGTGGGAGTCCCAGGTGGCCCTGCACTCCACAGTCCCATCTCCCTCCCCTCCCCTGGCCCCCCATGGACCTGGGGAAGGAACATCCTGCTGAGCGAAAAAAATCAGCTTATCGCAGAAGGACAAACTGTTGGAGACTCCCATGATGTAGGGACAACCAGGACAAAGGTTTCACACAAGCAAGCAAGCCTGGGTGCTTACTGAGGGGGCAGGGCCAGGGAGGGAAGATGGAGCAGGAGGTGTTTGCTGGGGGGAGGGGAGATGATCTGCCACAGAGGGAGCAGAGGGGTGGGCAGGGGAGCTATTCGGTTGTGGGGGAGGGGGGGTGGTTGGACAAGTAGCTTAAGTTGTGCAACACAAACCAGATGGTCTGAAACGTCAACCCCCACCTGACCCACAGTTCACAAGAGAGGATCAAAAGTCCGTTCTGCAGAGAGAATCCCTCACCTTTAAGAAACGGAAATCTGGACTTGAATCCTCTTAATGTTTTTCTGGAGTACGTAAGACATAAGAAAACAAGATGCCATCCACCTACCTGTGTGCTCACAAGTCGTGCTCAGAGCCCATTGACAACTCAGCTCTCATTTCTGCCCCGCCCACACGGGAGCTGCCGTAGCCCCACAGTCTTGAACTCGCGTCTGTCCCCGGGTCTGGTTCGTCCAGTTCTCTTTAACAACGAGCGGCTAAGCTGTGTGTTCTGCCGGTGTTGGGTCTTGGCTGTGAGGTGACTGGGGTCGCAGGGTGTGTCTTCCAAGGCCATGTGATCAGCATCCCCTGTTTGAGGTGCAGCCGTGTTGACCAGCGTAGCTCATGACGACCTTACTCAGTCCCACAGCATGAAACACCCCCCAGCCTGGTCCCACGCCACGCTCACCATCGACCTCCGTGGGAGCCGTGGTTGCCGCCACAGACGGTGTCAGTCCATCTCGGTGGGAGTCTTCTGTCCTTGTTCGTCTCGAGGTTCCTCAGTGGGTGGCCTTGTTGTCGAGGTTCCTCAGTGGGTGGCCTTGTTGTCGACAGACCCGTGTTTCTGAAGGGGCTTGTGGATGACGCTGTGGGCACAAGGCGTGGTTTCTCTAGACCAGGCCGGGGGAGTGAGCTTCCTGGGTTGTAGCACGTGGGGTCTTCGGCTGTCCTGGATATGACCCACGTTCTCGCCGCCGCTGGTGGTGCAGTGGGAACCTCCCCCAGCAGTGGGTGCAAGTCCCAGTTCTCCCCACCCTCACCTGCCTGCTGTGGGGTGCCCCTGGCTCTTAGCGACCCTGTGGACAACCGCAGGGCATCCTTCAGTGTGGGAGCCCCCGCCCAAGCTCACGGAGGACTGCGGGCATTGGCGCTGGCCCTGTGCTTCACCCACCACGAGGCCCTTTTCCAGCCAGTGGACATGTTTGTGAGGTGGGTCGGGGGGCATGGTGTCTTCCTGATGCCCAACTCGGACAACCCTGGACGTCCTTCCATGGGGTGTTAGCAAGGCCCCCTCTGCTCCTGCCCTCCGCTCCTTCTCGCTGGTTGGTAGGTGGTCCATATGTTTTCCCCATTGGCGGCGCAGCACCAAGAAAACCAGCTCGTTGGCACCGAGTCCGTTCTGCCCCCAGCAGGGCAGAGAGGCACGGCCCCTGTGGCGTGCAAGGCTGTGGATCTTGGCGTTCTCGCGCACAGTGAGAGCACTTCACCACCGAGCCACCAGGGCGCCTTCAGTCACAGGTTGTCTGAGCCTGTCGTTGCAGCCACTGCAGGAGTCTCTCACACGAGGGCCTGGCCCTCCACTTCAGAGCATGATGCCCCTTCCAGGCCCTGGCCTCTCGCGATAGCATGTCCAACGGGCACCAGACAAAGTCTCAGGCGAAGGTCCATTATCCCTCTGGCTTTTGGTCAGGTTTGTTGGTCTCTCAGCTTTCGGTCCGTGTTCTCCACAACCATCATTCTTCCAAACTCAGGGGAGCATGTTCCCGTCCTGGGTCCCAGGTCTGCTCGGATCTGCTCGTGGAGAATTTGATGAGGTGGCTGCAGGGGGGAGAAGCCTGGCTGGGTTCCTCTCCCCCCATGGACGTCCAGTCAGTGTCCTCTGAGTCGGTCCTCAGCCGGGCTCCCAGGCACATGGGCCTTTTTTCTCTTCGTCCATGAGCACCTTTTTTAAGGCGGGGGCAGAAGGGTTTTTGTGTGAGAAATGCTGGCCACACCACAGCGGGCAGCCAGTGGCCTCCGGCGCCCTAGCCGGAAGCAGGGTGGGAAGGATGCCATCGAAGTGGCTGGACGGTGAGCATGTCATTTCCTTCTGATGTCGGTAAGGCCATTCCCAACGTGTGCAGCACGTTCACGGCGAGGAGCGGGGGCACTTTTGGCACCGATTCCCGCACACTTCAACATTCATCTCTCCTAAAACATCACACAGGCAGCTTCGTGGCTCGGTCTGCCCGGTGGGGCACGGACAGCAGCGTGTGTGCTAAAGGAGCTGTGATTTCACGCACCCCTTCATCCCACCAGTCGTTGGGCATGGTGCTCCTGGAGGTGCTGCATATTGCGAGGTCAAGTGGGCAGCCCTCCTCCCTAACATTGCAGTGGGATAAGCGCCAGGCCACTATCCACAGGCTGGCAGTTCGAACCCACCAGCCTCCTCGTGGGAGGAGGACATGGCTGTGCATCTCCATCAAGAGCCACACATGCAGGCTCCCCCTGCTAGCCTCGAGCCATGCTCCACTCGGTGCCAAGTGGGTGGGCTTCCTGTGTTGGCTCTCTGGGTGCCCCAAGTGGATCTCTCCCCCTCCTCCCACCCAAAAGGCTGGAGGTTCGAGGCCCCTCAGAAGAAAGCCTTGATGCTCTCGAGCCGAGAGCAACCTCACTGCCATGGCGTCTGGATGCCCTGCTCCCCAGATCTGCCCCCACCCCCACCCCCGTAGCCTCACTGACACCTGCGGGCCTCAGTACAGCTGCTCTGACCGCGTGAGCACAGCTTCTTCTACCCAGTCCATCTCCCAACCCTCCCACGGCCCCCGGGGTCTGCGGTTGGCAGACGCCACCTTGATTTGTGGTTTCAGGCCAGAACTCACCTGGAGCAGGCCTCTACCCAGTGCCCAGAGCCTTGCAGACTCCTCGAGGGAGTACGCCGCCCCAGGGCTGTGGGAGAGTGGACTTGGGGCTGCTGGACAGGGACAGCACCCTGGGCGTGCAGGGACCGGCCTTTGCCCCTCCACTGCCCTGCCTCCGAGGACCCACTGCTGGGAGCCGGCTGCCTGGGGGTGGGTGGTGGTGGGATGAGGGGAGTGAGCCCCACCAGCTTCGGGGAAACGTCTGTCCGGATGGCAGGGCCCAGCAGTAGGAGAGCTTCAGGCACTTACCCAGCCGGCTCTCCCCCCCTCCCCTCTCAACCTCCTTCTCTGGTGCAGCGGAAAGAATGTTGTATACGCAGAGAAACTCCGAGCCCAAATATTCAGAGTTTGACGCACACAGCAAACCACGGTTTACGTGGCGGGAAGCAGGCCCCAGAGCGCAGAGTGCTGGTTCTTTAAACAGATGTCAAGCAGGTCATGGGGGTCATCCGGCTCCAGGGCCTCCCTCTCAGCCTGGCATTGAAGTTTCCTCCTAGCTACGGAGCCCTGGTGGCACAGTACCTAAACGCCCAGCTGCTGATCGACAGGCCCGTGGTTCACACAAACCCACCGGGGACTCCACAGGAGAAAGGCGTGGCTGTCGGCCACCCTGACTTCATGGCTTTTCCTCTGTGTCTTCTGACTTATTTTGTCTCTCAAGAAGCATGGGTAGCTGTCTTCCTTAGATCCTGGACCTTTCTGATTAAAATTGGATACTGTTTGTAAGTAGATAACTTAATGTTCCATTTCTATAGTGGTGGAGCAAGTCTATTTGTATATATTGTTCTTGGTTCCAACCTCTGTTGGAAAAACACCCCAGAGAGTCTAGACATTGTTTACAGAGGTCCACGGGTTTGTCCTAGATGTGTGATCAGGCTCTTAGCCAAGAAAACATGCCCTTGACTCCTGAACTAAACCTGAGCACCCCCTCCTTTCCCCCAGCCCCTGCCCTTTTAAACTTCCTTCTTGTGACCTGGGAGGTTTGTAGCAGACTGTCAGCGCTGCAGTCAGTAAGCCACACGCCATTTGCTTTATGGGGTTCCTTGCAAGCCCCTCTGTGACCCCACTCACCCCACCTCCTGCCCGTGGTTCCCGCCTCCACGCCTCCCCTCCCAGCCCTCCTGAGCATCATCCTGGCCCACAGAATGCTGCTGACCTCAAAGGGTTGGCTGTGCTAAGGTGTGTGCACCTGTCTGGTTAGAACAGAATGTTCCGTCTGCTTACCCTGTAAGTGCTGACCAGCTCACCGGGAACACGTTAGTCTTCTATTTTTAAAAATCACCTTTGCTTTTCTAATGCTGACTGTCTCTGACCGGCTCTCTGCTGGGGAGCCCCGTAGAGTAGTTACATCTGGGGTTGCAAACTCAAAGTTCCCACGTTTGAAACCACCAGCCGCTCCTCGGGAGAACCCCTAAAGAGTGACAGTCGGGCAACCCAGTCCTGTCGGGTCCCCATGAGTCAGCATCGACCCTGCGGCAGGGAGGTGAAGTCCAGCTGAGCTTTCCGCTATTCTCAAACCATTTCTTTCTAAAAATGTGAACGTGTACAAAGAACACTAGCCAGTAGCTTTCAGGGGAGACAGGCAGTCAGGCAGGAATGGAGGAACAAGGGCTCTCTGAGAAGGAGGGAAACAGACCCTCCATGGGGTGGGGGTGCATGGGAGCAGTGAGGTGCTGCCTTGCACTCCTCGGCCAGCACCTGCCACTCCCAGATCATCCGCCTGTGGGAAATGGGGGTGCGCCTCGCACAGAGCTGGTGGGATGGTGAACTTAGATGGTTTTGGGGGGCCCCCTCACTGCCATCTATTCTGACTCATAATGACCCCATAAGATGGGAGCAATGTTCCCAAGACTCTTAACTCTTTACGGGGTAGAAAGCTTCCTCACTGTCCCTGGGCCTGTCACTGCCAACTCGCTCAGCCCTCGAAGCCTCAAGTAGGCCTTGACTTGACAAAGCCCTAGGGAGGGACCCACGGGGTCCAGCACCATGCTGGGCTCAGCTGATGCCAGCCAGACCCCACTGAGAGGCAAGGGGAGTGGGGTTGGGCACTCTGTGACCTGGACTCTTCCCATCACATGCCCACCCAAAACCAACACCGACCTCACTGCCCTGGGGCCCCTGCTAACTCACAATGCCCCTGGGGGACAGGGCAGAGCTGCCCCTTGTGTGTTTCCGTGCCTGGAAGGGGCTCTTTACTGGAGTACACAGCCAGGCCTTCCTGTCCTCTCGGACCTCGGAGTGGCTGGTGGTTGAGAAATCACTACACCCACCACCCACCCCTACATCACGCTGAGTTGTGAGGCCAAATCCCAGGATGTGACGCTGTGTGATGTTCTAGGACAGCGTGGAAAAGACGCCGAGCCTGCTTACCTTTGCTGCTTAGTGTGTATGTAGGGAGAGGGGGGTGGGGGGTGGGGGGCATCCAGGAAACCAGACAGCAGAGACTGAGCTGATTGCAGTGGGACAGCTTTGCAATGATCACGTTTGTGCCAAAAAGGATACAGTGCGTGTGTGTGTGTGTGTGTGTGTGTGTGTGTGTGTGTGTGGTATTAGTCGGGGTTTTTTTGTGGTCTAAATTTTAAATCTAATATCAGAGTCTTGTTTTTGTGATACAATTCGTCTTTTCTCCTGACCCTTGGATCTTTAAGTCAGTAAACACATTTCCAGCACTGTGTGTCCGTGAGTCCAACCGGGTGGCCGGCTGTGGTCCCAGGGCCAAGGCTGGGCCCACCCTGTGCCGGAGAGCTCCTCAGGGGCCTGGCCAACTCTCCGCTCCGGAGCCTCCTCCTAGGATCCCCCTGACACCCCAAGGAGTCTGTCCGGGCACCAGCCTGGCGGCCCCTGCGCGCCAGAGTGCAACGGTGCTGCATACACTTCTTAAACTCAGAACCTCGTGCATCATGGTTGTAAATAGAGCTGAGGCCACATCAGCTAGCGGGCAGCTTCCTCAGGCTGTTAACAACCCCGTGACATCTTTCTTGTGTGGCCGTCACCAACATCCACCGCCAGACTTCCCGTCCCAGTAAACAGATGCTCACCACTTCCCTAAACAGCGCTCCCCAGCCCCCACCTCCCTCCTGTCCCGGTAAAACCCCAAACGCAGCCCTCTGTGGACAAGTCGATTCTGATGTGTGTGCGGCCTTGCAGGACAGAGCAGAACTGCCCCCTGGACCTCGAGACTGCCGTCATTACGTGGGCAGATGCCATGTCTTCCTCCCTCAGAGTGGCCACCGGGTTCAAACCTGTTCCATTCCCAGTCAGTGTGGCTGGTGCACACTGTGTGCGCCCCCCACCCCCTAACCCCAATCTGTCTGCTGTGTTGGGCAGCTGTCAGCCCTGCGTCCAGCCCAGGAAACAAGGCATAGGGCCCCTTCCGCAACGCATCCGTGCAAGCTTCCTGGTGGCAGACGTCGGACCCACAGCTGGCCTGGGGGGCAGGGGTGGTGGTGGTGGGGGGGGTAGGACCACAGCGTCTCATGCCACTGTGCATGGGGGGGCTGGAGCCAGGGGCCAGCACCTGCAACCCATGGGCATGGAGGCCCCTCGTGCCACTGAGCAGAACTGCCCACAGGATTCTCCTGGCTGGAACCTTGATAGAGGTCGTGGCCAGGCCTGCCCCCCCGTGGCTCTGCTGCTGGGTGGGTTCACAGCACGTGGCCGTGCCGAGTGTCCTAATAGCCCTTGCTGGTGTCACCCCTCCCGCGCATCGGTGCTTCTTTGATTTCCCTTATTCGTGAGGCTTTCACATGGGCGGACACCGGGCAATTGAGAGTCCCCAGGCGTGGTCAGGCTCATGTCAGTCCCCACAGGAGTGTCTTTGCTGTCAACCCCTTACAGAGCTCTCATGCAGCAGATATGCCTCACACATTACGGCCTTTGAGTTCTTGACTGCAGTGTTCATGTGTAAGGAGCCTTGGTGGCATAGTGGTTATGCAGTGGGCTGTTAGCTGCAAGGTCAGCGGTTCGAAACCACCAGCTGCTCTGCAGGAGGAAGATAAGTCTGTTCCCGTAAAGAGTGATAGTCTTGGGAAACCAGGGGGCAGGGGAGGCGTGGGACAGTTCTCCACTGTCCTACAGGGTTGCTGTGAGTCAGGAGCGACTCAGTGGCCATGGGATTCAGTGTTTGAGTTACTCCTCCCCTGACTCCCACCAGCTGCTGCTGGCGCATGCACCCTGTGTTTCCCCGAGCAGCTCTGCCCACGTTGGGGGTCCCCTGCTCCTTGGGGCCTACCTTCCCCCAGCCAGTGACTCTCCTCCCTCTGAGCCCTCCTGCCTGGACCAGCCTGGACACCTGTGTATGTGGTTGTGTCACAGGTCTCCTTTAGGTGGACATAAAGCGAGATTTGTAGCCTTTGACTCTGGCCAGCAGATGCCCAAACTGGTGACGTGGTGGTTAAGTGCTTAGCTGTGAACCCAGAGGTTGGCGGTTCAAGCCCACTCCCCCAGCAGTGCCCATGGAGGAAGACCTCATCATGTGCTCCTGTGAAGAGCTCATACGGCCTTGGACACACCCAGGGGACAGCTCTGCTCCATTCTACGAGTCCCCACGAGTTGGAACCAACAGTGGGCAGCAGCAAGGTCCAGGAAGAAGTAAGATTGGAACTGAGGGGAGCAGGGGGCTGCTGTGAAAACTGAGGTCATCCTCCAGGATTTGAGCAGAAGGCAGCAGGACACGGTGCAACTTACCGAGACACGATGCTGATTGCTCTCCTGCTGCTGGCCCCGAGGGGACCCAGGGGACGGCCAGGCCACGGCTGGATCGATTCACTGGTGAGGCCACCAGGCCTGAGCTCCCGGCCGTGTGCATCCGGTGACACGAGGCACAATGGGAAGCTGGGTCCGTGCATCCTCCTCCGGGCTGGGACGGATTCCAGGAGTCAGAAGAAACTTGGAAGCTTGCTCTCGAACTAAGCGTGGTGAAAACCTAAGGAAGAAAGGATGAGGTCAAAGACCGAACAGAAGATTTCAGAGGGCAGCTCCGGAAGGCAGTATTCCAGTACCTATTCCAGGGCCTGGAGTTAGAAAGCCCCCAGAGAAGAACTTGCTCCGCGTGGCTCAGGCTGGAAGAACAGAGGAGGAAATGCAGCCCTTGGGCTGCAGTATTGACAGACCCTGTGGGCAACGGGCGGAAGGGTGAAGGAAGTAGCAGGACCAGGGGAGCAAGACACAGTTGAGCCGAGTTGAGCCTGCACTGAAGGCGCCCTTGAAAAGCCAGGTGACAGGAAGTGGTGGGATATGAACTGAGCTGTTTCAACAAACGGATGCAAGTCATCTACGTGGAGGCTCTCGGAAGACCACGACCTGGAAGGGTTCTGTATTTGTGCCCATTCCTGAGGACGGAGGATGGTCAGAATCTCAAAGGGGTGCTTCCCCTCCAATGCGGGGTCTCGTGTGCCCCTGCAGGAATCAGACATGGAGGAGAGTGTGCCCGAGCGCCTGCGGGCTGCACACCACCCTGGGGATGGAGAGCAGCCCTATCGAGCTCTGTAAGCATGTGGTGCCCTTGCGTGACAGTGCTATCTGAGGCTGGGACCCATCTTCCAGTTCTTCTTCTCAACGTGGTCCCCAGCGACTGGCCCCCTGGCAGAGGCAGGCCTTGCGGTAGCCCACTTGCCCTCCGGAAGGGGTGCACACAATGGGATCTTTTGTGTGGAAGAGAGAAGCGGGGGGACGTTAAATAATGAAATGTAGTCACATTAAATGCCACAGAACTGGCCTCTTTGTGCCCAGTGAATCCAGTGTGCAGCCCGCCCCCGTGTGCGTGACAGGACGCTGCCCTTTAGTGGCCTGGTGGGAAGCTCGCCAGCACACGGTCACTCGGGGGCTTTTGTCTTTAAGTGTGCAGACCCAGGGTCGCTATCCTGGGACCCCGGTGCAGATGCAGTTGCGACAGTGCAGTGGAATGGCTGTCAGGCCAGCACTGCCTGGCCCCACCCTTTGCTCCTTGGTGGGGGCCAGCACGCTACAGCAGGAGCACCCCCTGGGCAGCTCCCACCCACCGCCCATCCACACCCCACTGCTCTGCTTCTCAGCTTCCCGGGGCCTGCCTCTGACACAGCCCCCCCTGGCTGGAGCCCGCCCCCGGGGACTCGCAGGACGAATAGTTTCTGACCTTCACCTGTGCTATCACAAAGGCCGTGGGAAGCTGCCATAGCCCCTCATTCCACGTTCCCACCAAGCGTTTGAAGCCCCCTCGTAAGTGGTGCTCAGTAAGCTGAGCACCACGGGCCACAGTTCACTGTGGCAGTGCCCCTTCTGACTCGGGGGTCCCTGCCTGCTGTGGGGTGGGTTGGGATGGATTCCCGGCCCAAGCATCTCCCACACAGCCAACCCCACCGGCGAGGAGGCCACTATGGGACAGAAGTGGTCCCTCCACTCAACTCTGATGTCCTAATTTTATTCCGGGTCACCCTTGTTTTCAGGCATTTTTGTTCCCTGCCTTGCGGGCCCTGTGGACCCCAGGGTCGGACCATGTCTGGGAGCCCACACCTGTCTGAGCACAGAGACGTGGTTTCAGCTGCTGCTCCTGCCCGCAGCCGGTGACCTGGGACAGAGAACGGAGCCATTGCCTGGGTGGGACCCAAGGCCGCTGGGAGCATGCTCTCTGGTCAGGAGGTCCACAGGGGGCCGCCCCTGGAGGCAGACACAGAGTCCCAGCGAGGGGGAGATGAAGGGCCGGAGAGAGAGGTTCTTTGTGTCTCTCTCCTGCAGAAAAGGCCACACGCACCAGGAAGCATCACCAGGCTGCCGTTTGATGGGCTGGGGGAGGGGGGCACCACCCCTCCCTCCACGCAGGCTTCCTTAGGTTGGCATGGAATCTGACCCCACATGCTGGTGTGTCATTCTGGTTGGATTTCATCCTGGTCTTGAGGTTGGCACCCACTGCACACAGTCATCGCTCTCGGTAGAAGTGCCCTGGACTGAGGGATGGGGTCTCTGGGCAGGGCAGGGCCGCCTCGGTTCTCCTGCCCATGGGTTGGGCCATGCCCTGGTCTTTCTGTGGGGGTGTCCACACTGTGGGGGGCAGGGGGATGCAGGAAGTGCGCTTGCCCCCAGATGTGTTGATTTCCCTCCGAAGGGGAAGGACATGGGTTTCTCTGTTGGTGGAGGCTCGCGTGGTTTCAGCAGAGCTTCCAGACGTGGAGAGATGAGGAACAAAGGCCTGGTGACCACCCAGAGAGCAGCTGGTTCTACATCCGACCATGAGGAGGGTGCAGGGTCCGGCAGCACTGTGTCCTTGGACAGGAGGGGTCGCCCGGAGGACCATGGGGGACGAGCAGTGTAGAGGGTGGGCAGACCCATGCCTGCCCCCCACCCTCCCGCACCACTCCCCACCTGAAGCGATCCCAGCATTTCCAGCTTTCGTGAGAGCTCAGGGTGCTAACTGTTAACCCAGATTCTCCACCTGGGCTAATTTTAGCCCGGGCATAAATTTGGCTTCCCTTAGGCCTGTCTCGGTTGTTTAAAATAAGTCCAAGCCCTCAAGGCGGCTGAGTGACCCCCTGCAGAATATGCCCTCTCCTTTCCTGCCCCAGGCCTGAGCCTCTGAGAGGACACTGAGCTGGTGCCCCCACCCCAGCCTGGTGCCTCCGGAGCCTGACCCCTGACCCTGCGCTCTGGATGGGCCAGGATGAGGCTGGCCTCCATCGGAGGACTCGGCGGACAAAGGGGAGTTTCTGTGAAGGACTCTCTCTCCCTCTTCACAGGGGACCTTGTACTTTTCTGCCTTTTTCCTGGACCCTTGGACCCTGACGGTCTTGGTCAGCAGTTCAAACCTACCTGCCTGCTGCTAGGGAGATTTACAGTCTCAGTCTCAGGAATCTCTGAGCCAGAACCGACTGAAGGCCGTGGGATTGGTTTGATTAGCAGCATCTTAATGGGGAACTAAATCTCTTAATCATGCTCCAGACCAGTGCTTCTGACTCAGGACAGCCGACCCCCCGGACAGACTGGAGCTGCCCTCAGAGAGGCAGACCACCTGTCTTTTCTCGCCTGGAGACACCGGTGTGTTTAAACCACGAGCCTTTTGGTTAACATCAGAGTCTTAGCCGCGGCACCACTGGGGGCCTTGGGTTTCCTAACAGCTCATGAAAGAAGTGTCTATGGCTCCCCCTTCACAGCCCACATACGGTCAGCTCCGTTCTGAGGAAAGGTGTCAGGTCCCTGAGGCTCCTCTGCGTCCCTGAGGCCCTGCAGGGACCAGCCCTCCGTGGGAAGGTCTCTCTGCAGTCGGATGGTCTCTCCTTAGTGGGCAGGTTTCACAAGCAGACACTCCCCTCAGTGGAACGGTCTCCCCCCAGTGAGAAGCTCTCACAGACAGACACTCCCACGGTGGGAAAGCCTCCATTTGTCCGGACAGAGGTCTCCAAGCGTCCCAACAGAGGCCATTCAACATTTCAGGTGAGGAAATAAGAGCCCTTCTGGTCAGAGGACACCCCACAGATGACTCTTAGGACACCTTCTTCTACAGAGCTGTCAGCCCAAGTTCTCGTCGGGGGTGGGGGAGGAGGCCGGCCTGAGACTCAGGCAGCACAGAGCTGAGAAGGTGGTGGGGAGGCCCGTGGTGGGGAGGCGTGGCCTGAGCAGCACGTGGTGAGCCACCCACGGCTGTGCTGTGCGCTGAGAGGCTACCGCAGGCCCTGGGGTGCACGTGGCTCACACGCTAACCGGAAAGCCAGGGGTTCAGGTCCCCCTGGACATGTCTCAGTAGAAAGTCCACTTCCCAAAGCCTCTGGGGTCCAGTCCTCGGACACCTGCTGGGTCTACTTGAGAGGCCTGGCTTCCGGGATGGTGGGAGCCTCTCCAAACCATTTCCATCCAATCAACGCTGACTCACAGCGACCCTACAAAATAGGGTAGGACCAACTGCTCCGTGGGTCTCCGAGACTCCAATTCTGTATGTGAGTAGGAAGTCCCATCCCAGCTGGTGGTCTAGAACTGCCAACCTTGCAGAGGATGCCCAGCAAGACACTGCACCACGAGGCGCTGAGCTTGGTTCTATGGGGCCCCTGCAGTGGTTGCCTGAGGGGAGGGGCCCAGGCTCGGAGTGCCGGCTCAGCCAGGCGCAATCCTAGCCCGCCAGTGACTGAACTACCTGGGGTGGGGAGGACCCGGCAGGAGGGATGGGCAGCGAAGACACCCATGGTTCCTGAAGCAGAGCCGTGCTCTTCCTGGGCTTGGTGTTCCTGGGACACGGCTCGTGGCTCACCGCAGGTGGCAGGCATTTCTGCAAGTGGGACTCCTCAGTGAGTACTGCCCCAGAGCTCACTATGGGCCACTAAGTTAGTTAATTGTGCCAACCTTGCCGATAAACACATGTGCAGCTAATTGAAAGGCGGAGGGATAAATGGGTGGTGAGCCTCGCCTTTCTAGTTCTCGGGTCTCTTGCTTTGTGATGGTCGCACCAGGGTGCAGCTGCCTTAGCAGCTCCCTGCTTCAGCTTGCAAGATTGACTTCCTACAAGGCATCCCCAAGGAGAAGCTACATGGACCTATCCCGATGCAGCCCTGGGTGCTGGAGCAGCCGTGTGGAGACCCCTGCCAGCGCTGAGATGTTTATCCGTTCACTGACTCAGCTTTCCTCCTGCAGTCGGCATCATTGCCTCTGTTTTGTGAGGTGGAGGACTTTGTGGACTGGTGTTGGGTTAATGGGTTCATGTTGGACTTGTGGGCTTGGGCAGCATTGGATTGGGATGTTTTCGTGATGCACACTTTCTTCACATAAAACTCTCTTATACTGAGTGGCTGTGGATTTGTTTCTCTAAAGTACCTAGACTAATACAGCCACCAGAGCCGGTCTCTGCCAATGTTACGCGCTGTGGAGTCGGCCCAAACTCGCAGCCTGGTCCTGCACCCGCCTCACCATCTCTGCTGTGTCTGCCACCTGTCCCCATGGCCGCAGCCGCCGTGCCAGCCCATCTCGCTGAGGGCCCTCCTCTCTTCCGCTGCCCCTTCACTTTACAGAGCACAATGTCCTTCTCCAGGGACTGGCTCTCCTGACAGCGTGTCGGAAGTACGTGAGGCCAAGAGTCTCCATCCTTGCCCCTTAGGAGCGGCCTGCCTGGATGTGCTCTGAGAAAGACTGGGTGCAGTTCTTTTTGTTGGTGGCAGAAACCGGAACATCCTGGTCTCTGCCCCCACCGCTACCCCACTTCCCACATGCTGCCTGGCAATTTGTCACTTAAAAATGAGTGAGGACCTTGGTTCCTCTTCACCTTGTCCAGAGGTTCAGCTCCCCTGCCCAGCACACGCACTGGCCACGCCGTGAGGTGGAAGGACCACGTGGCTCTCACGGGACTCGTAGCAGGGACACGAGATCCCATCCGGGCAGAACTGCTGACTCATGTCATCACAGAGATTCTCTGGGCACCAAGGTCCCATCTACAGCCAGCCCCCCAGCTACAGTGGAAAGAAACACCGGGAGGTCCAGCCAGTTCCATCCGTGATGTGGCCCAGGCCACTGCCCTGGGAGAATCCGCCGTGGCTGCATGTTGTGGATTAAACGATGTACCCCCGACCTGTTCCTCCTTCTAGCCTCCAGCTGTCACGTTGGGCCGCATGTGGCAGAGCTGAGCCTTGCTCCATCCAGTCTCCAAGGGCTGGCCTTTCTTCTGAGGTGCTCTGGGACCCATATTCCAGTGGCACAGGGCCACCCCTCTTCAAGCAGCAGACCCCTGAACTCACATCCAGGTCGGTTTCTGTCCATGGCCACTTGGTCTCATAAGATGTGCGTGGCTTTGTCTGGCAGGACCTGGGCGTGTGTGCCCTTTGTGGGCTCGTAGCCCTGGCAGGAGGGTTTGCTGGTGGGTCCTAGTCCCCTAACCCAGTGTGTCCCCAGGGGGGCTGCAGAGGCAGGTGTCTACACGTCATCCTGGGTGGAAACTTACGCCTTCACCCTTCGGGCCTTTGTCCCTGAGTCAATGACCCTCTTTTGATGTCGAAGGTTGATGAATCTAAGGTATGCGTACCTTCCTCTTCCCCCCCCCCCCCCCC
>NW_022107431.1:2495720-2509248 GCF_000313985.2 Echinops telfairi
CCCACTGCCATCAGTCAGTTCTGACCCACAGTGGCCCTAGAGGGCAGGGTAGAACTGTGCCTGGGTCTCCGAGAGCCTCATTGTTCTTCCAGGGAGCTGCTGGGGGATTCAAACTGCTGACCTTGCAGGGAGCAGCCCAACTTACAGCCTACTGTGCTGCTCACCCACTCGCACATGGCCAACGAGTCCGTTCTGGTTTATAGCTATGAGCTGCCCCTGTGAGTTTCCTAGGCTGCAGCTCTTCATGGAGCAGACAGCCTCATCTTTCTCCCAAGGAGACTGGTGATTTCGAACTGCCGACCCTGTTGATTGGCCGGCTGAAAGCCGAGCTTCTCGCGTGTACAGTGCTTGCCCTGGGCACTCACTGGGACTGTATTGTTGGAGTTATCCAGGCCGGCCGGCCCAGCTCATGCAGATGAATCTGGTTCCAGGGCCAGAGGCTGGCTGCTGTCCGATGGGCTGCCACAGGGCAGCGTGGGCACCAGGAGGAAGAGCAGAGAGGAGGACAGGCCTTTCTCTGGGTGCAGTGCGATCCCCTCTGCACACGTTCAATACAGGCTGGGTTGGGCGGCCACAGACATCTTCTGAACAGCATATCCACCCTCAGACAGTGAGGAGGACCTGCGGGTCGCTAGGTGACACTGCAGGGTGGATTCCCTGGGAGGCCCTGGAGAGGACCTGCCTATGGTGATGGAGAGGGATGGCAGGGGCAACCTTAGAGGACAGGGCACCCGGCAAGGCAAGCCAGCTCCGTGCGTGGCCTCACCGGTAGCACTTCCTGTTGCCGGGGCTGGGGAAATCTCAGCCGCGTCTAGGGTCTCCCCGCAGCCTGCTCAGTGCATGCATCTCTACGGATTACCATCATGGAGACCCCTTGACCCTTATCCCCTCATGTCATGAATGGCTCCATAGAGCCAGCCTTGGAGATGAGCTGACCAGAGCCGGTGGGTCCCCCCCGAACACCCACATCCATAACACTGCACCCCGGGACCAGCCCCTCGTCCTTCCATGGTGGCTTGGTGGCCACCACATCCGTCGCACCACTCACCCCAGGAACAGACTCCCTGCAGTCAGTCTCAGGGAACGTCAAGACCATCCCAAGCCACAGCAGCCCCGAAGGACGGAGCCCACGTGCCCCAGAGGGTGTCCCACCCCATCATCTTTACGGGACCACCGTGCCTGTGCTCATCTTCTGCAGGTGCCCATGGGTTCAAACCACTGACCTTTCAGTTAGCAGACGGGTGCTGAACCATGTGCCCAGGGCCCCTCCGCAGGTGGGAAGAACTCGTGCCTTCGAATCAAGGTGCCAGCAAAGACTATCAAACAGTGCTTAGGGCTGCAATCTGAAAGGTCGGCGGTTCAAAACCATCCACTCCTCGGGGCTTTCTACTCCCGGAAAGAGTCGCAGTCTGGGAAACCCACGGGAGCAGTCCTGTCCTGTCCCAGAGGGCCGCTCGGAGTCAGCGTGGCCTCCATGGCCGGGAGAGGGAGGGCCTCCTGCGTTGGACGAAGTGCGGCCGGAAGGCTCCTTGGAAGATAAGCTGTCGAGACGTCGTCTCACCTACTGTGGACCTGTGGTCAGGAGGGACCAGCCCCTGGCAAGGGGCCTTATGTTGGCTAAAGTGGAGGGGGAGGCCTGGACTAGATGGACGGACACAGAGGCCGCCACGGGGGGCTTGGCCATCACCCTGATGGTGAGGGCTGTATAAGTTGTGTTCTGGGAGGGCAGGCCCCTTCCAACAACGTGCATTCTCTGTGAGCCTCTGGGCTCTGTGGTGGGGGTGTGGTGGGGGTGCTGGGCCCTGTTCTGGGTGCAATCGTGGGTCTGCAGGCTCGTCCCTCACCCTGACAGTCCCGCTGTGAGTCTTGAAAGCCTCAGCCGCCCAGGGGTGCTCAGGAGGGCAGGAAGGGAGCACTTTGAGGGGAGCAACAGGGGCTGGGGGAATCGAAGCGTAAAGCGCGTGTGGGGTGCAGAGCTTTAGGTGAAAACTAGTGGGGCGAAGGGAACACTCCTCTTGCCTTCATAGAACAAGTCAGGGGGCCAGCAGGAAAGGCGGGGCCAAGATGGGTTGGGGAACGGGGGGCGGGGGGGGTGGCGCTGGATCAAACACGTGTATGGGAGCACTTGGGCCAGAGGCCCCTCCGCGGCAGCACCAGCTTCCCCGGGGCTGCCAACTTACTGCTTGGTGCCACCCTTGCCACCCTTAGAGCAGTGCCCACCTGCCCCGGCGGTTTCCAGGGCACTTTCACACCGACCAGGGTGCCCTGGGGACACTTGGTGACAGTTTGAAAAGCAGCGCCCACGGTGGTGTCGTCATGAGTGACACGCTGGGCTGCTCCCTGCAAGGTCAGCAGTTTGAACCCAGCAGCCGCTCCTCTGGGGGAAGACGAGGCTCTCTGTTCCTGTAAAGAGTTATTGTCGTGAAGACCCACAGGGGCTGTCTACCCCGTCCTGTAGGGTCACTGTGAGTCGCTGTTGAGGCGATGGCATTGGTGAGCTTGGAGAACAGAGCCTTCTGGGTCCATTGCCCATGACGATGGCTGGTCCCAGAGGAGGCAGTGCTGGCGGGCAGCTGTTCCTGCCCCTGCCCCTGGCCTCAGCCTGGGGTGCAAAGGCCTGACATTTCGTGGTCATGTCGCTGGGGAGCTGAAAGCGTGCTTGTCTTACAGATGCTGCGGGCAGTGCAGGTGGCACGGAGCCGACCTGCAGGCAGCTGCATCGTGGCATGCAGAAGCAGAGTCAGCTGGGCGGGGGGGCGGGGGGGGCAGTGACGCTCGAAGAACTCTGGTGGCGTAGGGGTTAAAGTGCTTGGCAGGTATCTGGCCAGCTGGCGGCTCAAACGCACCAGCCACTCTGGTGGGGGAGGATGGGGCAGTAAACACCTGTAAGCATTTACAGCCTCCGGAACCCTCTGGGGCATCATGCTCTGTGCTGCAGGGCCGGCCGGAACTGCGGGTCACACCCCGCTGGACGCGGTGGGTGTGGTGTGGGTTTCGGGTGCTGGTGAGAACAGGTGACAAGTCTGGCCTGGCCCCACAGGCAGGACGGTGGCTTGAAGCTCTGAGGCATCCCCTGGGGGCTGTGAGCAGGGCCCCCCAGTATTGTGTGACCACATGTTTCTTTTCTTGCAGGAGGAAGGCCTGGTGAAGGAGGTGGACATCTGCCACCATGTGAAGGAGGGCTTCGAGAAGGCGGACCCCTCGCAGTTCGAGCTGCTCAGAGTGCTGGGCCAGGGCTCTTACGGGAAGGTGAGTGTGCACCTGAGCCTCGCAGCGGGAGCGGCACACCTCCTGGCACGCGGAACTTGGCCTGTGCCCAGGTGCAGGTCCAGTCCTGTCACAAGGGGGACACCTCAAGCATACACACACGTGCACACACATTCATACAAAAACATGTGCACACTCTCGTGTACACACATTTACACCCTAAACACATGCTCACACACATGTGCACACATATATACAAACATACACATTTTCACAACCACACAAAACACACGTGCACATATTAAAACTCATGCATGTATACATGTGCACTTACACATAGTCACATATGTTTGTATACATGCACAGACACACTACACATGAATGTGAATACATATAACACATACGTGCGCACGAGAACACATGGGTGTGCATGCATGCTTGCATATGCCCACGTGTATACACATACATACAAATATACACTAATGTATATACACATGCAAGCCATTCCTGCGTACACACCAACACATATTTGTGTGCATGTACACACACATGTACACATATGTATATTCAGACATTACAATACACACATATTCACATATACACATACTAACACATGAACATGCATGGTATGTACAAACACTTGTATACACGTATGTATGCACACCCACCCACACGTGTACACACACACATACATGCCATTCTCACACCCACTGCTACCCTCTCCGTCAGTCTCCCTCCACTTCCCATTGGTCACTAAGATGAGCTGGCCCCTCTGCGGGCGCCGTGGACCTGAACGCTCCAACTCAGCTGCCATTTCTCAAGAATAACGTGAAGGAGGAAAAGCACCCTCTGGCTGTGGACAGCGGCCCCCGCCCGCCTCCCCTCGGCACTCCACACACTGCCCACCTCCCTGAGCCTCAGTGCCCCGTCTAGCTATCAAATGAAGCCACGGTCCTGTCTAGCCATGTCCTGTTCCCCTGTGGGTCGCAGCACAGAGAGCGGATTCTCACCGGAGACCCCCTATTTGGGCACCACGGCCGCTCACAGACGCTCAGGGACTGCCGCGGATGGGAAGCAGGACCCAGAAACGTGCCGACCCCGACCGGGTGGCCTCAGGACAGAGACCACGTCCGATTCATCTTCGGCGTCCTAATTGAGTGTGCGACCCTCCCTCGCTGGCCTAGGAGGCGATGGAGACCACGATGGCCGGGTCGGGCACGCCGCAGTCCTCGAAGGAAGGAACCCCTGCGTGCCGTCGCACCGAAGAGGCCGGGAGCAGCGGATTTGCCTAAAGAAGCGCATCTCCTGACTGCTGCTCCCACGAGCTTCGACTGTGGATCCAGGCAAGGCAAAATCCTTGACCGCTCCCATCTTCTCGCCCTTTATCGTGACCTGGGCCTTCCTTACATTGAGTCGGAATCCACACGAAGGCCACCGCCCTTGAGCATTATCAGGAAGTGCTTTAAGCCCTCTTGCTTTCAGTAAGCAGGGCTGGGGTCAATCAACCTTCCTCCAATCCTGGTACCACCTTCTTCTTCATATAACCCAGCTTCTCTGATTACAGCACACAGACTGAACACGTATGTTGAGAGGCTACAACCCTGACCTTGCACCATGCAGTATTCCCCTGTTCTGTACCTGCTGAATACCTGCATACCTGCAGCACCTGGCGCTCAGGAGCAGCTTGGTAAACTCCGATACACCTACACAGCTGAGGATCGGTCCACCCCACTGCTACCCAGTCTGCTCTGACTTAGGGCTGCCCTGTGGGCAGTGCTGCCTGGGCCCACACTGCCCCCACAATTGCCAGTTTCCTGCCCGGCAGCTCCTCTCCCTGCTCAGTGTCAGCTTTCTGTTCTGATCCACAAGGTTTTCATTGGCGGAGTTTCCGAAGCCGGTCCCCAGGCCTCTCTTCCTAGTCCGTCTTCGTCTGGACGCTGCACTGGGACCTGCCTGGGCGGCCCTGCCGCTGTTGGCAGCATGGTGGGAATGGGAACGGCAGCACCGCCGCCGACCGTCCGGCGCGAGAGCCTGAAGCACAGCCGGGGGAGCACTTCTGTGCCAGCGCCAGGCCCACGTGGCATCACTCGGACAAGGGTGGGGCTGGCCATTACCCTGTGTGTAGCTGGCCCTCAGCTCAGCCTGCAACAGGTCGTGGGGTGGGGGTATCTGGCTGTTCCCTGGGCTCATGAGCACCCCACCCCCCATGGTGGGGACAGGAGCCCTGGGAACTGGTGTGGGAGGAGGACATTCCACATAAGAGTCCTGTTCACCCTTCACACCTGCTGGTGGCCGCGACGTGGACTCCTGAGTGGACGCTGACAGGGGTGTGGTGGTAAGGGAGCCAGTGGCCTTCTGGGGAGTCTGAGGACCAACTCGCCTACACAGGGGTCTCACAATGGACCCAGGGACCCCTCCCAGGGTGAGCTGAGAGTGCGCCTGTCCTCAGAGGCTCACAGCGGTGCCCAAGGCAGTCCCACAGCCCCCCATGTGTGGGAACCCCACTTTCCTGTGTGTCTGTGCCAGTGGTGTCTCCCCATGCCTCCTGGGGGTCCCCTGTTGGCTCAGACAGGAAGTGAGTATGGGGTGCCCCCCCTCACAGCACTGACACCCCGTTTTCCCCGGCAGGTGTTCCTGGTGAGGAAGGTGAAGGGACCCGACTCGGGGCAGCTCTACGCCATGAAGGTGCTGAAGAAAGCCACCTTAAAAGGTAGGGTCCGGCTCCGCAGCCTCCTTGGGGCGTCCACGTGGTCCTCATGTCCCTGTGTTTTGGATCGCACGGGCGGGCCCCCAGCACTGTCTAGTGTGGTTCTACTGTGGTCTCAGCACTGAGCCGGGACAGCTAGCTCCTGGCACTGCCCCACCACCCAGAGCCCGGCTCAGAGGCCGGCATGCCACATGCACACGCACACACACACACCTTGCCCTCACCCCCAGGAAGGTCCGAGTACTAGTTTCCCGTCTGGTCCGACTCACCCCAGGGTCTGACAGTGGACCCTTCAGACCTGGTAGCCAGATTTTTCCTCCAGCACACCTCAGGGTGGGCTTGAACCTCCTGCCTCTGGGTCTCCATATCACAGAGTGGTCACTGAAAGCCACCTTCTTCCAGGCCACATCTTCTACCCGGCTGAGTGTGCTGGTCCCACACTGACTGCTGTCTGGGCAATCAGGTGTGCTCTTTGAGCCCCGTAAGAGAGACCTTTAAAGAGTTGGACGGATCCTATCATCTTTCAATCCGGTGTCCCTCAGCCTCTTGAAGTCCCCTCCTATACAAGTGTGGAGCCCAAACAGATAACTCAAAGCTCACTACCACGGAGTCGATTCTGCTTTACAGTGACCCGATAGGACAGGGTAGAAGCCCGGTGAACCTCTGAGGGATCAGAAAGTCTCGTCTTTCTCCCGAGGAGCAGCCAGCGGGTTTGAACTGCTGCCTTTGCGGTGAAGAGGCCAACTGCATCCCCTGGGCTCCTCAGCCCAGACAGACAGACACTGATGCCCCAGAGGCACGACGTGGCGCTCACTGGAAGGTCGGAGGGTGGAGCTCACGTAGCATCCTTCAGAAGAATCAACTTCTGAGAGAAACCAGCCCTTGCACATCCCACTTGGCCCACGTGGGGCTGCGTCAGTATGCGCAGTCCGCTAGGACACAGACAGGAGCCCTTCCCAGCAGGCTGGAGAGACGACCCCTGGCCCGATCCCTGCAGACTTCATCCTCATCCCTTAGGCCTCTTGTCATTGTGGGGTGCCTTTGGGTCGGCCCCGACCCACAGCGACGCCGTGCACAATAAAACAAAACACCGCCTGGTCCTGCCCTGTCCTCACAATGGTTCCCACGCTTGAGCACATTGTTGCAGGCACGGTGTCCATTCAGCTCCCCAAGGGCCTTCCCTTCACTGCCCCTCCACGCCACCAAGCACAATGTCCTTCTCCGAGGACTGATCGCTCCTGACCACATGTCCAGAGTACACGCGAGAAAGTCTCGCCATCCTGGCCTCCAGGGAGCGCTCTGGCCGTGCTTCTCTGGAGACAGGTCTGCCGGGTGTCTGCCAGTCTGTGGTATAGTCCGTCTTGTGTGCCGACAACGTACAAAAGGGAACGTCAACTTCAAGTGGGCACTGGTTAGTTGGTAGTCATCTGAATGCCAACAAATGAAATGCCAATGAATGAAAACGACTGGCCACTCTAAAAAGCAGTCACAGGTTAGACATCAAGTTACCATAAACTCATGACTCAAGTTCACTGCTGTCGAGGTAATACAGACTCACCGTGACCCTGTAGGACCAGGTAGAGCGGCCCCTGTGGTTTCTGAGCCCATGACTCTTTACGGGAGTAGGAAGCCCCGCCTTTCTCCCTCGGGTTACCTTAAGACCCCGCAATTTGGGGCTGACTTATGGGGGGGATCGTTAGACATTAAAAGAAGCCCCGGTGGAGGGGTGGGTTAAGTGCCGCACTGTTAACAGGAAGGCCAGTGGTTTGGACCCACCAGCCGCTCCTCAGGAGAAAGAAGAGGCCGCCCACTTCCCTCAAGGGTTCCCACCACAGAAACCCTCTGGGGCAGTTTTGCTCCGTCCTATCAGCTTGTGACAAGTGGGAATCTGCTGTAGTGGGAGATCGGGGGCTCTATTGTACAGGAAAGCCCAGGAATGCCACAGACCCTGTGTAAGGAGACCACCAATCTTGCACACTAACTTGAGCTCAGAACAGGGGTCGGGCTGCACCCTGTCTGAGGCGGGGAGGATGTCCCGTGCCTGCTCGCACCACGGGCCCAGCGAAGTGCCCCCTCCTCTTCTGGAAATGTTGGTCAGCCCTGGTGGGGGCCCAGTTCCATCTCGCTCCATCACGCCCTCCCCCCTCACTCACGCCCTCCCTCTACTCTCTGCAGTCAGGGACCGAGTGAGGTCGAAGATGGAGAGGGACATTCTGGCCGAAGTGAATCACCCATTCATCGTCAGGCTGCACTACGGTAAGGAAGCAGGCTGGGAGGGTCCATACAGGGGACACAGGGCCACCGTCCAGCAGGAAGAGGGCCCATCCCACCTGCTGGGCACTCATCCTGCGTCACAGTCCTTCATCCCCCCACCCACGTCCACTGTCCCAGAATGAGCAGCGTGCCCTGCACAGTGGCCTTTAGCTGTTACCAAGGAGTCCCGGTGGGTGCTCTGGGTCACTCCCTGGCTGCTACAGGCAGGGGACTCTGGTTCCAGCCCACCAGCTGTGCTGGGGGAGAAAGTTGAGTCCGTCTGCTTCAAACCCGAGGGACTGGTGGGCCTGTGTCCTCCGGCCGCTGTGCATGGAACAGACCAGGACCGCGGTGGGCTTGGCGTCTCCGCGGTGATCCATGAACCAGCATCACTGATGGGTGCCCCCGTGCCCCTTCCCAGTCCTTGCTGTCCCCTGGGGCGTGGCAAGCACTGGGATTCTGGCATCTTGGAGAAGACTCTCAGGGCCCCCCAAACTTGCACTGGAGGCTGGGGGTGGTTCCCCGGGGGGAACTGAGGCACAGGTCGGCAGTTTGAATCCTGGTCTCATGCCTGCGCAGCCACACCACGTTCCCTTTTTTGTCTTCCCTGCCCATCACCTCAGAGGAGCAGTCTGAATCCTGAGGGAAGTGTTCAAATCCACCCCTGGGCAAGCCCAGGGTATGCTGCCAGCCTTACTGCCTGTGGGGGTGCCCTCGAGTCATGGGGATGGTGAATGTGGACAGTGTGCAGAGAAGGGGCACACACATATACACCAGGACAGAGCAGGCTCCCACCTCACTCGCTGGTTCACTCCTTATCTCACCCCGGAACCACTCAGACCCGCTTGGAAATCACGTGGCGGATCGGTCCAGGTCCTGGTTCACTGTCGCGAGTGGGGGCCCCTGGGAAGCGAGCGGCTGTGCCCCTGGCAGGCTGGGGACCGAGTCCCTGCCGAGGCGCATCAGGACAGAGGACTGATGGTCTGCATGTGAAAATTGGCCCTGGCCAGGCTGTGTTCTTCTCCAGCGTCCCTCTGCCCCAGTTGGCCTTCCATCTGTGTCTCGAGCCGTGCATGCTGGGGTGGCCTGGGCCATGGGACAGGGGCCGGGCCTGGGTCTCGAGCCGGGGGGTGCGTGAGGTGCCTCATCATCATGGGCAGCTGCCGCCCTCCACCAGCAAGGAGGCCCTCCAGCAATGGCCCCCTGGTCGCTGTCTGTCAGGGAGACGGAGGCACCGTGCATGGTGATGATGGTGCCACCGCATGGACCCTGGAAGAGCTGGGAGGGAGGGAGGCTCCTCCTGCCACATCCCTGTCACAAACCCACTGACAGCGGGCGGCCAGAGAGCAGGTTACCGAGGCTGTGAATTGTCCAGGAAGCAGATAGTCAGCGTCTCCTCTATAATTAAGAAGAGGGGGAGCGCGGGGGGGGGGGGGCAGGCTCTCTCTGAACCTGCAGGAGAGTCAGAGACTGAGAACCCACCCACAGCCCCCCAGTCCACTCCAGCTCAGTAACCATGCTGGATGGCCCTGTTGGCTTTGCAGACGCAGACTGGCCATTGTCCTCCTGAGGGGCAGCTTGTGGGTCTAACCCTGCTCTAACCGCTGGACCCCTGGGCTCTGGGTATAACATGGCAGTGCTCTCTGATCTCTGGCCCCAGCCAGCGGGCCTCCAGGCCAGCTGCAGGTGTGTCTGGAAGGACCCAGCTCTGCAGACCAGAGTGTTCGTGGCCCAGGGAGGAGTAAGGGCACTCCTGGGGGCCACTTCAGCTGGCCATCCATTCGCCCCTCTGCCCTTGGGACCACAACTGTCCCTTTGGTCACGTGTCCTGTCTAGCCTTCAGCCTAAGTGTCCACCTCTGTCTTTCTGACCACGTGTCCACCATTGTCCACCTGCTGACCTGTCCACCTGTATCCCTCTGCTCCTCTGTTTCTGTCTGGTCTGTGCCCTGCTGACCCATGTTGGCCATCTCTCCCCCACAGCCTTTCAGACAGAGGGGAAGCTCTACCTGATCCTGGACTTCCTGCGTGGTGGGGACCTATTCACCCGGCTCTCCAAAGAGGTGTGTGTCCCCGAAGGGCTCTCTGGGACCCGCTGGACTGATGGGTGGGGACCCTGAGTGTGCACATGTGAGTGCGTGAGGGTTTGTGTTGAAAGGGTGTGCGTGTACAAACACGAGTGCATTTTGAGAGTGTGTGTGAGTGTCAAGTGTGTATTGAGAACGTGTGAGTGTGGGTGCTTCCACGTGAGTGTGTGTGTGTATCTGACTTTAAAGTGGCTACCCAGCAAGTCACACTTAAAAGGTTGTGCAGAATGGAGCCCCACATGCCCCAGATTGCCGCCGTGGAGAAGGTGAGCAGGGGTTGTGCCGCAGCCTGGGCTCATGGAGACAGTATGAGAGAACAGGACCTGTCCCTGTCCCCCACTGTCCAGCCAGCTTCCGTGAGCCAGAGGCCTTCCTGACCACTAGCCATCCACCATTCAGGTTCATCCCTGACCTCCCGCTCGTTCCACGGGAAGTGTGCAGAGCGTCCCAGTGCCCCCGGAGAGCTTCTTGCCCACTCAACACTTGAGAAGCAAGCCAGCTCCTTGGCCCCCTTCCTCCATCGCTGCTCTGAGTGCTGAGCTGTGAAGGGAGGGGGCAGCTTGTCTGCGGGGACAGTCCAGGCAGTGGGGCTCATGTGCTTCTGGGGGGCCTCACCTAGTGTGGGGTAGGGGTTGCTCGCTGCAGGGTCCTCGTGGTCCGCAGCGTTGTCATGGACGATAGTCTGCAGCACAGCACCAGTCCTCGTTGGTCACAGCCTGGAAGCTCCGCTGACATGGGGCCCCATCATAGCAGCTCACAGGCCTGCAGGTGTGGGGCCGGGCGTGGAGCATGGGGCGGCTGCGTCTGCCGCATGGAAGGCAGACATCCATCTTGGAGCCCCTGCCTGACCTCCCAAGCACGTTGTTGGTGGTTGTCTCAAAGCGCCTCCCCCTGCCTCCCATGAGTCAAACATCCAAACACTGCCGGGTCCTGCTCAGCCTCCCAAGTGTTCTTAGGTGTGAGCCCATCCATGCAGCCACTGTGTCCGTCCATCTCACTGAGGGCCTTCCTCTTGTCCGCCGCCCCTCCGCTGCTTTACCAAGCATGACATCCTTCTCCACGGCCTCGTCCCTTCTGAGAACACGTCCAAAGTGTGTGTGACAAGGTCTCGCCGTCCCTGCCTTGAGGGAGCACTCTGGCCGGGCTTCGTCCAGGACGACTTGCTCATTCCCCACCAGGGCACAGTATGTCCAGAACCCTGTGCTACCAAGGTCGAAGCCTCTATTCTACCGTCTCCCTGACCTGTTGTCCAGGGGATGGATTCTGGACGGTGGCTTCCTCGGACGTTGGTTTGGGACGCAAGTCAAGTCGCATCCTTGGCAACATCAGTCTTCCGTTGACATTGGTCTGCTTGTTTCTCTTGATACTGAGCTGAAATCAAGGCTGAAGGCATGTGTTCAGCTGGGTGCTCCAGGGAAGCATTTGTGAGCACACAGGGAAGAAATCGACATCAGGAGTCTCGTGCAGCCCGGAGCAGGAAGCCCAGTCTCTTTAGTCTGAGGCTAATCTGGACAGTCTCTCTGCCTCCGCGCACAGTGCTCTGGGGCACCGGTCGGCAGGGCAGCTCTGTGCAGCACCAGCATCTCTGAGCCCCTGAGGGGGGCCTTGTGTGTCCATCGGGCGAGCCTGGGGAGGGAGGGTCCTCTGCTTCACCAGGCAAGGGGGGCCAGGTGTGAGAACCTCCGGGGGCAGGACCCTGGTCCATCTGGGGAGTTCTCTGGACGCCCAACCAGGGGACTGGGCCAATGCCCTCTCTCTCTGCTCTACTGACCAGGTGATGTTCACGGAAGAGGACGTGAAGTTCTACCTGGCAGAGCTGGCCTTGGCTCTGGACCACCTGCATGGGCTGGGGATCATCTACCGAGACCTGAAGCCGGAGAAGTGAGTGGGCTTGAGGGAGGGAGGGATCAGGCCGGAGCCCTCAGGGGGCCACTTACTCCTGGTCCCCAAGGCCATTGCAGTAGGTAGCCTCCTGGCCTAGTTACCAGAGCAGAAACTGGGCAAGGGGTGGGGTATCATGCCTATTCCCCCCACCACCACCACCACCCACACACACACCCTACCCAGGGCCTCCGAGGAGAGGTAGCAAACCCACCTCCCTACCCTGAAACATGCCAGGTGTGCCAGCTGGCCTGCACAGGGATGCCTCAGCATCTGCCTCACCTAGAGGGGCCCGGTGATGCCACAGTTAAGTCCTGGGCTGCTCGCCACAGCTTAGGAGAGGGAGGGGGCAGACTGCTCCCACAGAGAGTTACAGCCTGCAAAACCTCCGGCGTCAGTTCTGCCTGGTCCTGTCGGCAGCCGCCACCGGATGGCCGTGGGTTTGTTTGGGGTTATCTGTTCTGGCAGAGGTCAGGATCCATCTGCACTGTCCAGACCAGGCTAGACCTGGGCAGGAAGCCGCCCTGTGCCCCCACGGCCAGGAGTTGGGGTTCCAGATCACCTACATGGACCTGAGACACTCCAGGGCTTCGGGATGCACCATCTGAACCAGACTGAAGCCAGGCTGCCCCACGGCACCCAAGCCGGGGGCAGGGGACATGTTGGTTGGGGCGGGTGGGGGGGTGCGGGCTGAAAGCTGAAGATAGAAAGTGTTGTTCCAAGGAACACCAGACGCCCTGCCTGAGGCAGCCCAGTGGGGAGCCAAGTTCCTCAGGTTTCTGCGTGAACAACCTGCGGTGGGCCAGCCCTGACCCCATCCTAGCGGGAGCCGAGAGAAGGCACCTGGGGCTGCCCCATCACCTGCTCTGTACAGGGGTGCTGCAGCAGGGAGCCTCACTCTGATGGGCGTTTGCCACACCTGCCTGGTGGCCAGCGTGAGCTTGCCCATCTAGACAGAGCCAGTGTCCTGGCCCTCAGAGGGCTTCCAGCCGCCGCGTGCAAGCACACGGGTTTGCTCTCTGCTGAGAGCGATGAGAGGCTTTGTCGTGCCCGTTGCCCGTTTCCAGGGACGGGCTAAATGTGCAGCCAGGCCGGCACGAGAGAACAGGCTGACTGCTGCCTTGCTGCCGCTCTCTCCCATTCCCTGGCCCCACCGTGGCTCAGGGGCAGAATGGCGAATAGGGCAGTTCCCAGCAGCCGCGTCCATTCTCAGGGCCCCAGCAGGTCAGCAAGTCCGTTGCCCCTCAGGATTGGGTGGCCAGGGCTTTTTTCCACCCTCTCTCTGGGCTTCCTGGCCAGCACTGTCTGCTGGGAGTCCCGACACGGGAGTCCCAGGAGACCCTTCGGAAGGATCAAGCATGAACCTCTGAAGGCTCGCTGGTGTTTTCCCTCAT
>NW_022107431.1:2509386-2521605 GCF_000313985.2 Echinops telfairi
GGGCAGCGTAGAACAGGATTCCACAGCAGACAGACAGGCACTGCCGTGGAGATGTCTGTGAGGCCCACTCCAAGTTCCCAGGGGAGGGTGTGTGCTCAGGCAGAACTTGTGAGTCCCCCACCCCTGAACCAGAGCACCCTGTGTGTCCAGAAGCTGGGGACAATGACAGCTTGGTCCTGGGCATCCAGATTAAGTGGATGGGGCTCCAGGGACAAGACAGGGGCTGGTGGTTGGGAGAGGGGACACTGTGCTGATCTCCACCACAAATAAAGCCCACCCCAGGGTTCCGGATGCTGAGATCCATGCTAAGCTCAGCCCGCCACAGCCAGGCTGTCCCAAGAGTAGGTGTGGGTCCAGGGTGGGAGGGGGCGGGGGCACATGCCTCCCGAGCACCAGGTACCTGGTGCAGAAAGCCACTTCCAGAGCCTCTGGGCTCCACAGACCCAGCACCCACTCAGTGCTGTGCTCCACACAGGATGACCCAGGACCAAGCCCCCTGAATTCCCATAGAAGCCAATATGATGGCAGAAGCCCCCTGAAGCCCAAATTAGAAAGTGGCCCAGACCCCCAAGGCCTCTGGGGCCCTCCGGCAACCCCACAGACCTGGCCCACCGGCCTCCCTCTGACACGTCTCCCCTCTCACTTCCCCGCAGCATCCTGCTGGATGAAGAGGGGCACATCAAGATCACAGGTGGGTGCCCCCCGCTCTGAGCCTGCACCCTAGAGCCACCGAGACACCCCGTTCTCTTATGTGCCCCTCTGCCCGCTGCATTACCTGTGGACGTGGATGAGCTATGTGTCCACCATGAGCGTTTGGAGATTGTAATGGCCACAAGTTAAATCCCCCACACCTCTCATTTCTCCCTTGGATGCCCAGGCCCCTGGGGCCCCCTCCAGGCCCCTGGGGCCCTCAGCCACATGACGTTTCTGCTGGGTGCCAGGAAGGAAAAACAAACGGGGGGCACACTTAGTCTGTGAATGTCTGCTGAGCTTCCCCGGGCTGAGCTGCCGTCCTCACCCTAGGCAGGTTGCCAGGCCTTTGTCCAGAGCATCCCTGGGAGGTGGGGGGCCCGCGAGGCACAGCCCTCTTATCCCTCCAGGGACCTTTGGGCCAGTGCAGGTCCCTCCCTGCCAGTAGACCCCCCCTCACAGCCCGCCATCCTCGTGGCCCTGCTGGCAGACCCCTTACTTACTGATGCCAAGGGTCCATCAGAGGAGAGTCTGATGGTCTGAGACAGCCCCATTTACAGTCCCACCCGATCAGCGCCTGAACCAGACCCCCACAAGGGTGTCGGCAGATGGGTTCCTTCTGGAAGCTGCTGGGAGAACCTGGCGCGGCTGCCCACATTCCTGGACCCGGCCCCTCCTCGTCACTCACCCTGCTCTCCTGCGTGGAAGGGACCAAGGGGTCCCACGGGCTACCCACTCTGCAGGGCAATCTCTCCCTCTCGTGGCCTTTACCCCATGGGGTGCCACGGAGTAAAACGGATGTCCGTGGACCCTGGCCTGGCCACCAGCCTAGCCCCCAAGGGTACCCAGACGGCCTGGGGCCGGCTGCCCCTGAACCAGACCCCGTCCCCGGAAGCCTGCCTATCCCCCTCCACTAGAGCCTGACCCCCAGCAGGAGGCCAGCCCTGGAGTCCCTGGCCCTCCTCTGGCGACAGTCCACATTGCTCCCTCGGGCCCCCACCACCAGCCGTGAGGATAGCCTCATCCTGGGTGCTCGCCGAATTGCTGCCCGAGCCAATTGGCGCTGACAATCTAGGCTTGCTGTGCCAGGTTTGTGAACGCAGGCCGGCTTCCCCAGAACCCTTGGTTAGGGCATCCAGGATCACTCACTCACTCACTCGCTCGCTCGGGTATGGCCTGTGGGTGAGCAGTCCCTGCCCTGCCCTCGGTGGCAGGGTCTGGAGCCAGCACTTCCTGGTCTCCTGTCCAGATTTCGGCCTGAGCAAGGAGGCCGTGGACCATGACAGGCGGGCCTACTCCTTCTGCGGGACCATCGAGTACATGGCGCCGGAGGTGGTGAACCGGCGTGGCCACACACAGAGCGCCGACTGGTGGTCCTTCGGCGTGCTCATGGTAAGTGGGGAGTCCCCCGTCCTGGGGTCCCCTCTCATTGTGGGATACCCCTCTCTGTGACTGTGGCCCCCACACCCAGGGGCTGGGCCCCAAGACCCTGGAGAGCCTGGAAGAAAGGACATGTAATAGGAGTCCGGCCAGCACCGTCTCTACCTGGGGCGCAGCACGGGTCCTGCCTCCCTGTGCTGCTGTTTATCCAGGCTGAATAGAGAAACAAATCCAGAGACACCATGTGTGTGTGTCAGAGAGCTTTATGTCGAAGAGTATATTGAGAAAACATCCAAGCCCAGGGCAGATCGAGTCCATAAGTCCCATATTAGTCCATATGTCCAATACAAGTCCATAAATCTCTCTTTAGACTCACGCAGCACATGCAATGATGCCGAATGCAGGAAGATCACAGGCCTGTGGGTGGAAAGTCCCGTGGATCCAGTGGCGGTGGAAGCATCTCCAGGGCTCTGGCTGCCATCAGCGTGGCTCCATGTGGCTCGTCCACAGGAAGACCGAGCAGAGAGAGTGTGTGTCCTGCCTCCAGGGAGGAAGAAGTTCCAGAATCCCCATGAGAAGGCCACGCCCACAAGGAGGGATCGCTCAGGCTGTGAGCTGATGGACAGGCTAGACTCCACCCCTTCATTCTTTTATCAAGTTAACCTGAACTCAAGTGTAGTTTCCACAGCCACAGACCTGTCACGGCAGCAAAGCCCAGTCGCTGCCATCCCTGTGCGCCCAGCGCTTCTGGCCCACAGGACCCCCGAGTCCCAGGAAGATCCGCCTACATTTCCAGGGGAGCAGACGGCCTGGGCTTTTCGCCCACAGAGCTGCTGGTGGGTTTGAGCCGCCAGCCTGTCGGTGAGCAGGGAGTACTTACACCAGGTGCCAGTGGAGTGCCTTGATCCAGCCCGACGAGGGAGGACCGTTTCCGTCTCCTAGGATGCTCATGGAAGCTAGACTCTGAAAAAGGAAGCCCGAAGGGGAGCCACAGATGCATTTGGACCGTGAGGCTGGGGAAGAGCACAGAGTCCCAAAAGACCAAACACACCTGTCTTGAAGAAGTGCAACCAGAGTGGCCCCGGGAGGCCAGGATGGGGGAGACTCGGTCTCCCGTGATTCAGACATGTTGTCAGGAGAGGCCAGTCCCTGGAGAAGGCCCTCACGCTTGGTCAAGTGCAGGGGCGGCGGAAAAGAGGAAGACCCTCGGCGAGATGGACGGACTCAGCGGCTGCAGCTCTGGGCTCAGGCACAGGGACCGTGGCGCGGCCGGCCCAGGGCCAGACAGTGTTCTGCTCTGTCCACCGGGTCGCTCGGAGTCGGAACCGACTCAATGACACCCAACACCAGCGTTCGTGGGAACATGGAATCAAAGATTCTGGAATGTTCCAGGGGCCTTTGGAAGTCTCTTCATACACCCATTTCCTCAGCCCTGCCATTTCTGTCCTGGTTACCTGCTGTATGGATGACGCCCGGTCTTGGGAGAACCTCTTGCCCACGTGCATGTATTCCAGTAGCACCCCTAGGCCTCCAGCGATAGACCCGGCCCCTCGCTCAGGGACGCCCCCCAGCAGAGAGGGTTTCCGACACGCAGGGAGAAGTCAGCACGTCAAACCGAGTGTTACAGAGAAAGCATAGGAAGGAGAGGGCGCCAGGCGCTGTGGCTGCGGGGTGGTGGGCATGGCACTCCCTAGGTGGTGGCATGGCACTCCCTGGGTGCTTGTGCCTGTGCGCTGCTCACTGGCTTCCGTGATGCAGAGGAAACACACAGGACAGGCTTTACAGGAACACCCAGGGCATCCCACGTCTCAGCAGGTCACAGAGCACCAGCACGTAGGCTCCAGCTGGAGCCTCAGCCGGCATGGGAGATGCCGGCACACGCCAGTCAGATCTGGGTCCCCTGAGGCCTGGTATCCCTGCCTCCCGTTCCCCCAGAAGCCAAGCTGCTGTGCCGGCCGGGGCCATGGGCTCCAGAGCGCAGATGCAGCGTGAGGCTCGGGCAGAATGGGCCCCCTGCTCCCTCTGCTCTGCGCCCCGGGGTCCTGGCCAGCATCCAGGAGTGGCAGGTGATGGTGGCCCCCAGAGTTTTGGAGGTTGCTGGCGTCCCTCTCAATCAGATAAGTGGAGTCCTGCCCCCATGAGGGTGTTGGTGCAGGACCTCCTGCACACGTGGGCTGATGTCACTGCCCCTCCTGGCAGCTGTGGAGCCAGGAAGGATGGGCCCCAGTGCATGGAGATGCCCCCTGGCTCTGTCCCCCTGACCCTGGCACCTATCAGAGGACTATTACCCTTCTGTGCTTGACTCCTTAGGAGCTCTCGTCTGTGTCAGCTCCCAGCCGGGCAGGGGGCTTATCAGCGCCTGCCTTAGCCAGTCAGTTTGGGTGTGGGGTCACCTAAGCGTCACACGAGCCCCGGAGGCTCATGTCCCCATGTCCTTTTGCTCGGCAGTTCGAGATGCTGACCGGCGCCCTGCCGTTCCAGGGGAAGGACCGGAAGGAGACCATGGCTCTTATCCTCAAGTGAGTCCTTGTGCCCGCGGACGGCCCCACCCTCGCTAGGCCCCAAATCCATCGACAAAGAGGAAATGTGTCTTGCAAAGTGCCAACCGACACCTCCGGGGGGTTGCACCATCACAGCCAGCAGTATTTGTTCTGTGGATGACCTCAGTCCTGTGAGCATTGACGGAGAACAAGATCATTCTGGAAAAATGGGTCCTGTCCCAAGAGACGGGGCCAGGACTTCTCGTAGTGTGGCCGCAGGATGGCAGCAGGGCACTGAGAACCTCCCGGAGCTGCAATGTTCTCTGAGCCCCAAATCGGTGACATCTCCATCACAGATTGCCAGAGGACAACCAGAATGGCAGGAGGGATGAGGGCACACTGCCTGGCATGAGCGGGAGGAGACTGTTGGGGTGCCCAGGAGCTGTAGGCTTTTGTGTGATGCTCTCCTGGTTAGAAAAGAGCCTTCCCTCCAGAAAGCTGTGTGGGCAACGGAGACAGGATTCCGATGGTGGGTTTTCAAAGAACTCGCAAACAGCTCTTGGCTTAAATGTCTCAATGCAGTCAATGCCAACCGCTGGAACCTGCGTCAGGGAAAGGGTGTTAGTGTCCTGGGTCACTGAGAGTTAACAGGGCCCTGCTGGGGTGGGGACGTTGGGCGGGACACCATATTCTGACTCTGCTTCTGTGTTCCAGAGCCAAGCTAGGCATGCCTCAGTTCCTCAGCGCCGAGGCTCAGAACCTGCTGAGAGCCCTCTTCAAACGGAACCCCGCCAACCGACTAGGTGAGCCCAAGCCCACGCCCACTTGCCTGATGGGTGAGCCTTAGTCCATGCCCATTCGCCAGCCAGGTGAACCCTAAGTCCACAGACACTCGCCAGTCAGGTGAACCCTAAGTCCACAGACACTCGCCAGTCAGGTGAACCCGAGCCCATGCCCTCTTGCCGGCCAGGTGAGCCCTGAGCCCATGGCCACTTGGGTGCCATTGACACGGCTGCTGGGGGCCCTGTCCAGCACAAGAAGCCGTGCCCCTCCTGAGCCCTCGCCCTGGAATCTCAGCTGTGGTTCTGGGTTGGTCCATCTCAGGGAGAGTGGCCCCGGCCTTTCTGACCCTCTGCTCTTTCTGGGACTGGGCTTCCCGGAAGGGCTCAGTCTCTTCTAGGGATGAGGCATCAGGCTTCTCGCTCAGTCGTCCCCGTCCCCCCCCCCCCCAGCTCCATGCGGGCTTTCTTATCACTCACCATGTGTCAGCGGAGCCTGGGGTCTGTCACAGGGAGGAGACCCCATAGCATGCTGTTGGACACCCAGGACACAGGTCTATGTAGACTGGTGTCGGGCTGCCTGCCACAAAGCCTGTGGTTCAAACCCACCAGCCACTCCTTGGGGGCAACAGGAGGCTGCCTGCCTCCGTGAAGACTCACAGACACAGGAGTGGTCCTGCTTGACCTGTAGGATCACCCCGAATCAGAACCAACATGGTGGCCATGGTGTGGGTTTGGGTGTCCATGTGGAGGGCTTCTGACAAGTCACACCGCGTGTGGTGGAAGGATGACTTTGTCCCGTCTGTACTCAAGTCATTGGAAAATTCCCATCACCGTGTCCAGAGAACACACCCCTGACCCAGGGCACCCCACCCCAGGGGGCTCCTGGCTGTCCATCCGACTGAGTGCAGGCCCGCTGGAGCTACTGGGGTGGAAACGGGGTCAGAATCAGGGATCGCTCGCAGAGGTGGGCTGAGCTTTGCCTGGGGCGGAGCAGTGAAGGCTCCCAGCTCTCCCTGTGTGGCCTCTGTGCCCCTCCCTTGGGACCAGAACACCACGCCGACTAGGGGCCTTTCAAAGACAGGGTTCCATTCTCAATTCCTTCCACTTCTCCATGAGACCCCCGTGCAGGAGTAAGGAGCCCCGCTGGGTGCCATGAAGGCTGCGTGTTGGGCTGCTAACCGCATAGCCAGCAGTTTGAAACCACAAGCTGCCCCTCGGGAGGAAGAGGGGGCTTTCTACGCCCATAGAGAGTGGCCATCCCAGCAGCCCTGCCCTGTCAGGCAGCTGTCCGTAAGAACAGCCTTGGTAGCAGTGAGTTTGGGACTTGGGCTTGATGGAGCCTTAGGACCCTCCATCCCCTCCTCTGACCTCACCCTGACTGATTGCATCCGCAACACCCGCACCCGGAATTGTGTGTCAACATGTCTTCTGGGGGATGCATTCTGCCCTTGGCCAGGCCATCCAGACAGGTGACCAAGGAGGACGGAGAGTCCGGCCTTCCCTGCTCCTGTGGGCAAACCTGCCTGAGAGAAATCAAAGGAAGAGCCGGAGCCCCCAGGCCACAGGTGCGGAGCGAGGCCTACCGGAGCTCTTCTGGGGAGAGAGATTAAGGAGTAGCGATGTGTGGACAGCCGCCTCCTGTGGGAGGTGTTGGGAGACAGGTCAGAGTGGGGGCAGGCAGTCCACTTCTCCAGGAGTGGAGAGGAGATGCTTCACCCCGTCAGAGGTGCTGTCTTGGCCACCACCTCAGCTCCTTTGTAACGTGACAAGGCCCCAAGGGTGGCAGCTGGAGGCTCTGGACCCCCGGAGGCTGCACACAGTCGCTGTGCAACGTGGAGTGCGCTCGTGGAAGAGTGTGCACACGAACAGAGGGTGCTCTCATTGCCAGTTGGCACAGGGCATCACCGGGAAGACTTCTGCTCGGCCCGGGAACAGGGTACTCCGTGCCGGGAGTGGCAGGTGGGACGGAGGGGCTCCGAGGCACAGGAACCACCCCGACGAAGTCACCGGCGCTGAGGAGCGTAGCAGGGTCCGGGACAGGCTACAGGCACCCCGTGTGGCCATCACCTCGGGGACGTGGGATGCTGGAGGTGCAGCGGGAGAGATGACAGTCCTGCAAGGTGTCTACATGGTCCTGAACTAGAGCTGGCCCGTCTGGGCCCAGCAGTGCGCAAACAGGTGGAGGGAGCGGGTGTGTGTTGGGATGGGGTCTCAGAGGGCCACCTGCCCATGCAGGCAGCAGCCACCTCTCTGGCATGATGACAGAGCCCCGAGACAAATGCTCCTCAACTCCTGAGATTTCCGCTAACAGCCTCCCCATGGGACACACACTCAACTGGGAGAGGTGACGAGCAGGTGCACTAGCAAAAGTCAGACGGGAACACCAGATAGGAGAAAAGAAATCCCCTCACCCACCCCAGGCCCCTGAAGAACATGGAGACACGGGTGGAGAGAGGAGCTGCCAAGCCCTTGTTCTACGTGGACCAGCGACCAGCATCCGTGGAAACCACAGTCAGGAACCCAGACCATGTACGGACTGGGCACACGTGCTGCACAGACACCTCTGAAATCCTGAAAAGCCATGGCACGTTGGGGGCAAAGGGGAACACCAAATCAGAGTCTTTCCGATTAGGTGGGAGTCCGACGTCGAATAAGACAGACCCGAGAAGAATCGCTGCGGTTGAATCCATGGTGCTGGCGAAGATTACCGACGGAACCATGGACAAACCGATCGTCTTGGACAAAGCACAGCCAGGACGCTCCTTAGAATGAGATGCCTGACCTCACATGCTCTGGACCTATCTCAGGAGAGACCTGTCCCTGGAGAAGGACATCCTACTCAGTAAGGTAGAGGGGTGGTGAGAGAGGAAGGCCCTCCAGGACAGACAGAGTGACCACAACCGTGGGCTTGGGCACAAGACCGATGGGTGGTATTTTGTTCTGTTGCCGGAGGATGACTGAGAGTCAGATGGACATCAGGACAGTATCTGCCAGCCGCCTGGTAGACAGCGGGTGAGGTTGGGCTGCTGGCTAAGGGCAACGTCAGCAGTTCAAATCCAGCAGCCGCTCCACAGAAAGAAGATGAGGTTGTCTGCTCCAGTCAAGCCTTACAGACATGGGAACCATAGGGGTCCACTCTGCTCTGTCCCGTAGGGTCACCGAGCCAGGACGGCCTGGATGTCAGTCGTTTATTCAGTGCATGGCGGATCCCTGGTGGTGACGGGGGATCAGCACTGGGCAGCTCACACCCGCCAGCCACTCTGTGGGAGAAAGAAGAGGTTGTGTGCACCAGTCAAGGTTCTCAGACCCAGAGCCCCCGAGGGCAGCTCCCACCGTGCTGTGGGGCCGCCAAGGGGGCAGTGGGTGTGGTTTCAGGTTTCCCGGTCTCGGGCTGGCTGTGCTGGCTTAGGAAAGGCAGGGGGGGTCCTGGTAAACCTAGGTCCCCCATCACTAGAGGCGGAATCCGGTGACGCCAAGAGCCCCCTTCCTCGTCGCAAGTTCTGCTCTGCCTGTTCTCCAGGAGTCCGGCATCACAGTGATGCCGGGGGTCTGTGAGTGAGGGGCGTGGGCGTGCCGGTGGACATAAAGAGCCTGCTACCACCAAGGAACCCCACCCACCCACTCTATAACTGTAGGGCCAGGGCTTGGAGGAGACAGTCTCTGTCCGACTAAGGGGCTGCCGGGCCTCTGTGCACCCTGGGAGGAGAGCGAGGTTCTGGGAAGAGGTGGGGAGGTGGGAGGTCCCTCGGGCAGAGCATCTCCACCTCCAGAGGCTGGTCCGGAGCACAGAGTGTGAGTAGCGTGGGCTCAGGCGGGGCTGCCTGTGGAGCAGGCTGACCTGTCCTCCCAGGTACGTCTGAGAGACAGTTGGAGAATGCACCTGGACCATGCTGGGCTGTATGCCTCCGATTGAAGGTGGCTGTAGAGCAGAACAAGGTGGGGGACGGCAAAGGGCAACCCCAGGCTCCCCAAAGGGCCCAGGGTAGTCCACTCTGGTGCGAGTACTAGGACGTGGCGGCCCGTTCATACCAGGTGCCTAATGAGCGTTGACAATGACCTGGGTGGTGTGGGCCTGGCGAGCACATGCAAACACACCAAGTCTTTCCTTAGACCCTCTGCCCCCAGCAGGCTGCACGGCTGGACAACTAGTCAGGCAGACAGGGACCTTGCACCCTGTGTCCACCTGACAGCTGTCCCTGCAGCCAGGCCTCCCTGTGGCTCCTTTCATGTGTGACAGCAAAGTCCAGGGTGTGGGGGTGGGGCTGAGCATGCTCCTGACACTCCCACTTCACACATGAGAGGGGTCCTGTCTGTCTGAGCTGCGTGGACCCCTTACCTCACATACAGGAAGTCACCCCAGCCAGCCCAGCCCGTAGTCTGACCCTCTTCCCTTGGCAGATAGCTGCTGCGCGGTGGGTCACCCGGAGCCTCAGGATCCTGGCCCTCTGGCCTCCCTGTGGCCGACTGTCTCTACCTCCTTCTCAGGCCTGGAGGGGGATGGGGTGCATCAGGACCGCTCCCATTCAGCGGCCGGCCGGCCGGGGCCTGGTTCTAACCATCCTCTTCTGCCTGTCAGGGGCTGGCCTGGATGGGGTCGAGGAGATAAAGCGCCATCCCTTCTTCGTGACCACAGACTGGAATGTAAGCCCCCCACCTAGGGGGGAAGCGGACCCTGCAGGGTCTTTGTCCAGGGGAGGCCCTTGTGGCCTGCGGGCCAGGACTGGCTACCACGGCTCTGGGGGCCTGGGAGGGACGGACTGCCTGCAGAAGCCCACCACTGACCTGTCCACCCTGTCTGCCAGGTTAGCCTTCAAACCCCACCTTTCCTTTGATGCTATTGATCCTGCAAGCCTGACCTCATCCCCAGGGCAGCCAGGACCCCACCCCTAGGGCATCCACCAAGTGTGCCCAGTTGCTGTGGGTGTGCCCCTTTGCTCAACTGTCCCCCACAGCCTGCCCTGTGCAGGCATGTCCTTGGAGCCCGGGCAGCACCAGGACAGAGCAGAGCCCCCACTGCTCCCCCTGAAGTCTGGTGGCAGGTCCCAGGTAGCCGGTCCCCTGGGCCTGAGCTGGGTCCCCACAGCCTCAGCACACAGACTCAGGGAGTGGAGGTTGAGAAGCTGGTCTGCCCTGTGCTTCCCCAGAGCCCACACCTCAGATTAGCCGGGGGGGTGGGGGGGTGTAGGGGCAGATGTGGGAGGGAGGAGGTACCCAAACCAGTGCCCCGCCTCATCGCCGTCATCATACCATCCTGGGGGCGTTCTACAGGATGTTAAGAACGAGGGGTGGTTGCCCTGTGAGGGTTTCCTGGAAGACACATGTTGTAGCTGAATATCATCGGCATACCATCCCCCACCCGATTCCCACTGGCCGGTCCCCACTGTGCCAGTGCCAGGTGCCTGGGCATGGAAGCTGAGCCTGGGTCAGGAGGTGGCCCGGCCGCCACAGCCTGAGCCTCTGCCCTCCCCTAGAAGCTGTACAGGAAGGAGATCAAGCCTCCCTTCAAGCCAGCAGTGGGCAGACCCGAGGACACCTTCCACTTCGACCCCGAGTTCACATCCAGGACCCCAACAGGTCTGTGCCCGCGAATGCGTCCCCCCTGGGAGCCCCGGGGTGACACACTGGTGAAGTGTGGACCTTGAACGAGGAGGCCGGCGGTTTGGCCCTTCCTGCCCACCCCCCCACCCCCTAAAGAAGCGGCAGGTGGCCGCTCTGCCTTGAACTGGAGATTCACCGCGGGGCTTCCAGTTTCGTGTGGTGTGCACAGGCACCCTGGTGGTGTAGGGGGGTGAGCATGAAAGTCTGTGGTTCAAACCTGCCCGGTGCCAGAAAGCCTTCATGACCTGCTCCCAAGAGAGGGCAGCTCCATGGAGTCCTGGCCGGTCACCGTGAGTCGCATCGACTCAACACAGAGTAGGCTTTGTGGGGCCTAGTGGGTTATGCACTGAGCTGCAAATCCCAAGGTCGGCAGTTTGAACCCACCAGCTGCTCTCCAGGGGAAAGACGAGGCTGCCTGCTCCTGCCACAACTGGTAGTCTCAGAAGCCCGCAGGGGCTGCAGGGTCACTGAGCCAGCATCGACCGATGGCAGTGTGGTTCTGAGTCTCAGAGGCGGTGAGCGAGGCTTACAGGCAGAACCCTCGCCTCCCACAGGGGAGACCCAGGCTCAGGCCCTGGCCATGCCCCTCGTCCTCCGCCACGCCTGCTTTTGCTGCAGGCTAGTAGTACGTGACTCCCGGCAGAGCTTCCTGAGACAGACCAGGAAGAAGGGCCTGGCCACCACCTTCCGACAGCTAGTCACTGCCCACCTGTGGGCCACCGAGGTCCAGGGATGGCGCAGACTGGGCAGTGTCAGGTGTCCTCGTGCAGGGGTCCTCATGAGGTTGACTGCCCAACTCCTGCCCCTCAGGGTCCTGCTCTGGGCTGGCCAAGGCAGTGCCCCTGGCGGGAGAAGACACGAGGTGCAGGCCTGCCTATAAGGACAGGAAATGGCGCTAGGGCTTCTGGGTGTTTACTGGACCCAGACAGCACTTCCTCCTGTGGGGCCTGCGGGTCTGTCTGTGGCACGTAGGTCAGTCTGCTGTGTATGTCTGTCTGGTGAGTGGGTCTGTCTGTGGGGTGTTGGTCTGTCTGTGGGGTGTGGGTCTGTCTGCTGTGTGCCTCTGTCTGTGCTATGTGCGTTTGTCTGTGGTATGTGGGTCTGCCTGTGGTATGTGGGTCTGTCTGTGGTACGTGAGTCGGTCTGTACTGTGTGGGTCTGTACTCTGTGGGTCTGTGCTGTGTGGTTCAGTCTGTGGTACGTGGGTCAGTCTGTGGTACGTGGGTCTGTGCTGTGTGGGTCAGTCTGGGGTACATGGGTCAGTCTGTGGTATATAGGTCAGTCTGTGG
>NW_022107431.1:2523676-2553065 GCF_000313985.2 Echinops telfairi
GCACTCACTCCCCCATGTCTGGGCAGACTCCCCGGGCACACTCACTCCCCCATGTCTGGGCAGACTCCCCGGGCACACTCACTCACACACACTCCCCCATGTCTGGGCAGACTCCCCGGGAGCACTCACTCCCCCATGTCTGGACAGACTCCCCAGGTGCACTCACTCCCCATGTCTGCGCAGACTCACCGGGCGCACCCCCCAGTGCCAGCGCACACCACCTATTCCGAGGATTCAGTTTTGTGGCATCGAGCCTGGTCCAGGAGCCCTCGCAGCAGGATGTCCACAAGGCCACCGTCCACCCCATTGTCCAGGTAACGCCAGAGCCCAGGGCCCACCTAGTGACAGGCCATGCCGACGCCTTAGGCTGCATCCTGCACTGGGGACCCGAGTTGGCACCAGACGCCCCATGCCCGTGTGTCACTCAAGCCCCCCCACCCACCCCCCACCCCCGCACAGTCCCCTGAGAGAAAAGGAGACCAGGCCCTAAGAAGTGGCTGGGGGTGGGGCAGTGACTGAAGCCCCAGGTCAAACATGGTCGCCCCATGTGAAGCCTGGCCACACCCTGGGGCAGCAGAGATCCCTTGTGGGTGCTGGCCGTTGTGAGGCGTGAGCACTCTGGGGTGGGGGGTGGCACGGGAGGCTGGAGACACACTTCTCCAGGGCTCTTCCCTTGGGGCAGGTCTGCACCACCCTGTCGGGTAGCGGTGAGTCAAAACGGGCTCCACAGCAGTGAGCTTGGTTCCGTGTGGGGTCCACCTCATAGCCCTGGGGCTGCGTCCGTTAGAAAGGCCAGCTGTTGACCGCAGTTCAAACCCCCAGCCGCTCTTAGGCAGAGGAGGGCTGGCCATCTGCTTCCAGAGGGCTGTCAGCCTGGGAAACGCTGGGGGCCCGTGAGTCAGAGTGGGCACCTAGGCAGTGCGTGGGGCTTAATTTTCCACCTTGTCCATCCGTGTAGCTGAAATTCAGAGTCGTCTTTAAAGGCAGAGAATTCCCGTTCCCATTTGTGCAGGAACCGAGTCAGCCACGCTGGTGGCCACAGACTCCCCAGGTAGTTCTAGCCCCCCTGTCCTTGGAGAGAGAGGCGGGTGTCCCCAAGTGAGGGAAGGCCCGCTCCCCGTCCCTGCCGGTTCTCGGCAGCCTGGCTGCTAACGGGCCCTTCTCTCGGCCGCCTCTCAGCAGCTGCACGGGAACAACGTCCACTTCACCGACGGCTACGAGATCAAGGAGGACATCGGGGTGGGCTCCTACTCCGTGTGCAAGCGCTGTGTGCACAAGGCCACCAGCGCAGAGTATGCCGTGAAGGTGAGGACGCTGGGCCAGGGCGGCTGGGGTCCCACGCAGCCCTCACAGCCGCTGTGCTGACTCCCCGGGTGGGTGTCGGCCTCTCCCACCGGGCAACACCATACCCTGGCCACTGCCTATCAGCTGGAGTTGCTATCAGGTCACCTGGAGAAATGAATGCATTTGCGAATCGTAAATGTGGTCACGCGTGGCCCCCTGTGCCCGCCCTAGCTAGCACCCAGAGTGAGGGAAACGGGGCAAGTCAGGCCTGGCATGGTGGGGAGGAGGAGGGAAGGAGGAGACAGGTGGGGCGGGGGAGAAGGGAAAGAGTGTCCCAGGAAGAATTGCAGGGGTGCTTCCTTTCTCCTCCTCTCCCCAGGGGCAAAAGCTCCCCCCAACCCCCAGGTACCCAGGAAGCCAGTGGGGGCTGTGCCGAGTTCTGCTCTGGCTCCCACAGCATCTATGTTGTGCACGTGCCTCGTGTGTGTGATTGTGCTACTTGTCCCTGTGGGGCTGGCTTCCCCTGTCCCGTCAGCCCATCTGGTGGCCAGGGGCCCACGGTGGTCACCCACTGGGCTACTAACCACAAGGGTGACAGTTCGAAACAACCAGCCGCCCCAAGGGAGATAGGTGAGGCTTTCTGCTCCCGTGAAGAGTCATTGTCCGGGCAACCTGTAGTGGCCATTCTACACTGCCCCACAGGGTCACTGTGCGGTCAGGACTGGTTCAGGGAGCTGTTTGTTTTTGTGATCTGGCGGCCGGCTGCAGTCCTTAGGACAGGCTCTGTGGGCCAGCAGGGGCCAGGGGGTGAGGCAGATGGGGGACCGAGGTCTACAGCCAGGCAGCCCTTCCAGAGAACAGCTGTGAGTCTAACCAGTCACCGCCTGGTGTCTTAGAAACGATCCCCCACTGACAAAGGCCAGCAGCGTCTCTCTGCCCAAATGTCCCCACACCCAGTTCCCGCAGGACACTGTCTGCATTCAGCATTCCCACGTGGCTCCTCTGTGTCGTGTCGTGAGGAGCCTTCCGAGGGAGGCCGCTCCCATCGCTCAGGGAGAAGCGGGGTGGGGGAAGAAGAGGGGGGGCCAAGCTCAGCAGGGGGTCACTGCAGGGCACTCCCTTCCTCTGCAGCGAGGAAGGCTGCAGGTCACCTTGTGTGTGACCTGCAGGATGCTTGAGCCCAGGCAGGGCCCAGGGTCCCCGCCCGATGAGGGTCTTGGCCCAGTGGGCTCTGCGTGCCCCCTGTCACAAAGCCGTTCCATGGGCGTGTTTCAGCTGAGCCTCGGAACAGGGACCACAAGGGCAGTCCCCGTGTCTGGGTTACTCTCAGAGAGGAAAGAGAATTTTCTAGCCGAGAGGCCACTGTTTGGGACAGTCCTACTCAGTCCCCACCCGCTCCAACACACGGGCATCTCTGGAGCCTGCCCCGGTTCCAGCATTCTCAGAGGGACACTTTCAGGGAAACCTGCCTGGGGCTTTTTGTGGGGCACCTTGTGGGTGTGCTGGTGCCCCTCTGCTGAGGGAGGGGCTGTTTTGTTTGGTGTTTAGGTGGACCCCACTTCCACAGATGTCCTGCTGGGGGTCCCTCCTACACCTCAGTCACCCAAGTTCTTTCCGAAGTGCAGCATCGGGATCAGGGGAAGGCTCGTTAACAGCCTGGGAAGGGCAGACAACACCCCCTTGCTTGCAGAAAGTGGGGGGGCTTGCAGCGCTTGCTGGCGGGGACCAAGGGTTGCAGTCTTCGGAGTGACCCAAGCGCACCTCCTCACAATGGACCAATAGGTGACATCAGGATAAATGGGGGACAGGTTGAAGTTGTCCAGGAGTTTGTCTTTCTGGGATCCACTAACGTTCATGGGATTACCAGCCAAGAAACCAAAAGATGAGTTGTGTTAGGTAAATCTGCTGCACAAGACCTGTTTAGAGGGTTGAAAATGAGGATGTCACTTTGAGGACTAAGGCGGGCCTGACCCAGACGATGGCATTTTCAGTGGCCTCAAATGCACGTGAAAGTTGGGCACTGAATAAGGAAGACCGAAGACGAATGGGCACACGTGAGTCGCGGTGCTGGCGAAGAAGACTGAAAGTCCCGTGGACTGCCGAAAGAAGAAACAGGCCTTTCTTGGAAGATGTGCATCCAGAGGGTGTGTCCCTCCTGTCCCAGAGGTTCATGGAAGAGCTGCGTGGGCACAGGTGGGCACTCCCTGAGCCAGGTGACACCATCAGAGAATCGCCAAGAACCGGAGAGCGCTGACGAAATAACTCGGCGTGGCCAAGTCCTGATCCGAGTTCTACTTCCAGAACTGTGAGAAAATCAACGTCTGTTCCTCAAAGCCACCCCCTTGCGGTGTCCCTGTGTCTGTAGCCCCAGGAGACAGAGTCCACGTGGTCTGCTGTGTGGCCGCAATATGCAGTTCGATGCTCTGAAGTCACGGGAGATGTTGAGCCTGGTCAGCTGGGCCTGCATCTCCCCTGGCAGAAGTTGTTTCAGAGCTGCCTCCCAGAAAACCCTCTGGAATCCAGCAGGGGCCCAGAAGGACTCCTCCCTCGACTCAGGAGAATCCTGAACTGAGCACAGATCAAGGTGCCCATGTCTCTAGTCCCTGTATCCTGGAAAGGATGCCAAGCCGCCAAGGAAGAAACAGGATCCTCCCAACGGCCTTCATCATCCGTGTGGTGCCAAATGCCCCTGTTGTGGCGCCTGCCCTCCCAGCCACTCCGGACTGCACTGTCTGCACAATCAGGCCTCACTCCGTCCCCTGCGTCCTGCCATCCGGGGACTCCCATGCCAGCTCCCTAGCAACGTTGACTTTCAGAACTGAATCACCGGTCTTTCTTCCCAGTCAGCCTCAGTCCCAAAGCCCCGCTGAAGCCTGCTCGCCTTGGAAGACCCTGCTGGTCGTTGGATTCCCACGACCGATCTCTGGGCAACCCAGCCACCCACGAGCTCCCACAGCAGACACGTGGATGGATGATGGGAGCCTGCTCCCAGAGGGATCTTATGTTGGACAGGGTTCTCTAGAGAAACAAAACCAGGACTCTAATGATTTTATATATATTTACATAGACAGATATTACATAAAAATTAAACAGTCACTCTATAAAGCAGTACAAATGGCTCAGTGCAACTCACTCCCGTGAGACAGCTGTGACACACTGGCAGTCCTTCACGTCTTGAGGGCCACCGGGGAGTCCTCTGTGGAGCAGTTCGGGCTATCCGGGCACAGGCAGCAACTAGCAGGGCAGGGTCACCAACAGTCAACCAGGTGACAGGGTCTGACAGTCCCCAGCTCAAGTGATGTCTACACCAGCAGTGTGGTGAAGCAGGTCTTGAAGGAACCTCAAACTGCAGCAACACAGTCCACAGGTTAGGAGCCCCACAGGTAGTATAGCTTGCAAATTGAGACACAGAACAAGCTAAGGCAGCTGCACACTGGTCCGATCATCAAAGAGCGAGAGACAAGAAAGGCGAGGCTCCCTGAGCCATTTATCTCTCCGCCCTTCAGTCAATCCCACATGGGTTCATTGACCAGGTTGGCACAAACCCACCCATCACAGATATGTTCTGCACGGTCAAAGCCATGTCTGCAGGCCCTGGGGGAGAAGTCTAGCCTTGTCCTGATGCTTTACGGGCCAGAACCACCTTTGCTCTTATAGAACCCTCTGGAACAGTCAGGAGCCCTGGTGGCGGGCTTAAGGTCAGCTGTTCAAACCCACCAGCCTTTTCGAGGGACGAGGATAAGGTCTTCCGCTCCCGTAAACAGGTTGACGTGGCCGTGAGCAATGGGACCCGTCACCACAGAGCCTCATTCTCAACGACAGCTGCCACAGCAAGCCACTAATTAACTGGTGGGAAGTGACTCTCGGAACCGTGCCTGGAGCAGACCAAGTGCCACAGGCAGCGGATCCAAGGCCTGGAGCAGACTGTGCTGGGCGGGGGTGGGGGATCACCCTGACTTGTGGCAGGGGGTCCCCAGGAGACTTCTCAAATCCAATCTGTCATTTTCTGGTTCCGGCAGGCACGAGGCGCTTGGAAGGCAGGGCCCGCTGTTCGTGAAGTTGGGGTGTTGGTTGGTGTCGGGACCCTGGCTAGTGAAGTGGGTCCCTGACGTCTCTGGTCCATTCCCCCCCACCCCACCCCCCACCCGGAGTAACCACCCGTGCCGCGTGCAGCTACAGGAAGGCATAGCTGAGGCCTTCGGAGCCAGGGGTGGGGGTGTGGGAGCTACCTTGTTCACCCAAGCCTTGTGGTGTGTAGCACAGCGAAGGGTGACTCCGCTCGGCAGGGGGTGACGTGTCCTGGAAAAGGCACAACCAGAAAGGCCCCTGAGCGGCCTGCATCCTGCCAACCTTTGCTCCTGCGGTCAGTCTCCTAGCGTGGACCCTCTGCCTCCATCGGATTCGCCCCTGACCCGGTACCACCACCACCCTGAGCTCCCTCACACAGCCACCCCTGCAACATCTCCGACTGCAAAGTCGCATGCCCATTAGGACCCAGTCCTCCACGCATGCTGGGTGGACGCATGCCGCCTGGGCCACGCCATCCCTGATCTGGCCAGCAGGTGGCAGCAGCATGACGCGGTGTTTTCACCCACGGGGCCCCTCCAGAGCCTCTTGGGCAGCTAACTACAAAGTCAGGAGTTCAAAACCACCAGCCGCTCAGCGGGAGAAAGATGAGGCTTTCTGCGCCCCTAGAGCTTTACAGTCTCAGAAACCCACAGGGGCAGCTCTACGCCGTCCTGCAGGATCACTGTGAGTCGGAACCGCCTCGTGGAAGGGTGTTTGAGAGTCCGGCATCCATCGAGCTAACTTTTAGGGGAAACTGAGTGGTGTGGGGATGTTCTTTTAATTCCAAGCAGGACAGACTGGATTCCTGCTCTGTCTCTTGTTTCCTCCCTTGGATGAGGCTGGGTCCAGGCAGCTTTCATGGAGGCAGTCGACCTGGGCCAGGCAGGAGAGACTGCCCACTGCCCCTCTCACCACCGGCCCTGTGCCCCTTCCAGATCATTGACAAGAGTAAAAGGGACCCGTCGGAAGAGATTGAGATCCTCCTGAGGTACGGCCAGCACCCCAACATCATCACCCTCAAAGACGTAAGTGCCCGCCAGCCCCCCAACCCCTGCACACACTGACCCCCCCCAAACCGCACAGCCAGCACAGACAGGAACAGGGCTGGGAGAAGTGTGGCGTCTCCAGCCTCGGGCTCAGGCTGAGGGGCTTCTCCTTCCTGCCCGGCCACGACCCTGGGGATCAGGAGGGCCCCTCTGCTTGGGGAGGGGGGAGCCGAGGGGAGGGGCCAAGTCAGAGTTAGCAGGCCTGTTGTGAAGGGGATATGGCATTTACTTCAGGGGTCCCCAGAGACTCTCACACGTAAACACACGCAGCGAAATGCTGGCCTAATGACCACCAGGCCAGCGGTCGATGGTCAGTCCAACCTGCTCCCGGAGGGAATGACCTGGTGTTCTGCTCCCCTGAACATGACACCCTAAAAGGCTCTGTGGGTGGCTTTAGAATCCCGTTCTCGACACACTACAGCCATGTGTGCATGTACACAAATACATACACATACACACTTGTGAGCATGCACACGTGCACACAAACACACTTGTGCTGCGCACACACATGCACGCGCATACACACACACAGCCCCACCCACGATGCACCCTGGCCTACGAACCCCAAGGTCAGCTGTTCAGACCCACTGACTGCTCCTCGGGAGAAGGATGAGTTTCTGAGAAACAAACTATCTAGCACTGCTCTGGGTTGATGGGCTGGAATCACCTCGATTGACGGGGCGTGTGGGGCATGGCAGCAGCGGGAAGGGGAGAGGGGAGAGCATTGTGTTCATGTGTTGGGCTGCTAACTGCACCGTCTGCAGTTGAAATCCACCAGCCACTCCGTGGGAGAAAAACAAGCCTTTCTACTCCCATAAAGAGTTACCATCTCGGAAACCCACAGGGCCCTGTCCTACAAGGTTGCTGTGAGTCAGCATCGACTCCATGACAGTGAGGTTGGTTTGGATGAGTTCATCATGGGTCCCACCTTCCTGCCCACAGGTGTGGGGCAGCTTGCCCTGAGGGGCTGGAGCCTGTGTGCTAACTGGAGCCACGCCTCACACCCCCTGTGCATCAGGGTGTGGGGCACCACGTGGAGGGCTGGCATGCAGCCAGGTGCCCACACTGCCGCTTCTCCATCACACAGCTGTCCTGAGGGCACCCTGTCGGCTAGAACACATCAGAAAGGGTCAGACGTCCACACAGCGCCCCTCAGCCAGCAGGCCAGGGGCTGGACCTGAGTGCCAGCATGCAGAGTGCGGGTTCCTGGCAGGAAGCAGGGGTGTGGCTTGGGTCGCTGCAGCCCACAGGGCTGCCGCTGGCTGAAAGTGGCAGGGGACAGCGACTCTGCCCACTCCGCTGACCGGTGTCTTCCCCTGAACTGCCACCCCTGCAGGCGGCACCCGGCAGCACTGGGAGCCAGCGTCCTGTGGGAGGCCAGGGCGGTGTGTGTCTGAGTGTGCGTGCCCCCTGCCACCCCACCCCCAGGTGTATGACGATGGGAAGTACGTGTACCTGGTGATGGAGCTGATGCGGGGCGGCGAGCTCCTGGACCGGATCCTGCAGCTGCGGTGCTTCTCAGAGCGCGAGGCCAGCGACGTGCTGCACACCATCGCCAAGACCATGGACTACCTGCACTCCCAGGGGGTGCGTGCCACCGCCTTCCCGGGACTGGGGGTGGGGGTGGGCTGAAGAAATGACACTGTCTGGACCCAAAGCAATGATACGGAGCCCGGGTCCATCATGGGGTTGGGCTGCCCACCTCAAGGTCAGCTGTTCAAACCCACCGCCAGCCGCTCCGAGGGGGCAAGTCGGGCTGTCTGCTTCCTGAAGGTTGGCAGCCTCGGAAACCCGCAGGGCAGTTCTGCTCGTGCCGCAGGGCAGCTGAGAGTCAGAGTTGACATGATGGCAGTGGGGTTAGTTTTGTTTGTTTTTTAACCCATTTGCAGCAGGAAGCCCTTCAGGCTTGCTGGAGGGAGGTGTAGAATGCTCGTGACTTGCAGGTTTAAAAGCGGAGTCAGTCTCACTGCAGAGGATAGGCAGGTGGCAGTGATGCGGGAGCTGAGACCTAGACATCCGGGTCCCAGGTTCACAGTCGAAGCTCTTCACAGCTGACTCCTGACTCTGCGTTAGACCCGTTTCACGGGCAGGGACACTAAGGCATGGGGTCTTGGCTAAGGTTGCAGCCCTCGCAAGAGACAAATTCAGGGTCTGGACCCATCTGGTGGGGTTCCAACGCCCCTGCTCCTGGCCACAATCCACCCAGTAGCATCACCGCGCTGGCCGTGGTCTGGTCTAGGGGTGTCTTAGGGTGGTCCTCAGCCACGGGGACCCAGCTCTGGTCTGTGGCTTCTAATGGCTGGCCCATGGCTGGCTTCCACAAGGGAAGCAGAGAGAGCCCCACCCCCCCACGTGTATTGTGGGGTGTTAGACCTGGCAGTTTGCCTCTGGGCCTCTGGGAGCTTCCCCGGGCCCCTTACCTGCCCAATGAGCTAGCACCCCTTCCTGCAGCTCTCTGCAAGACGGCCCACTTCCCCGCAGCTGTGCCTCACTGTGGGCTAATGGGGTGGCTTTTTCCCTGAGGGAATCCCCCATTCACTCTGTGCCCTGGACTGGCTGGTGTGGGGCTCATCTTGGGTGGGCGTCTGGACTCCTGAGCCACAGCCCTGGTCCCAAGTCCTCAGGGAGCAGGTCTGTTAGCGCCCGCTCTGCCCGCCAGGTGGTTCACCGAGACCTGAAGCCCAGTAACATCCTGTACGTGGACGAGTCCGGGGACGCCGAGTCCATCCGAATCTGTGACTTCGGCTTCGCCAAGCAGCTGCGAGCCGAGAACGGGCTGCTGATGACCCCTTGCTACACGGCCAACTTCGTCGCCCCCGAGGTCAGTCCGGGAGAGGGAGCGCAGGCGGTGGGGGGTGGGGTGGCTTCTGGGCCCTCTTACAGGTTTCTGGGCAGCGCCGGTGGTCTGTGGCTGACTGGCTCAGCACCAAGGGTGGTGCCATGGAGGAAGCGCTGGTCAGCTCCCTGAGCAACACGTGGCTGTTGGAATCCACCAGCCGCAACTCGGGAAACAGATGGGCAGTCAGTGTCTAGAGAGATCCCAGTCTGAGAAACCAGGTGCAGCAGCTCTGATCTGTCCTGTGGGGTCAGAGAGAGAGAAAGAGTGTGTCTGTGTGTGTATAGGAGTGAACGTGTGTGTATGTCGTGAGTGTATGTGTGAGTTGATGAGTGTGTCCGTGCACATGTGACTATGTGAGTGTATGTGTGTGGGAGGATGCGTGTACTATGAGTGTGTGAGAGTATAGAAGTGAGTATGAGTGTGAGGGTGTATGTGAGTGTATGTGTGAGTGTGTAAGAGTAGGTGCATATGTGTGTGAGACAATATGGGTGTGTTAGTGTGTATGTGTGTGAGACTATATGGGTGGATGGATGTGATTGTGTATGTGTGAGTGTGTGTGTGTGAGTGTATGAGTTAGTATATGAGTATATGTGTGTGACAGAGTGTGAGTGTGTACGTGTGTGAGTCTGTATGGATGTGATTGTGTAGGGGTGAATGTGTGTGAGAGAGTATGTGAGTGTGTGTGAGACTATGTGTGAGTGAGTGAGTGTTTCAAACTGACCCACGGCAGAAAGGCCTGGTGGCCGGCGTTCACAACAGCTCCTGTCCAGCAGGCCCTCGTGGGGCTGTGCCCTGCCGGGGCTCAGCATCCTCCAGAGTAGGAGCTGGGAAGCTTGACCCACCGGCCTCGCCGTCAGCAGTCCCATCCCCGCCCACGGCACCACCTGGGCCCTGGGAGTGACGTTCAGGAACCATAAGAACATGGAGGCCCTCCACCAGCTTGGATATGGACCCTGGCCTGGCTAGTGCCTGGCCAGCGTCACGTCGCAGTCTCCGTATGAATAGTGTAAGGAGCCCCAGGCTGAACGTGGGCAGCAAGGTCGGTGGTTCAGCACCCCCAGCTGCTCCGTGAGAGGAAGTACAGGTGGGCTGCGCCCACAGAGACCAACAGTCTGGGGATGCACGCGGCAGCTCTGCACTGTGCTCAGGGGCTGAGGCGGCAGCTCTGCACTGTGCTCAGGGGCTGAGGCGGCAGCTCTGCACTGTGCTCAGGGGCTGAGTCGGGACTGACTCAGGCCAGAGGTTGGGCTTTAGATTTCAGGAGTGGAGTCGGGCTCTGACTGCAGACGTGCTACTCAGCTTTGAGTCCTGTCAACCCTGCTTCTGACTGGGGCAGATGAGGGGCCTTGTGCCCGGGGAGTCGGCAAAGCAGAGCACCCACTGTCCACAGCCAGGCCCCTGAGGTGCCAGACAGGTCAAGCGGCATGCGAGCACACTGGAGGATCCTCGGTGACACTGACCGCCACTTCAGTGTGTGAAGGTGCCGGAATGCTGTTCCCCTGGGGCCAGCCGGCCACGGCCACTCCACCCTAGCCACTCCAGCCAGCTCTGAGGCATGGCGTGGTCCCCGCCCCTCCTCCGTGGAGTGCTTGGCTCTGATGCACCAACATTTGTCCCTGCTTCTAGGTCCTGAAGCAGCAAGGGTACGACGCGGCATGTGACGTGTGGAGCCTGGGGACCCTCTTGTACACCATGCTGGCCGGGTGAGGGACCCCCCTGGGGCCTCCACAGGGCTCTGCCCCAAGATGTGCAGCGAATGCGCTCATAGTCATACTCGTTAGTGCCCTGCGGGACAACTAGGGACAGGAAGAGACTCACTCCTGATTAGACACTTCACCTAAGCGAGACCCCCGCACCTCAGACCAGGCGTGACTCTTCCCGTCGGGAGCCCCTCTGGCTGGCAGCACCTTGGTTCTTCTGATCTGGGTACATGTTCAGGACTCAGAGTCAGTCAAGCATGGGTGTCTGAGACCTCAAAGCTCAAGTTCTGGCTCACTCTGCACCCCATCACCAGAGGGGCCCCTCGACACACATACTACTCCCACAGAGACCACTCTCTAGCCCATCACCACAGAGACCACCGTACACAGCCTGACCAGGCAAACCAGAAGTTGTCCTGCAAAGGCTCCTCCTGGGGCTCTGCAGAGCCTTCCTCACGTGCCCTGTCACGTGCCCTCTCCGGAACGCAGACCTCGGTCGGTCCGGGAGATAAGTTAGGCTTGACTTGGCTGCAGCCTCGGAATGGCGGTGTGGCAGGAAAGGGCCTGTCCATTCTTTGCTCTCCAGCATGCTCTCAGTCCGGTTTATAACCGGACACCCACCTTCTCACCCCACAGCTTCACCCCCTTTGCCAACGGCCCCGAGGACACGCCCGAGGAGATCCTGGCCAGGATTGGCAGCGGGCAGTACGCCCTCTCCGGGGGGAACTGGGACTGTGTGTCGGACGCGGCAAAGGTGAGTGGCCTCCCCCGGTGCTCGCTCAGTGGTCAGGCCCAGGGAGGCCGTGTCTAGTTTGGGAGCAGGGAGACGGCGTCCTCCCTGAATGGCACCCCTGTTTGGACCTGCACACCTTCAACTTTCGGGGCTCCAGCTCTTCAGCTGCAACACTCCTGCAGGTCTGTGTGATGTTCACGAGTGCCTGTCCTGTGTGCGCTCCAGACCCACATGCCCTCTGCTGCTCTGGCCACGGGGCTCATTGCCGCTCACACCCTCGGTGGTCTGAGTGGACCGCGTCCACGGCTCTCAGCTCAGATGCTGCTGTTCTTCATGTGCTTGTTCGGAGCCTTGGCGTCAGCTCCAGCTCCCAGGAGACCTGTGGACAACAGAACCGCCGCTGCCTGGTCCTACCCCATCCTCACACCCCTTCCAGTTGTTGTCACCACTGTGGCAGTCCGTCTGACTGGGGGTCTTGCTCTCTTGTGCTGACCCTCTACTTTGCTGAGCACCATGCCCTTTCCCAGGGACGGCTTCTCCCTGATCACACGTCCAAGACACACAAGACAAAAGCTTGCCCTCCTGACTTCTAAGGAACACCCTGGCAGTATGTCCAGTGCTCTTTGCCAACACTGACGTCCAAATAAGTCGATTCTTAACTTGATTTCCGGATTCAGTTGCACAGCGTTCGCATGCATGTGCGGTGACTGAAGCTTCCTCGGCTGGCGTCCAGCACACCTTGGTCCTCAGAGTGGCATCTTGCCCTTTCGCGCGTTAACGTGGTCCTGCACGGCAGACTTGCTCCAGTTAACGCATGTTTCGTTTCAATCGACTGCTGCTTTTACGAGCAGTGATTGCGGATTCAAGTAAAAGGAAATCCTTCCATCTTTTCCCTGCTGATCATGACACTTTCTGTGGTCTAGGCAATGCGTTCCATGGCGTTGTAATCCACACGGAAGGCTGTAAAACTCGACCTTCCAGCTTGATTGTGCTTCGGGGTCCTTCAAGCTCTCACTTCAGCAAGCAAGGTTGTCACCTGCGTATCACAGGTTGCTGGTCAGCCTCCCCCGGCCCTGATGCTGAGTTCTTCTTCATGGATACAGCTTCCCAGATGATTTGGTCAGCATGCAGATTGAGTTAAGTGTGATGAGAGGAGCCCTCACAATGCTCCTGGATAAACATCGGACTGCTAACCTCAAGGTCAGCGGTTCAAACCCACCTGTTGCTCAGGAAGAAGATGAGGCTATCTATTCCCTTAAGGATTTGTAGCCTCAGAAACCCTATTTAGGGTGACGATGAGTCAGAATCCTCTCTGTATCCATGGAGTAAAAGGACCCTTCCCTGACGCAAACTTTTCCTGATTTTAACCGCAGCATTCGATTCCCTCGTTCTGTTCGAACCGCTGCCCCTTGGTGCATGTGCGGGTTCCCCAGGAGCACAGGGAAGTGCTCTGGGATCCCCATTCTGCTCCAGGCCATCACGGCTGTGTGATCCACACACTCAGTGCCCTTGCAGGGTCAATGAAGCACAAGTAAACGTCTCTCTGCTACCCTCTGCACTCCGCCAAGGCCCACCTGACATCAGCAATGATCTCCTCTCAGTGGTTGTGCTTTGCACTGCTAACTGCAAGGTCAGCGGTTCAAAACTACAAGCCGCTCCTTGGGAGAAGGAGCGGGCAGCTTCACATGACGCCATACCAGTAGCGCTGTGTTAGTCCTGGTAGACGAGAGAATCAAATCCAGAGCCGCTCATATGTGTTTAAGAAAGAGCTTTATTTTATATACAAGAGCAGTTGAATATTGAAAAAATATCCCAGCCCAGTCCAGATCAAGTCCATAAGCCTGATATTAGCCCATAGGCCCGATACCAATCTATAAAGTCCTATTCAGTCTCGTTAAACACATGCAATGGCGCCGAATGCAGGAAGATCACAGGCCAGTGGGTGGGAAGTCTTGTGGATCCAGTGGCGGTGTGAGCATCTCAGCGCTGACCGGTGTCTCCACGTGGCTTCTCCAGCACAGGACACTAGTGTAGTTCCATGTGTCTTGTCAGTTGCAATGTCACCCAGGGAGTGAGTGGAGAGAGAGTGTGTCTCCTACCTCCAAAGAGGAAATACAGTAATTCCCAGAACCCTCAGGAGAAGGCCATGCCCACACAGAGGCCTCATTGGCTATGACCCGATTGACAGGCTAGACTCCACCCCTTCCCTCTTAATCCTCAAATTGACATCAGATCATGTAACTGCCACGAGATCTTTGGTCTAGTCTACGGGCCTCCCCAGAATGTTGCCATCTCTAAATAAGAAATCATCCCTATCGTCTAGAACCACTTTGGTGCCTCTATATTCAGGGAGAAGAACTTCACTCCTGACTCCCACACCCACTGGTTCAATCTCCCCCTCCTTTCCTTAAGCCACTACCTTTGCTTGCGGGACTTTCCCGTGAGGCTTTTCTGGAAGCACAATGCCTCCCTTGGCAACAATTCCCCTGGCACTCCTCTCACCAGTACTCAGTGGAAGAGGAAAAGAAACTTCCTAAATGCCCGTCCTACCTCCCAAGACCCAGCAGAGAAGTTCATCGCCCCCTTCAGCAGCACGCGTGTGCTGCACGGGGACATGCACACGAGCAGTGCTTGGGGGTTGGGGAGGGCCAGCTAGGCCCTCGCCCTTCGGCTGGGGCAGCATCTCCGTCGGTCTCCTGTCTCCAGGGTCTGCTCTTGAGGTGTCTTCTTTCCCTCGTCTTGTCTGGCGCTGGTTTTAGGGAGTCTGTGTCAGAGTCAGGTGTCTGGGTCTTTCTTCTCATCCGGTCGGTCTTCTCCGGGACCTTTTGCTTTCTTCGGGAATGAGGGCCCTGATGTCCTCCCGCAGCTCCTCGGCCTTTGGTCCTTCATGATGGGCATGCCACCGCTGTGTTTGAAGTGGTCTCTAAGTTCAGGTCGGATGTTCTCAGTGTCATATTCTGGCTCTTGTAGAATTGTTTGAACGCCCCTCGGCTTCAACCTGACTTAAATACAAGCAGCTGAGGGTCTGTCCCACAGCCAGCCCTCGGCCTACTTTTGGCTGCTGGCCCTGCGCTCCGCCATCGTCTCTCTCCCTGTGCGTGGTCCGTCGGGTTCCTGTGTGCCCACGTGGCCCTGTATGTGGCTCCAGGTATGTTGTTAAAGACGGTCTTGGCGATGAAAAGGCTGTTGGTCTTAGCAGCTTCTATGTTGCCGCCACCAGGACCCTCCGTCCTAACTTCCGATGTTCACGTTCAACCCCCGGCAATTGTCGGTGCAGCCTGATTGCATGCGTGCTCAGCTTCAGGCTGCTGGAGCTGATAGGGCTCTTCAATTCCTTCTCCCCTGGCTTTAGTGGTCGGTGCGTACATTTGAACGTAGTCCGATCAACTTTCAGGCACGCAGTGATTCTCCGCCCCCGGCCCATCCCAGGCAGCCCAGCCCTCCGAGAGAATCTTGAGATGCCTTTGTTGCTGATGAATCCAGCATCAGTCCTCTCCTCACCCCTTTCCTGTCTCCTCCTTCCCCACTCCTCCCTCCCCTCCCATGGCCCACGTCTCCCCCCTTCCATCCCCAGGACGTGGTGTCCCGGATGCTGCACGTGGACCCTCGGCAGCGCCTGACGGCTGTGCAGGTGCTAAAGCACCCGTGGATTGTGAACAGAGAGTGCTTGTCCCAAAGCCAGCTCAGCAGGCAGGACGTCCACCTGGTGAAGGTACCACAGCGGCCTGGGATCAGCCCAGAGGGGCCTCCCCGTGTGTGGCTTGTTAGGCCCGGGGTCAGGAGCCCCTCTGGCAGCTATCCATACTGAGCGGCTTCTGTGTGAGAGGGGAGGGGTCCCACCGAGCCCCTCAAAGCACCAAATTCCTCAGATGTAGACCAGAGGGCTGCAGCCCTGTCCTGGCAGGGCCCAGGCTGGAAATACTTTCTGTGGCCCATTTGACATTATCGGGGTAGGGCGCGTGCGTGGGTGTGACCTCCCCTGGGAAGCACAGGCTGCCCCCACTGTCCAGCTGGGGGGCCACCCTGCATCCTCCCTAAAGACTCAGAGTGGCTATGGGACAGACCCGTGAGGGACCCAAGCCAGTCCCAACTACCTGGAGCCATCGCCAGCAGGGTGGACGCAGCCCTGGCATTGGCTGTTGGTGTGTCCCCCTGGGCTTGTGGGCCCCGGAGGGCAGGCCTGGCCCTGCTGGCACCACACAGGGGCCATGTGGTCTCACCAGTGGATCCATTACATCCCAGGTCACAGCACAGTGAGGTCAAGGTGGGCTCAGGGGGCACAAGAGGGTGGTGACCCCAGCACAGCCCTGGCCAAGAGCCTATGTACTGGCCTTGGACCCCAGCACACTGCCCACCTCTGGAGGAGGCCATTCTACAGCAGGGTCCCTGCTCCCTGCGCCTCTACCAGGGCACTGCCCTGGTGGGGGGAAGTCCCTCCCATCCCCCACTGCACCCTCCACCCCTAAGGTCAGATGCAGCTCTCTGCAAGGGGAGGCACCCAGCCCCCCTGACCCCACCCAGGCTCATATCGCTCCTTGCTCCACAGGGGGCCATGGCTGCCACCTACCTGGCCCTGAACCGAACGCCACAGGCACCCCGTCTGGAGCCCGTGCTGGCGTCCAACCTGGCGCAGCGCCGGGGCATGAAGAGGCTGACGTCCACTCGGTTGTAGCCCTGGCCGGCTCCAGCCCATGCTCGCCAGTGGACTCTGGACTGGGCTCCCCGCAGGTCGCAGGACGACCACCGTCCACGTGTCCTCTCTCAGTGGGGGAGCTGAACCGGGCACCCCAGAGCCCCACTGTGCCAACCTTGCTGACTGCCCCTCCCCAGTCCCCACGGCCTTGCCGCCTCCCTGCCTGCTGGTAGAATGCACATTGAGGGGCACCGTGTTTCCAGCCAGTCACCCGGTCAGCTCCACCACCCCCCTCGGGGCCCTGAGCACTGTGGTAGGGGCTCTGTCAGTGACAGATCAGAGCCCCCAGCTTGTTCCAGAACCTTCCCCGCCGGCTGGGGCTGGACAGTGAGGCAGGGCCATGCCCACCAGGAGACCCCATCCTATTCCATAGCGATCCAAAAACTGTGTGGACTGAGGGTGTTCAGCCCAATGAAGGGGAGAACCCCGCCCCCCGGGACCCAGGCCTCTGCCCTCTGCCTGGGTATCTGCCTCCCACAGGGGTGAGGGGGCCCCGAGGAGCTACGACGCCCACCCCGCTCCCTCCAGGGCTCAGCGGGGTGAGACCACGCGGGGCTTCTTTTTGGCCGGCGGGAAACTGTGACTATGGAATTTGCCTGCCCTGCAAGGAGCAGGGCGGGGCGGGGTGAGGGGCTCGCCCCAGCAGTGGTGCCCTGACAGCCCCTGTGTGCTGCACGTGGCGTGTCTGCGTGGCGTGTCCGTGGCAGAGCTGTGTGTTCAGTGACCTGTGTACCCTTGCTACTTACTGTGTTTGTGGGCGTGTGCTGCGCCCTGCTATGGCCCTCATCCCCCGTGGATGCTCTGCACCCCGTCCTCAGCTCCCGGGGACCCCCTGGCCCTGCCCGGCCCGGCCCGGTGTGCTTTCACAGCTGTTGTCTGTGCCTCTGTCTTCTGTGGAGTCGCTCCCACCGCCCAGGAGCACCGAGGGGGCACCTGCTAGTTCAAGCCCACCCTCTGCCCCTCCCACCCCTCGCCTCAGCTCACCCCACGACCAGAGCAAACACAGTATGCAAAGGTCTACCCCGGGGTCTTCGGATCCCTCTTCCATTATTCCGTGCAGCCCCACAGGCGCAGAGGGCTGGAGGCGCCAGGAAGAAAGGCCCGCCAGACGGCAGAGCTCACCAGCCCGGGACTGGATCCTGCCCCTGCCCCTGCCCCACCCCCACCCCACCAGGGCCCAGCACACGGATCAGATCAGATCAGCCCCTGCGGCCTTTCCTTTGTTAATTGTCACGCCCTCATAAAAGCAATGCCGCCTCTGCTGCGGGTCCGTGCTCCAGGCCTGAGTGAGGGTGCAGCCTGCCCTGTCTTGGGAGGCTCCTAGACATGGATCACAGGGGTCCACAGGCCTGTGCCCCACCTCCCCTCCCGCCCCACCAGGCCCATCATGGGTGCTGTCAGCGGGAAAGGCTTTCCCAAGACTGGATGTCCACCCCACCCCAACCCTCCCACCACTGCTGGTTCCACCCGGGGTCCCCTTCCAGGAGCTCCCGTGTGGTCCACATCGTGGGCCCCGCCCTCCCAGAATTCCAGAGCCTACCTACTGGGCAGAGGGCTGAGACTAGGTCTAAGAGAGGCAGCGTATGTAGAGAGCGAGGCCTAGAATGTTTTCCCTGAGTGCCTCCTGGGACCCTGGTGACCCAGCTTTCCCACCCTCTGAGGACAAGACCCCACAGGGGTCCCTGACCCGCCTTCCAGGGGGGGATCCTGCTTCTGCACCATCCAGCCAGCCCTACTTAGCATCCACAGCACCTGCTCCCACAAAATGATACTTGAAGCCCACCCCAGAAAGAGATGTGGGTTCACCGCCCTGTAGTCCAGCTCCCAGAGCAGCGAGCACTCAGCACCCACAGGGGCTGCACCCAAGGGGGGCTGCCTGGACGGGTCTGTGCTGACACGCCCTTACCCGGTGACTTGCACAAATGGTAGAACGCACAAAAGAACCTAGCCTCCCCTCCACACGTGTCACCTTGTCCCCACCGGGTCATGAAAACCACGTTGCTATGTCACCAATAAGCTGAGCTCCAACCCCAACAGGCACCCCTGCCTGCCCCCTCCTCTGGCAGCCCCGCTGTTTGGGGGAACACCCAATTCACCCCATCAGTGTGGGAAAGCCCACAGGGTCCAGACCTCAGTGGCGGCCTCCTGCCTGTCCTTGGTTCAGCCGTGTGTGTGTGTGTGTGTGTGTGTGTGTGCAGTGTGGCAGGCCCCTGTGCATGGAACATTGAGCGTGTGCCATGTGACAGGCCATGCATTCTGAAGAGACCCAGTGCCCCGTGCCCGCCAGTATTGCTCACAAGATGGTGTTATTCTCCAAGCTGCGCGTGGGGGAGCTGCTGCTGCTGCGCTTCCCCCAGGCCCACAGCCACGGGACTCGGGTTGTCGCCAACCCCTCAAGAGCCACCGGTGCATGTCTGTCCGTCAGTCCGTCTGTGGTGAGAAGGAGCAGCCGAGGCCGAGGGTGGTTGGTCCCCGGGGGCCCCGACTCCGCACTCTGTGTATGAGCTTCGCCTCTGTGTGCACCGTGGGGTGTCCTGCCCACGCGTCCTGCTGCGTTCGTGCTGAGCGCGCTGTACAGATATTTATTACGCTTTCCAGACTTTCTGAATCGGTTTTTTGAATAAATCTGGGTTTTATGAAGCTCAATGTCTTTCCTTCTTCATGGTAACCTTTGGGCATCTCTCTTCACTACTCTGGCCTGGCGGACTCTCGTCAAGAAGGGGACTGCTGGCCAGTGTGTCGGTCAGCAAGTGAGAGGGACTCATGAAACCTGAACACAGCACACCGGTACATGCCGCACACCTCTAATACAGCACACAGCATATCTAAAACACATCTAACATACAACATGCATGTACACACCACACACCTCTAATCCAGTACACAACACGCAGCACACCTGAATACACAGCACACAAGTACATGCCGCATACCTCTCACACATACACAACACACAGACTACACAACACACATGTACACACTGCATACCTCTAAAAGTACACACCACACACTATATAGCACATTTACATCTGGTGCATGTACACACATCTAACACACAATGCATACTCAGCACAGTGTGCATGTGACATACTTATGTGCATAGCACATGCACACTGTCCTCATAATTCAGTACCTGTGCACATGCTCTGGTCTAGCCCACAATTCAATCCCTCCACCTGGAAGGCCACCTGGACAGACTAGTCGTTGTCCCCACACTGCTGAGCGCTGAGTGTGACGCCCACCTTGGGGCTATTTCAGTTGCCACGGAAACTCGGAGGGACGGTGCATCACCCAGGAACACAGTTGTGGAAGCTCTTGAGCATCATGGCCCAGTCTGGGAGGAGGAAGACCATGGTGGGGCCATTGGGGAGGGTGGTTGTGGGGAGGGGTCTGTGCGATCCTCTAGGGCAGTGGTTCTCAACCTGTGGGTCTCAACCCCTTTGAAGGTCAAACGACCCTTTCACAGGGGTCACCCAATTCATAACAGTAGCAAAATGACAGTGATGAAGTAGCAACGAAAACAATTTTATGGTTGGGGGTCACCACAACATGAGGAACTGTATTAAAGGGTCACGGCATTAGGAAGGTTGAGAACCACTGCTCTAGGGCCTCTCAGCAATGGCTTAAGCAGCGGGCTGCTAACTGCAAGGTTGACGGTTCAAACACACCTGCAGTTCCTTAGGGGAAAGATGAGGCAGCCCATGTCCACAAAGATTTGGCAGTCTCGGAAGCATGCAGGAGCACGTCGGCTCTGCCCGGGAGTCAGCATCGACTGGACGGCGAAGGACATTTGTCAAGGGAGGAGCTGGTGACGTTGGAATCCGCTTGGCCAGCCAGAGGTCGGCTTGCTGACAGTGTAAGCACCTGGTGCAGTGGTGACAGGTTGGGCTGCTAACTGCAAGGCCAGGTGTTCAAAACCACCAGCTGCTCCAAGGGAGAACGACGCTTTCTACTCCTATCAAGAGTTTATGGTCTTGGGAACGCACAGAGGCAGGTAGGTCTACCCTCTTCTATCAGGTCGCCGTGAGTCGGCATCGACTCGGTAGCAGTAAGTTCTAGTCACTCCAGAGGCCCTTTTTAACCTGGTTTTTGCAGCGGGTGGCCTGTCGGGCTGTTCACCGCACGGTTGGCGGTTCAAACCCGCCAGGGAAAGAGAGGCTGTCTGCTCCCAAACAGGCTGAATGAAACAAGAGAGGCTTCTAGCTGTGCGTCTGCAATGGCTACAGCCTGCCACTAGGGGCGGGAGACCAGCGCATCCACCCCAGAGCTGGATGCAGCCATCCCCCCTGGCTCCTGCAGCTCCATGCAGGCCACTCCATCAGTGGGCTCAACAGAACTCCGAGCCCACAGCCTCCGTCGGTTTTAGAAAACGCCGAATTGTGATCCTAAATTCCCCTACCTAAACCCAGGTGAGAAGGTCGTTTATTTGGGTTTCAGTTGGTTATTCAGTAGCCCGGTGCATCAGCTGCCGAACTCAGACAGCACCACACACTGCGCCCCCACGGGGAAGAACCTGAGGGTCTTTGGACCCAAGTCCCTCTCTCGTCCCAAATCCTGGCCGCTTCCTCAGGTGTCAGCCTGGGTCTGGCCTTGCCTTTCCTGTCAGTTTGCGCTGATGCCGGCTCGTCTTCTGCCCTGGGCACCCTGCAGTGCCCTCTTCACTGGGCAGCAGACGGGTTAAGGGGCTAGAGGTAGCAATCAACGGACTAGTTATTGGGATCGATGGGCTCGTTAAGTTAGCAAGCGAAGGACTAACAAGCTAGGTGTATTAGTCTAGGTACTTTAGAGAAACAAATCCACAGCAACTCATGTATAAGAGAGTTTTATGTAAAGAAAGTGTGCATCACGAAAACATCCCAACCCAATGCTGCCCAAGCCCACAAGTCCAACATTAACCCATTAACCCAACACCAGTCCACAAAGCCCTCCACCTCACAAAACAGAGGCAATGATGCCGACTGCAGGAGGAAAGCTGAGTCAGTGAATGTATAAGCATCTCAGCGCTGGCAGGGGTCTCCACACGGCTGCTCCAGCACCCAGGGCTGCATCAGGATAGACCCATGTGGCTTCTCCTTGGGGATATCTTGTAGGAAGTCATTCTTGCAAGCTGAAGCAGGGAACTGCTAAGGCAGCTGCACCCTGATGCGACCATCACAAAGCAAGAGACCCGAGAACTCGAAAGGCGAGGCTCACCATCCATTTATCTCTCCACCTTTCAATTAGCCCCACATGTGATGATCGGCCAGGTTGGCACAATTAACTAACTCACTAGGTAAGCAGGCACCTGTTGCACGTTAACTAGCTAGGTCAGTGGGCACGTGGTGGGCATTGACAAACTAGGTAAGTGGGCATGTGGGCATTGAGAAGCTGGAAAATGGGCAACAGTTGGATGTCGATGGCCTATGTCTTTGAGCCCCAAGGCTGGTGCCGACTTGGTCTCCCCTAGGGAGGACATTGATCTGGTCCCATTACTTAGCACAGGACAGCCACATGGCCCTCCCACATAATAGAAGGCAGCGATTAAGCCCTCGGCCTTGAACAGAAAGGTGGGGCTGGAGCCCGCCCACCCAGTGCATCCTCGGGAATAAAGAAGTGGTGACCGGCTCCTGGGATGCTCACACCCTAGAAGGCCTGTGGGGCTGCCCTCCAGGCCCACCATGCTGTGTGGGTCAGAATTGGTGGGGGCTGTCCTCACCAACACAGACCTTTCTCCCTAGGCAGCAGAGATCCTGGCAGTTCCTGGGACCCAGGAGGTCTGCTAACAAGCCACTCAACAGCTGACAGGTCAACGGGGCCCTCTCATCGTGTCCCCCGTATGCGCCATATTCTGACTGGCCACCTGCCTCTTGCTCTGCCTGCTGCGGTGGCTGGCATGCAGTTTCGATGCTAGAAGCAGTACCTCTTGTACCTCAAACTCCAGCAGTCACCTGAGGTGGGCAGGCTTCAGTGGCTCTTCTAGTGTAGGGCCCTGGACCAGATGGACAGACGCAGTGGCTGCAGCAGTGGACTTACGCATAGCGACGAGGTGGGTATGGTGCCGGGCCGGGCAGTGGCTCCTTCTGTTGTTCGTAATGCATCGGAACCAACTCAACAGTGCTTAACAGCAGGGACAATAGCCTGGTGACCCACGTTTGAAAATGAGCCCGTTACTGTGGACCAGGGGTTGGAAGATGAGCCTGCGGCGGGAGGGACTGGACTGTGGACTGACACATGCCGTGTTTTCAGGGGCTTGCTGTGTGGGCCACTGTCTGTCTGTTGTGTACAAGGTTGCCTGAGCCTGGGCCAATGGAGGACAGCGAACAATCACATTCTCAGTCCCGAGCGATTCACCTACCTCTGAGCTGGTGTCCGACGCATGGCCAAGCGGAGCCCTTTCTCCCCGCCAGCACTCGGCTCCCCTGGGACTCCCTCGGATCTCGGGCAGAACCTGTGGGCTCAGCAGTATAGCTTTCCTTCTTGGCAGCCAGTGAGTTCTCAGGTGTGTCAAAGAGTCACCTCTAGGAAGACCTTCCTGAATTGACCACCAGGTTTGGGTTAAAGTCTCATGGACCAGCCCATGGGTTGAAAATGACATAATCTAAACTTAAAGGAGGCAATGGTATGAGTTTAAATTGCGAACACCCAGGTTTCAGAAGGCTCTGGATGACAGTGGAAGCCCAAAATCCATTTACAGAGTCCACACATGGATTAAGGCTTCGATGAATCCCCTCAGGTCACAGTTGAGAGATGTGAACAGCCTTGTTAGCAGACAGAGAACAGTGTAAAGTCAAGTATGGCAGACGTAGTTAGGTTAAAATGTAATGCCGTCTCATTTGATCACCCTTTGACCCATTTCATTTCAAAGTTGTTTCATAAACACAAACACACACAGTGAAGGGGGGATACACATGGGTTATGCCCTGAAGAATTCCCCTGACCATGGACCAGGGATGGGAGCAGTCTTGCTATCCTGCAGAGAGCTAGTCTGGGTAAACTAGGGAAACAAATCCACAGAAACTTATATGTGTAAGAGAGAGTTTTATATAAAGGGTAAGTGTACATTAAGAAAGCATCCCAACCCAGTGCTGTCCAACATTAGCCCATATGTCTGACACCAATCTTTAAGGTTCTCTTCAATCTCACAAAACACATGCAATGACACTGACTACAGGAGGAAAGCCGAATCAATGAGCGTGTAAGCATCTCAGCGCTGGCAGGGGTCTCCACGTGGCTGCTCCAGCACCCAGGGCTGCATCAGGATAGGTCCATGTAGTTTCTCCTCAGGGATGTCTTGCAGGAAGTGAGCCTTGCCAGCTAAAGCAGGGAACTGGCTAAGGCAGCTGCACCCTGGTCCGACCATCAGAAAGCAAGAGACCTGAGAACTAGATAGGTGAGTCTCACAGAGCCATTTATCTCTCTGCCCTTCAATTAACCCCACATGTGTTTATCGGCCAGGTTGTCAAAATAAACTAACTCTCTCAATCCACCCCTTGCCAACTTGGCACCGGTACACAATTCTTTAGCCTAATAATTGCAGTTAAGTAACACCTACACCTTAATCCTATGAATATATCCCCCCACCTATGAAAGTTTGTAAGCTAACCACTTCATGCCTTTATCCCCCCAATTTTGGGTATCCAATTTCTATACTGCCCGCTTACATCAACCCAGTGCTCTGAGGAGACAATCATGTTTTTAAACGTAAAGAATCTTCATTCCAGTTGGAACCTTGTGAAGTCTGCATCTATAAGCAAAGTCAAATCAGGACAGGCCTTCCATAAGGTCAGCAACAATATGCACCAGTTCACAGGCTCAAAAGTCTCCTCATCTGGTTGAGTTCTGGTCAACTCAATGTGGGCTGCCCCACTTCACCTCCCCAGGCTTCCCATTGGTCGCCTTGCCTTTAGATAATAGGCTCTCACAAAGACTCGACAAGCCTGCCCCACCCCCCACTCCCACTCATGCTGGGTCATGAAATTTAGACCAGTCAACCCGCTCTCCCCTTCTCGTTTTCCTGTAATCCAAGTCCAGAGGTGTCAGTGGCCAAACTCAACCTGTCTCTTTGTTGCTGCATTTCTCCCACTTCCACTCAACAGATAGATCCAGGTGGTCACCTGGCAAGCGTTTCAGCCTGCGTACAGGCTCCTTTTAACATTCCGTCCCAGAGGGGAGTTTTCTCCAGGCTTTTTCCAGCTTCTGACAAAGACCACTGGTTCCTGAGTACTCCAAAGCACTGGGTGGGGCATATCTTTTCGAAGCTTTCTTTGCAAGCATGGCCTAAACCCATCTAAAGACCAAATCTTAATGGCTGAAAGCAAGTGGGCTTACAAAAGTTCTATTTTCATACTTCACATATTCTTTTTTTTTAATCATTTTATTAGGGGCTCATACAACTCTTATCACAATCCATACATACATCAATGGTGTGAAGCTCATTTGTACATTCATTGCCCTCATCATTCCCAACTCTTATAACAATCCATACATCAATTGTATCAAGCATAGTTCTACATTATGTTGCCATTATTCTTTTCTAGACATTTACTTTCCTTTTTTTATTATTTTATTGGGGACTCGTACAATTCTCATCACAATCCATACATCCATCCATGTGTCAAGCACATATGTACATTCGCTGCCCTCATCATTCTCAAAGCATTTGCCCTCCGCCTCAGCCCTTAATATCAGTTGCTCATTTTCCCCTCCCTCCCTACGCCCCCTCCCTCATGAACCCTCCATAATTCACAACATATTATAGTTTTGTCATAAGTTACACTCTCCGATGTCTTCCCCCGCCCTTTCTGCTGTCCCTCCCCCAGGGAGGAGGCAATACCTAGATTCTTGTAATCGGTTCCCCCTTTCCACCCCACATTCCCTTCACCCTCCAGGCCTCGCCCCTTTCACCACTGGTCCTGAAGGAGTCATCTGTTCTAGGTTCCCTGTGTTTCCAGTTGCTATCTGTACCATATCCTTTCCAGAAAACAACCGAATAAATAGTGTGGCTTTATCTGACCTCTGGCTGGACAAAGAAGAAAAACCACCATGAGGGAGAGGTCAAACAAACATCCACTCTCCATCTTATGGCTTATTTCTCTAGTACCCCACTAGATACCTGGCCTGTGCAAATGTCTCCCCCGTGGGGACCCTAATGGAGTTTGGGGGGACAAGAAGCTGGGATGTCTCGAAGGATTTAACATAGCTTGCCCAGGACACAACCTGGGGTCAGCACGCCCTGGGGGGTGGTCAGCACACCCTGTGGGGTGGTCACTGTGCTCTGGGGGGTCAGCATGACTTGGGGTCAGCATGCCCCGTGGTAGTGGGGGTCAGTGTGAGAGTGTGAGTCAGCAAAGAGGATTCACAAAAGCACCAGCCCATGGAACCAAGGGAGCAAGGCCTGGCAAGCTGCTTCTGTGAAGATCACAGCCTGTCGGTTACCAGGAGCGGTGGCAGCTGAGACACCAGCGCAGGGGCAGGCAGAGCTGCCCCACCAGAGGGGGCTGCATGCAGGCTCAGAAAGGTGGTGGGCAGGCTCTGGGGCCCCTGCTTCCCGTGGCTCACTGACCATATTCTTTAAATGTTGAACTGTCTAGGCCTCTGGGGCCAAACAGAAGCTGGCAGGGGAAGGACAGGCGGGCGGGGAAGGACTGTGGGACATTGGCTCTGGGAACTGAACTCATGCTACCCCGCCCCAGGTCTGTAATGGAAACCACAGCCCTCTGAGCAATCAGCCCGAGGACAAGGCCCAAAAGGCAGTGTGGCCCAGGGGCAGCGGCCACAGGACACAGGGAAGAAAAGGGGAGAGGGCCACTGGAGTTACCCAGCAGCATGTGTGTAAACTGTGGAATGGAAAATGAGTTTGCCCTGTAAACTTACACACACACACACACACACACACACACACACACACACACACACACACACACACACACACACACACACACACACACACACTAAAATGAGAAAGGAAAACCAGGCAGAAGGACCCGCACAGTCCATTTGTGTTTGCAGTCCTTGTTGTCGTTGTCGTTGTGTGCTGTCCAGTTGGTTCCGACTCAGAGACCCTGTGACAACAGGAGACACCGCCCCTTCCCAGTCCTGTGCCAGGATCCCATTTGTTATCCTGGAGACTGGTGGCATCGTGGGCTACGTCGATGGGAGGCAGACGGGCTTTCTATGCCCACAAAGAGCTACAGTCTCAGAAGCCCACAGAGCAGTTCCACTGGGTCCTGCTGGGTCCCTGTGAGTCTGTAGCACTTCGGTGACATGAGCAATGTCTCACTGCATCAAGGAGGAGGAGGAGGCCATCCCCTGCTCCTGCAAAGATCTGCAGGCTTGGAAACGCTGTCCTGGGGGATGGCTGGGAGGTCGCTGAGAGGAGGCACGGACCCCACAGCATCGAGTTTGCTTTCAGGTTTGATGTTATTACCAGGCCCCGAGTAGTGAGAAGGGGGGGCGGGGTCCGTTTCTTGGCCTAATGGTTACGAGTTTGGCAGAGATTCGCAAGGCCATAAGTTTGAATCCACCAGCCGGGCTCCATGAGAGAAAAAACAGGGTTTTCCACTCCCCTAGATTCCCAACCTCAGAAAGTCACAGACAGGCAGATGTCTCCTGTCCGATGGGGTCTCCTTGGCACTGAGTTGAGTAGTGGGAACAGTTAGTGCTCAACTGCTGGTAAAAGGCAGGTTAGAGTCCCATCTTTCCCCCAGAGGTCTGGGGGTCTACTTTTGAAAGAGTGGCCACTGAAAGCCCTCTGGAGCCTGGCCTGTCAGAGGCAAGTCAGTGGCCACTGGTTTGGGGCCTTCCTGTGGGATTGGGAAAGGAGCCCCAGTGGGTAGTGGTTACATGCTGGGCTTCTGGCCTAAGGTCAGCAGTTCTAAACCACTGGCCGTGCTGATGGAGAAAGACGAGGCTTGCTGCTCCTTCCGTAAGGAGTCACAGCCTCAGAAACTCACAGGGGCAGTTCTACCCTGACTGATAGGGTCACCATGACGTGATGGCAGTGCGTTTATTTGTGTGTTTGTTTGGTTTGGGTGGGAATGCAGAATTGTTTCTATAAACCCTAACAAAAAGTGAATGATTCAACCCCAAGGCACTTCGTAATGCCCAGATGACTTCTTTTGGATTGATAGCCCAGGCTCATCGATAGTCCAGACCTGGAAAGGGACCCGCATGTAGGATGAAAGGGTCCCTCCCTCCCATGCTCATCCCCTGAGCCTGCCTTAGGGGTATCCTCTAGCTTTTCGAACTTAAATCTGCCCACTGTTCCCTAGAAGCCCTGGTGGCCAAGCAGTAGTTACCCGTGGGGGTGAGAACCGGAAAGGATGCAGTTTGAAACCACCAGCCTCTCTGCAGGAGAAAGATGAGGCTTCCTATTCGGTGAACAGTTAGTTTTGGAAACCCACATGGGCAAGTCGACACTGACCTATAGTGTCACTATGAGTTGGAAGCGACACAATTGCAGTTGAGTTGTATTGTTCCCTATAGTGGAGCCCTGACAGTGTATGCTTAAGCGTTAAGCTGTGATCCGCATGGTCAGCAGTTCAAATCCACCAGGAGCTCCAAGGGAGGACGACTGGACTTTTCACTCCCATAAACAGTTACTGTCTTGGAAACCTACAGGGGGTGGTTATGAGTCTGCACTGACTCGATGGTGGCGAGTTGCACAAATAAGTAAGGATCCCTGGGTTAAGCATCGGGATTGCTAACCACAGTCAGTGGTTCAAACCCATTAGCTGCTCCTAGGGAGAAAGAGGAGGCTGTCTCCTCCTATAAAGATTTACAGTGTCAGAAACCCTGGATGGGAGATTGCTATGGGTAGGAACAGGCTTGAGGGCAGGAGTGTGGATTTTAGAGTGTACAAATGAGTATAATTTACACACTTCTTTGCACCTGGATTTAGGAATAGACCCTAAAGATCTTCACCTCCTAGCCCAAGTCTCCTTATTTTTTTTCTTTTCTATCCCCCTTATTATTTTTACTTGTCAGACATCATCCCACCGAATGGCCGCACGAGAAGTGATGAACCTGGTTCCAACCCTCCCATGCTAAACAGGATGACAGGACATGCCCTCGCACACACGAAATCGCACAAAGGAACTTGTCCCTCTGAGGACGTGCCTCTGGAGATGGACTCCGGGCTTGGAAGGACTGTTCATTCTCAGCGCTCATACTCACCCACTGCCCCCACCTACCCCGGCTCTTGGGGACCAGAGTAGAGCTACTCCCGGAAGAGAAGACGGCCCCATCTTTCCCCGACAGTGGCTGGTGTCTTCAACGGCTGACTTTGTGGTTACCAGCTCCGTGCTGCCTCACCCCCTGCGCCACCAGGCCTCCTCCGTTCCCCTGAATTGCCCTTGAAAGAGACTTAGTTCCAGTAGGTTCTGTTCCCGCCCAACCACCCCCCCCACCTTCGCCGGAGGCATTTTAAAGAACTAAGTCATATATATTTCCAGCCAGTATTCAAATAAAAAGAAACACATACATCAAATGTTTCTTTTTTAAAAAATTATTTTATTGGGGGCTCGTACAATTCTTATCACAGTCCATACATCCATCCATTTGTCAAGCACTTATGTACATTTGTTGCCCTCATCATTCTCAAAACATTTGCCCTCTACTTGAGCCCTTAATATCAGTTGCTCATTTCCCCCCTCCCTGCCCACTGTCCCCTCCCTCGTGAACCCTTCATAATTCATAAATTATTATAGTTTTGTCATAAGTTACTCAAATGTTTCTTTTCCCTGGGGGCAGGCAGTTCCCAAGGACCCGCTCCTCTCCACGCGGCCACCTGCTGGGCAGGCGGTCAGCAGCTTGTGGTCACTGCTGCAGGGCGGTGTGGGCCTGGGCCGGCAGCTGTCACACCGGGGATCCCACGGGCGGCCACCCCACGGCCTCCACAGCGCAGAGAACCGCTCCGCAAGGGTCCCGAGGCGCTGACCTTCAGGCCTTCCTAGCGGGGCTAACGGTGTCCGCGGCCGGACTCCCAGGCGCCGCGCTGCGCCGCGGAAGCCACAGTCCGCGGCCCCGCCGGCTCGGCCGCCCCCACGC